>NC_143014.1:351673686-351979103 GCF_055824585.1 Amblyomma mixtum | reverse complement strand
ATATACCATATGCACACAGTTTCAATCAGGTGATAGAGAAATGTACAGAATATAACCAACCCCTATATATAGCCTTCATTGATTACGAAAGAGCATTTGACTCAGTCGAAACCTCAGCTGTCTGCAGGCATTGCAGAATGAGGGTGTGGAAGAGTGTCATGTGAAAATATTGGAAGATATTTATAACTGAACAGCTACTATAGTCCTCCATAAAATCAGCAATAAAATTCCAATATGCAAACGTGTCAGGCAGGGAGACACAATCTCGCCAATGCTATTCACCGCCTGCTTACAGGAGGTATTCCGGGGCCTGAAATGGGAAGAGTTGGGGATAAGAGTTACTGGAGAATACCTAAAGTAATTTGTGATTCGCTGATGACATTGCCTTGCTAAGCGACTTAGGACATGAACTGTAAAGCGTGATCAATGAGTTAGGCAGAGCAGAACGGTGGGGCTAGAAATTAACCAAAGTAATGTTCAACCGCCTAGCAAGGGAACAGCAGTTCGCAGTTGGTAGCGAGGTATTGGACGTAGTAAGAGAATATGTCTACTTAGGGCAGGTAGTGGCCGCTGATCTGGATCATGAGAGGGAAATAACCAGAAGAATATGAATAGGGCGGGGCGCACATGGCAGGTTCTCTCAGATCATGAATGGCAGTTTTCCAATATACATTCCAATACATTTCCAATATTGGGTTGATCATGTGTGCTGCTTAGGATGCAAGCCTGCCGACGAGAGATTGCGTAAAATTTCGCTCATAAGCTCTTTCCCGTTCAAAAATGCTTATGTCCAGAATTGTTGAGTTTGGCGTCAGTGGTACGCCACCAGACTCACCGGAACAATGCAGGCACGACGGAAAAGCCCCTCCCTCAACGAAGTACATGGACGTCTGCAGCGGCTCAAACACCTTGATGGCCTCCACGTAGTGGCTGGTAGTCACCGCGTCCACACTGCCACTGGATGACTCGTGTGGCAGAGGTAGAAGCTCAGCTTCTGAAGATCATCCGCACTGAAGTTGGAGTCGTCGCACACGAGATAGTAGTGGGCCAGCCGGCTGGTTCCCTGGATGCCGAAGTGGCTGCCATCCGGACAATACGAGATCACAAGCAAGAAGATGCTAGCCTCCTCGACACAAAAGCTTAAACAGGCAGCAGTTGATGGCCTGAAGACTGCTGCAGACAAACACATATCCTAACCAACACATACTAAGTAAAATCCACCCGTCTCTACGTGGGCTGCCTTTATTGTGCAGACTTTTTGTTCAAGAGCGAAAAGCAGCACTTATGATCATAAAACTGCCTTAAAAAACAATCGAAAACTCTCAACATTCTTCACACTACTGCAAAAAAATATTCGCATTTAAAAGAGTTGTCATCTTTTGAGCTGGTTCATGTTTTGACACAGCATTCATGCTGCTTAGTGCAAACAGGACGAAGGAAAAGACGAAGACGAACATGGGCATGCATATTTGCCTTCATCTTCTCCTTCTTCCTGGTATTTGCACTAATTGAGGTCAAAATCCCCACCTGCTCCAGCCATGCCCTCCAATGGCTTACCAAGAGGGGCTCACAACACAAAACAGCCCTGGCTGAAAGCGACGAAAGTGCACCGTCACTGTTCACTTGGCCCAGTCCATCTGCCTTACTTATATTTCAAGTTGCCTCTGACGATATTTTATGTGCACTGCCTTTGTTGTGCAATCTTTCTGTTCCCTGCCACTTCCTATTGGCCCGCAAGTGCTCATTAAGCCTCTTATTACCTGAGTCGCTTTGGAACGTTAAACATCCATGAACCTATTCAGCCTAATTATGGTAACTGCCACCTTCTCAGCACTGCATTTCTAGCCAGAACTACTATTCACTGACCCCAGAAGCAACAATGCAGCATACGCAGTGTCCATTGTAACACAGCACAAAGTTAACGTTTCTTTTGCTTGTTAGAAATACTGCCTGTGTCAGCAAACGGAACACTCAACAAATGACAATATTGGCTATCAAGCCACGAAGTCAATATACTCCTCCTGCACCCAGAGGCTGGATGCTCTGAAACCAGCAGCTTGAAGCACATGGCACCAACATATGCAACGTAGCATTCCACCCGAGTGGTTGAGACAAGCGTGAGGGTGCACTGTATAGGCTCCTGCGTACTCTCCCTACACTCTGGTGGGCTGTAGTGGGGAATAAAAGTCCATTCGAGTCTAATGACTCTGCCAGAATAAAATGAGAACAGCTAGAAAAAGAAAGCAAACCAGTTAGGCTATTGAGCAGACAATCTTGGGAAAACAGGAGCTCATTACAGTATCAGGGGTTCAACAGCCAAAGTAGCATTTGAAGCAATTTTGGGGCAGGAAAATGTTTTGGAGCAGTTCAACGGTGAAGAAAACTTACTTTTGGAACAAAAAGTGAAAGAAGTGAATATTTATAGCAGTTATTTAGAATTAACACCAGCTATGTTACAAAGCTACAAACTATAAAACTAAGGAAGTCAAAATTTTTTTAAAATTTCTTGCATAAAACTAGCAGTCATGTCTTAGCACCGGTGGGCAAGGTCCTGACCGATGAATTCTGCAGAAACCCACAAGGTAGAGCCCATTTTGTACAAACCTGCAAAGCAGGTTGATCCAAAGCTTACTGCACGAATATAGCCTCACTAGCAGCTTATACACACCTAGAGCACATGTCGTTAACATGACGCCAATGCTTACATTTTGGAGCAACAGAATACCGGCAACTTCGAGGAGCCGCATAGAAAGACATAAAGGACACATGCATTAAAACCATGTGGTGCTTAAAAAAAGATGGTATTAGTAAAAAAAAAAGAATTAACAGATTATCTCATCATAAAGAGTCGATGTAAGCAAGAAACGCATTGTAAGAAAAGTGTACCACATTCTAAGATGGCTGATGCTGACAGGCACACACGAGTCCTGAGGAGCGTCCCTCATCAGCCACATTCCTTTCCTTTCTTTACTCCTTGACTAACAAGAGTGCCCCTGGCTTTCCATGGCGGCTCTTCAATTAAGCTACCAGAGCTCCCAACGTGCTGGAGAGGGGATGGTGGTGCTACCATGTGGCACACAAAATGCTGGCACATTCGCCACGGCCGGATGCCTTCGTAACCGCTTCTATTGACCACCACTTTGAAGAACAAAAAATTGGAGCTGGTTATCGGCCATGCTCATGGACTGGTGGCTCAGGACCTCTGTTGTGGGCTTCGTGCACATTATGCAATGCGCTAGAACTCGCACGGCACTGTTGACTCACTTATCATAGCCAGAGCTCTTCGATATTAGCAGTTGCATAACTTCCCATAGGATCCATCAAAAAATGACAGTTTCTTGGGGCCAAAGTTCAGGTGTATACAAACTGCAGCACCGCTCGCGGTGAATAATGCAAACTGCATTCAAGTTGCAAACTTCGAAACTATCAGTAAACACACATCTGCCAACAAAATCATTGAAAGAGGTGCATCAACAAAAATCCATACAGTCCGACAGAGAAATGACGAAATAAAAGAACCAGAAAAAGAAAAGCTATTAAGAAGACAGTGGTGACATTCTAAAACAAGAAAAAGATCCTCAGCTGTTACAAATTATAGACCAGTAGTCTTGACCAGAAGCCATTACTAGTATGCATTTAATAGAAGTGGTTCTGCCTCTTTTTTATCTTGAAAAGTACATGACACAACTTGACGTGGCATCATGAGAGATGTTATCTTGAAGAGTGCAAGACACAAACAGATTGCGGCAAATGCATGAAAGACATAAAAACAATGACTATTTTAAAAACACTGTCATGCTCATCCTGGGCTACCGATACAAAACGCCTGCTTGGACTGTACCGCAGTCTGGTTCTTTCAAGAATAGAGACTAAGCATTCATAGTGTACCAGTCCACAAGAGAATCCGCCTTATGACTCCTCAATCAAGCTCATCAATGTGCATTTGCCTTCAGAACCAGTCCAGTTCAGAGCTTATACATTGTTACTAATGCATGGAGTCTATAGAAACAGCAAACATATCTATCAATGATGAACACCCTCAAGGTCAAATTGCTCAGGGATCACCTGTTCAGGGTGTATGCGAGAAAAACCAACTTACCAGCAGCCTTAACATATGTGAGAACTCTAGCTAATCAAATTTATGTGCCCCTTGATGGCTGCCCCACTAAATGCATGAATATTGCACCAGTTCCATGGTCTCTTCAGCTTACTGAATGCGATAAATCGTTGCTGACTGTTCCTCAGAGGAATAGCCCACTGCAAGCTATTCAACAGAAATTTCTGCCCTTTCAAGAAAAACACAATTGTTAAGAGTTTTACACCGACGGATCCAAAAGCAGATTCATTGATGAAACATTCGCAATCCTCATGGCTGTATTACAAGATTCCAGAAAACAAAATAACAAAACCTGTCATACACACAGACTTGCATAGTGCTGTTCCAGCCCTTTGGGGTGCAGGGAAAAATATGCATGCCACTTTCAACACAGTGCGGAGTCGTTGAATAAGGCCTGCAAGTAACATTTTGTTGGGTCCCGAGAAAATAGAAATGAAGCTGACAAGGTGGCAACATCTGTGTCCAAAATATGGGACCTGTGGATATTGCCCGCACTCCTAACCTTCACAACAGATGCCACATTAAACACAAAATAACTGAAATGTGGCAAAGTGCAAGGGATGAAGAAACATACAACCCATGTGCTCAATTATCAAGCCTTATGCAGGTGACTGGAAGGAACAGCTTAAAAAACGCTTTGTTCAGTGGCTTTGGACAATACTGAGGACAGGCCATTAGCATTGGACGCACTCATATCTATTCATGTAAACCACTGCCCTGTATGTGATAAATGTGAGCACAGCCATTGAGTGTAATCGATGCAAGAACGACCGGAGAGCACAAATTCCAGATGTACACTAGTGCACCCAACTTCACCCTAAGCTCTTCGTTTCACCGGATTCAGTAATCCCGCTGTCAAGAACGCTTAACTTTTTAAAGAAAATTGATGTTCCACTATTGGCCTCTTTACAGTGAACAGTTATGATCCCGGAATTTTGAGCTATCTAAATAAACAGCGCACAATTTTGAAGTTGTTCAATTATTGCACGCAATTTTACACCAGTCTTCACTCTATTCATCACTTGCTGTAAATCTCTCATCCTGAGATCACCCAATGTCCCTGGCGCTATTTTGCCTCGATACCCTTGCGGCAATAACCACCATTATTTATTAATTATAACTGCGTCCCCACGTGCCTTTTCGACCTCGTCGCATGTCAGACGCCACGTTGCAGATGAGAGGGCAATGTAGCGGATCGCGACCGTGAAAGCCACATTTCGATAGAGGCGAAATTTAGAAATGCCCAAATGCAGCGAAATACCGTATTGTGCGTTTTTATCGTAGAGACTTTCAAAAATTTTCCCGCCTCAACCGCTCGATCGTTTGCGGTGAAACTGCACACAGAGTTTGCGCAATACAGTAACTTTTGTATCGTAGCAAGTTTTACAACGGTACTTACTTATTTGAGCCCTGCATGATGCGAAATCGTAGTTGTCTGCGTAGAGATAGTCGAAACAAAACTCGCAGACGCCGTTTTTTTGCTGAAAGGCGGCAGTGGCGCCATCTGTTTTCAGCAGTGAAAAGCGTCACGACAAAGTGCCGCGGCGATTTTGCAAATAACATCACCTGAAAGGTAAAGCCTCGTTAAATCAGTTGTTCTGATATCTTTTTTCGCTCAGTTGGCCGAAAAAACGGCATATTCAAAGGGCACGCGTACAGTGTAGGCACGCGCTTCATGCAACGCTCACCTCGGCTACCTCGGCGCCTTGTCGTGACGCTTTTCACTGCTGAAAACAGATGGCACCACTGCCGCCCTTCAGCGAAAAAACGGCGTCTGCGGGTTTTGGTTCGACGATCTCTACGCAGACAACTACGATTTCGCATCATGCACGGCTCAACTAAGTAAGTACCGTTGTAAAACTTGCTACGATACGAAAGTTACCATATTGTGCAAGCTATGTGCGCAGTTTCACCGCAAACGATCGAGCGGTTGAGGCGGGAAAATTTTTGAAAGTATTTACAATAAAAACGCACAATACGTATAAGCACCAGGAAAAGAACCCCACGTAGACGAAATCACTCCGCAGCCCTCAACCATGGCCACATGTTAGGCCTAGAAAACGTACTTACGATTTTCGCAGACAGCGAGTAGGGCAAACCAGCGGGTTTCGTTCCATTAGCCTGAAAAGAAAATGCTATGGAGCGCTCGCCGACTCAAACCCAGGCAGAAGCGGCTTGCGTATGATGAGCCTGAAAAGAAAAATGCCGCGGAGTGTTAGCGGGCTCTATCCAAGGACCAGTTCGATAAGCCTAAAAAGAAAAAAGCCGAGGAGCGCATAACAGGCAGCGGTTTGTGCGCAGCGCATGACGCTCGATCTCGCACGCAAAATTAAGCCAAAATGCGCTTCGAGACATTCAGTTCCCCAAGAAAGAAGTACCAAAACTGCTTTTGCAGACGCTTACATTGTGGTAGGCCAATACTAGGGACGGCCGAAGCGAGCTGCAACGCCAAACACCACAAGAACAGCAATAATGGCGCTTGCATGGGCCTTCGTCCCTTTATTGGAGAAAATGACGCAAAGCTACAATAGCAATGCTAAAAGGTTAGTGTTTGAAGCAAAGCTTTTCAAAGGCAGCGGCGCTGCGATCGCTGTTTGTTTTTGCCCATACATTCTGCTAGTATGGTATCTCTAGCAGAGTGTATTCCGGGTAGTGGCGCTGAATGCAAGATAAAGACGCGGTCTATTCAAACAAGCGAAAAAAAAACTGGTTTCGAAAAAGTGAAATACTCAGTACCTGTCTCGACGGACAACTGAACAGCGCCGTGGAAAGGGACGGAGGTGCGAGTGAAAAAGAGAAAGAGCTGCTGTAGTTGAGGGCTGCTGAGTAATTAAGGCCACCTGGGGATTTAGCGTGCACCGACGTCACACAGCACACGGTCGCCTTTTGCGTTTCGCCTTCATCGTAGCGCGGCTGCCGCGGACGGGTTCGAGGACACCGTTGTTGCGCCGCGCTTGGGATAAGAGGGCCCGGACTACCCTCTGGTACAAAATACTCTCTACCTCTCTTGGAGTGAGCCCCCTCTCCTTCCGTTTCCTCCTCGAGATTTTTCTCTCTTGCGCCTCGTCGATCGAGTAGGCTCCGCAAGGCAAAATCACCCTTCCTCCTCTAGTTGCGGTGAGGGGGGGGGGGGGAGCAGCGGGTCTCCCAAAGCCCCCTCTATTTTGCTCTTTGGGTCTCCTCGCGGTGTTTCGTCGCGTTTTTTTTTCTCTGTCCTTCCCCTCCCCAATTGCTTGGGTCGTGGATATAGTCGTCCGGAGCGAAGTGTCTTCCGCAAACCACCACATTCTTTACCGTTGTATCAAGGCCGATGCGTTGGCGCCAGACTCGACTCAACTCATAATCTCCTGGAAATGTGTGCCGGATCGTGGTTCGCCAGTCGCTGCGTGCGCATCCAACGACGAAACAGCGTCGTTGCATTTTCTCCGCACACTGAGCGATCGAGAGGCGCGATCGGCTCGTCCACCTAACCTTCTTAGCGAGCGCATCCTTTCATACATGTGTTTGTCGACCGCAGTTAGCGAGCCACCTTTGCATTTTTTTAGGCCTCCCCATCGTTTCACGACCGGAGGGGCGGAAGCCGGTTCTGTTCGAAACACGCGGCGACGCGCAGACCCGGTCCGCCCGTTTGCTTTTCTCCATATGTGTTTGTGTTCAGTGTGTCTGTGTCTTTTCTCCATTCCTAAGCTCATGTCGTTCTTTGGAGTCAAGGCGTAGGCAAGATGAACGAAGGATAAGCGGTATGTGTGCGGAGCGGTGATCAAGTGGGCGAGCGATCGAGGGAAAGGCTCTACTGCGCAAGTAACTAAAACCTCGTATTGGGGGGCTTGCATGGAAGAAAAAAAACAGAAGGGAGCGAGCACGCAGAGGGCTATCTCGTGACGTGATCACGGCGGGAGGCGGACCGACTCACTCAGTTTTACTATTTTTTACTTTTTATGACTAGGGTTCAAGGCTGTCGCCGTACGCTCCCTCCGCAGTTTTTTTTTTTTCCTTCATGCGAGTTTGTATATATATAGCATGTGCCAAAATGAAAGGCGCTGCGGAAAGCGTTTCGCAGACGACGCGACGCCAAGGCTACGCCCAACCAACGATGCACTAATGGAATGCCTTTAGCGAAAGATGGCGAAAGTAACCCGCATGACGTCAAACGGGTTCAGAGTAGTGTGCGGGGACATTTTTGTGGAAGGAAAGAACGAGCGGGCTTTGAATTGAATATTTCCAGCTTTCCGGGGCGCGCATGGCTCTATTATTTTGCAGAGGTTATCTTCGATGCCTCATCTATGCAGTGGGCTTGTTTTTCAAAAATGTCCGGACCCTGGGCAGGTACCCTTTACAGCACAGACGACTCCAATTTTAAAGGGGCCTGAAATGGACTTTAACAAAGTCGCGGTATGCTTGGGACGGTAAAGGACGCTGCTGCACGAATATTCTCCAACAAGGATTTTTTTATGCGCTTTGTAGAAGCTGTGTATCAACAGACAAAATTTGAAGGTCAACGTCTTCGCTCCTTTCCCTCTCCTCTTGTCACGTACAGCACGCTGGAAGGACGGCCCTGGAGTCACTGCATGGTCTCATAGCTGGCCCTCCAAGTGCTTCCGCAGAACTTTTTCCAGGGGGGAGGGGGCACCCGATGTCCGGGGATGGGGGCGGCGGTAGGTTAGCACCAAAAAGGAACTAGTGCATAAATAATATCCGTAATTCCAGGGGGGGGGGGGCGGCCGCCCCCCTTGCCCCCCTTCCGGACGCTCATGCGGCCCTCCTCCCCCACCGCCGGAGGCGGAGCTTCCTGACCCACTGGAGCGACACGCCTTACTGACCGCGGCGATGGTAGCTGCCCGACGCCTGAAATGATCTAACCTGTATAGCCACCTCTGCACTTATGTTCTCATGTGCGAGCGATAGAGGAGGGTGCAACCATGAGAATGTCGCCAGAAAGTGCTCGCAAATTTTCGCGCGTAATTGTGGGCTCTATGCTGCGTGTAGAAGTGCAATGTTTGGCTCAGGTGTTCATGACAACACAATTCAATGTGAGCGAGTAAATGTGCTCGGTGTCTCACAGCCCCTTAAACTGGTGTAACAAAAGAAGTATGTCGGGCAGAAGCGTATAGCTTGCACGTCCGGTACTCTTAGGCACACAGACACACTTATATGGAACATTAATTGGTAGGCACAAATTGCACCGACGCCCCGCCATACCAGGCGCTTTTGCAGCCGGAGCGCAACGGTTTTCGCCCGACGCAATAAGTGGAATTTCTCTTATTTCTTGCATGCCAATCAGCCACAGAACTACGTTCGTTAGGCCGTGTATAATTACCGAAAAATCAGAAACAATGATTGCGTCAACCCGTATAGTTGTTTAGTTGGAGAAAAACTGGCTTGAGGAACACGTGTCCCTATGTCCCGTAACGGGCTTCAGTTCCGCCTTTCAGCTTTGACTTCTGTGCCCTAGAATCTGGCATATCGCTTCTAGTTCAATCGGCTGCCCCCACGTGGCGTATATGGTTTATGAACATTCAAAACTGCCGCGCTGACATCACACGTGGCATAAAGAGAAAGAGGACTGAGTACAGTCTCGCTCAGCGTTAGACCTGACATTTTCCTTCCCTGGAGTAACAGTTCCTCTTGGACGTCAGCTGACTGTGCCTCCAGTGATCGATCACCTTCCGATCAGTTTCCAGGTTTGCGTGCCAGTTGGCCTTACCGCGACCACTGTCCCCACTTCAGGCGCTTTAGCGTGTGTTCCCAGACACCCTTAGAGGGGGACACGAGAGAACAGCACATAATAAAGCAGCATGCGTCAAAACAGTGCACAAAATACAGCACAGCGACAAAACAGCACAAGGAAAAAACAGCACGCAACAAAACAGCACAGGTAAAAAGCAGCACAGCTACAAAATAGCACAGGGAAAAAGCAGCACTCTCTCCCCCATAACGCATGTTCCCCCTTTACCGATCTGCTCGGGGCGGCCAGCGTGAAATCGCAATCGCCGGGGCTAATCGGATTAACCATGCTGTCATGAAAATCGGTCGACGACATTGGCTGGAGGGCCTACATTGAGGCGGCTTAGTTCTTGACTTGTATGCGACTATAGCCACGATGTTATTCTGCGTGCTTAAGAAAGAAGTCATGTTCTACGCGCGCATTTGAGCTGTAAATTGCAATTAGAAGTTGTCGACTTTAAGCTCCTCCCCCTGGCAGCGACAGCCATATACTGAACCAGCCTGAGTGACGTCTTGACCCAACAGCGGCGGCGTCCGCTGTAGCGTCGGTGCGGAGCATCGCGCGTGCCCACGTGTGTCCTGCTGTCACCACTTCGCGCACTTTCCCAAACACGTGGGAGTAGGCTTAAACGGCGGCTCGAGCTAGTCGACAGCGGTTACCGCCCTTCTTATATAGGCTTGTTCCACGTCTGTCTGTTCTTCGCGCCAAGTCAGGCGCGCACACACACACAGTATTGGCCGTGCAGTCTCCTTCTCACGCCGGACGCGCGTCCCCATAGGTCAAAACGCCGGGTTTGGCTTCGAGGAGCACCGAGAACGTTTCGGTGCGGCGCCGCCGCTGACGCGCCAGTGAAGAGGGGGAGGGCCTATTTTAGCACACTCAAGGCTACGCCCTCTCCGTCGATTTAGAGTAGAAACGTCTCGGGATGCATTCTAGAACAATCGACGTCATGGCTGACGGAATCCCTCGGCGCACTGCGTCGGCGAGAGGTGGTGGAGGGGGCAGCCACACACACAAAGCTAGTCGCTCTCTGGGGTTTCCTTCTGCCGTTTTACGACGCGCGGCGGCGAGAGCTCTCCGCACGGCGCTGTTTTTGTTTCTTTTTTCCAAAAATGCGCTGAATTTTGTGACACCTGCCATGGCACAATGTGAAGTTGCGAAGACTGGTCAGCAGCTAGACAGAAAATGAAAGGGCACCGGCTTTTGTTGCCTGTGTCTCCCTGTCGTAACTTCCCCCATCACCCCTCCGCACCCCTAACCTGAACAAGGAACCACCCACTGCCTTAGCCTCACTATGCGCAGTGTGCAGTTCAGTCGTGAACAAGTACGTGACCGTCAGCTTATGTCTTTAGTGA
Organism: Amblyomma mixtum; assembly: GCF_055824585.1. Lineage (NCBI taxonomy): Eukaryota > Metazoa > Arthropoda > Arachnida > Ixodida > Ixodidae > Amblyomma > Amblyomma mixtum. The sequence continues at coordinate 351,967,906 of NC_143014.1, read as the reverse complement.
TGCTAGTGATTGCAAGCAAGCCAGTGTTGCCTGACTGCGACATGGTTCAGAAGAACTTTTAAAAACTCAATGGGGGACCGCAGCCTCGCAGGGGGACACTGCAGGCGCTAGGGTGCTTCGACGGCCAGGAGGTGCGCGGACATCAAGGCACTGTTGCGACTCGGGTAGCATGGCCGGACAGGTGATGAGACGAGAATGATCGAAGACCGGATTATGAGGAAGGCAAGGAAAACTTTATACAACTATTTACATTATGTATACGTACAGCAACTGAGAGTGCTTCTCAGCCGAAGTGTCTCGGTGAAAGGAAGCTACTTGAGGTGAAGGACCCCTTGACCATCATCTGCGCCGAGTTTTATAGCACCAAAAGTTCTAGATGGAGGCTGTGTTTGCCGAGGAAGGTGTGTCCAAGTTCACTGGCAGATCATCACGCACTCTCTGCCCATGGAACATGCCCCCATCACGTCTTGAGCTTGCGAGGAGGGTGCCATCTACGTCACACACACACAGGAATCTCTGCGAGTGACGTTCCCACAGCACGTAGCTGGTCGCACGTCTTTCTCATCAATGAATGGGCAAGGCTACATGGAAGGGTGCACGAAGTCAGCTTCTCCTTTGGAGATGAATGCCGACCTCAAAACATGATGACTGGACCCTGCAGCGCTTCCCGGTGCTCCTTGGTAGCCCATGGGAAATACCACTTAAGTCGCACGGGGCTCAGTCTTCCAGCGCCTCATCGAAGTGGCCAGCAGGTGTGATAGAGGAAACCCTTTTTTTGCCGAGGCCAAGGGCATCCAGTCTACAGCCATAGCAAAGTTGTCGGCTTTGTTGACAGTTCTCGGTTGTTGCTTGCTCCAGTCCACGTGGCCAGAACCAGAAGCAGAAAATCATAACAGCTCGTCCGCCGCCAGGTAGAGGTCTTGAAAGGGTTTACAGCTCCTCGCTGTCATCTGATGAAGCCGCATCAGCTGGACAGGGGCCGTTTCCTGGGTGATCCATGGGCCGATGTCTGCAGGCCAAGGATCTCAAGTAGAGCTATAGTTTGGTTTGGTTTAAGGGGTTTAACATCCCAAAGCGACTCAGGCTATGAGAGACACTGTAGTAAAGGGCTCCGGAAATTTCGACCACCTGGGGTTCTTTAACGTGCACTTACATCGCACAGTACATGGGCCTCTAGAATTTCTCCTGGAAATTTTGCCGCCGCGGCCGGGATCGAAACTGTCTTTTGGGTCAGCAGACAAGCACCATAACCACTGAGCCACTGCGGCGGCAGAGCATTAGTGATCAGATCTGCACAATGCCCCCTCCTCGGCAAGGCAAGAGCACTGCCCACTCCCGAGTCGTGTCAGGCAAATAAAGAACAAGGCTTTAAGCTGTACTGCTAGAATATTTCCCCTTTTTGGCTCCCCCCCTCAGGCGGCCTGGTAGGGTGAGCTGCGGACGTGACCTATGCGAGCGATTCAATGGCACCGCATCTTTCAAGTTTGAATCAGGTTCGAAGAAAGTACAGCTGCCATTGTAATCCACAGACAGACAGTTGGTAGATGGGTTGCGAGGATAGTACAATTTAAGTAATATAAGCATCATAATCTCAAATCCTATACTATACATAACAAAACCTCAAACATGTGCGATGCCGTGAGAGAAGAACCAAACATTGTATACGCGCGGGGGAGACCACATTTCCAAGGAAACTGATAGTTGCTACAGTGATTGTTTCCACCACACTGCAATGGACAACACTTAGGTTACGCATCATCATTACGGCAAGAAAACACGAAAGGCGCAAAATTGCACACAGGAATAAAAGCTCAAAACTTCGTTTGCATTTTTCTACAGAAGTAAATGCATAAAAAAAGCAAACAGTAAAAACAAGAAAGACGTATTCCTGGAATACACATACTTCAGCAACGCCCTGCGCGGTCAGACGGCCAGTCTACCAGCTGTTCCCAAAATCTGTGGGGCTGATTAGTTCGGTCTCTTGTGACAGGCATGCAAATCTTGGGTACGCTGTAAAAAATGAAACACCTTTAAAGGCGTTTCCAGGTGTCTATAACTCACACCCGGTCAAGATGGGAGTCTTGTGATTTCAATACATCTTTCACGTGGGGTGTTTCTGGAAAGAACCAGCCCGAAAATGAAAAACGTGACCAAAAATGTTGAGGTGAATCACATGCTATTACCGCCGAGCCACAGGTGTTTTAGCACTTCTTACATCCCTACACCCTTCAGAAAAAATGTATGCAATGGGTTCATAATTTGTTTGCACCTTTATTACTTTTTTGAGTGTTCTTTAAATGTACCATTATAATGCCCACATAATGCAATATACCTGTATTACTGGAGCTCTTCATAGCAGTAGACATGCTGTGTGCACCTAAGAAAAATGTTCATTGACACACAAATCATAACGCTGCAGAAATGCGGAAAATTTTTATTAGAACAAAACACATCCACAACACAAAGCATAAGAAGCTTCTCCAATGAATTCCTTACTGCCATCCAAGGAACACTAAAATTTCAAGGTAAAACTGCACCATACCTGCTTTTATTGGTTTTATGATGCTGCAAGAATAAGATTCCACTGCACTTACTCTACCTCCCAATTTTTTCAGAGAAAACAGACTGAAAAATTCATGCTTGTTCAGCCTTATAAACCAGCCTGAAGAAGGCCTGGACTGAGACACTAACTCCCAGGAAGAAGCAAACTTAAGGCAGCTTATGCTGAACATCCATATTCCTGACATTATGGCAGCTGTGAAGTGAGCTGCAGTGGTGAGCTTGCTGAGTAGTCATCCTCCCTTGACGAACAGGTTCTCAGCCACCTCAGGATTTTCTTTGGAGAGCAGCATACATGGTGCGAGTCTGCATTTTACACAAAAACAGTAAATTTTTTTTTATCAGTTTACACTGCTCAATCATCCTTATAAATGCCAACATACTGCTCATTAACGATGTGTTTTATTACGCATGCTAGCGCTAACAGAAAGAAGAAAATCTGCCCATGTGGTGAGCAAGCGCCAGCTGTTATTTTTTGAACCATTGAAAAGAGCCCACTGTGGTTTAAAAAAAATAGCTCTAAACGACATTATACAAACAATGTTTTAGCTAAAAAGCTACCTGTTATGAAATGGAATGAAGGTGGTCAGGCCATGCAATTAATTCTGTACGAACTGCTACAAGCTAGTGCAAACTACTGGCCTGCCTGGTAAGTAAACTGATTATAAATGGCACAAAACACGACAATAAAGATGCAAATAGCACACTTCAAAATGCTTTAAAATAAACCCAACGACAAGTCATGTGCAACATTCACTGTGACAGCAGAAAGCATAGTATCTGATGAAAGTCAGCGACACAACCCCTTCCATGAGAGTGGTCGGCTGCAACTAACACAAAGCATGAATTCATCATTATACCAAGCATGTGGCATCTTGAAAGGCAGGCCACAGTGCTAAGTTAACATATACCCCATGTCTGCGGCCAGTAAACTCAAAAAGTCATCAAGAAAAATTTGCATTAGGTTACTAAACTACTTCAAGGAAAGGAGCTGGGCCAGTCGATGCATGATTCTTGGCAAAACCATGTAGGATAACAGGACACAGACAAGAAGACACAGGTGCAGCGCTGACTAACAACTGAGGAATTTATTGCTAATACAGGAAGCATCATTCAAAATGCAAAGAAAGTCATAGAATCGTCATTTCGTCACATCTGTCGTGATTATTTATCCAGATGGTCAATTTCATTTTTTGTTAGCGTTGGCGATGATGTGCTTAAGCAGGTTGAACAATTGTTATGTACCATGCACGTCTCTTATATTTTCTCAGAATTTTACTTCCTTTCTCGAAAGTGTGGGATACACTCACAGTCCGACACGTGTCTCGCTAGCTTGCTACCATATCCTGTCTCAGTATTGCCGACATGTTCCATTAGACAAATGTTGACACGCTGGCCTTATTTCCCAACATATGTCGATCTGCATAATGGAGGGATCTTGTAAACTAAGCCACTGTCTCTGGACTGCTTTTGAAGCAGCTTTGCTTGGTGCGTTGCATACTACATTCAGCTACTTTCTGCAAAGAAGCAAATGAAGCCACTGCAAAAGAACTTCCGCAAGCTGCAAAAGAAGGTCAAGCGTCAAATAGTGAAGAATGAAAGCTAAAAACTTGTGTGAAGCCAACAACTTGATCAAATTAGTGCTGGCTGTGAAGAAGAGTGAGGGGTTATGTCTGAATGCCTTCTTTATGCCAAAAACATGCAACGACAACTGGCCTTTCAGAGTAATTGTCTCTAAACAAGGATCGTGGCAGCAACCCTTAGGGCAGTACCTGCAAGAATTGCTCTCCTTAACAGCTGTCCAGAAGGAGTGTCTTCTCATTGTCATCAAGGACTTATGTTACACGCTGCCACATACCACCTTGTTTGAGATGGTAAGAGAAGGCATTGATTCAGTGGGAGCAGCATAATTCCAGAACCAATGCAGAATTAGAGTGAAAAGGAGTACGCACCAGTTCCTGCGTTGCACCAATTCTCATTGATCTTCTGCTAGCCCGTCAAGATAGCCAACTAAAAGAAGCTTTGCGTGGCATCAATTTGATAATGACCTTCCGATTTGTGGACGACTTTCTAGTAATCAACAAACTTCATAAACAATGGCAACACAAGGGCATTGTTGACATATTCAAGACCTTCTCCAAAGTTCTTGCCAACTTTGAGCTGACCAAAGTAATGCCACTGGAGGTACAGCTTCTCGATCTATGGCTGTACATCAGAGAGGCCCATATGTGCTGGTGTTATGCCCCACGGTTGAAAAAAAAGACTGTTGCTACTGGCGCACTAAAAAATGTCTTAAAAAGAACGGCCGGAAAGCGTTGAGGCCTAACTGACAGGGTTACCTGAAGCTGGTTTCCCGGATGACCTCATCTGCAGCCTTGGCTTCAAGATAATGAAAGAAATTTGCCGATCTACCCCAACGAGACTTCAGAAGAAAGAACGGAAGTTAGCTGTCACGGCATATGTGCTTGGTATCAGCCATGCGCCAAAGAAAGTGGTCGGGAGGGCTGGTGTGAACTTAGTATGCAACGCGCCTAAGTCACTGTCGCATGCTATGGATTTGACTGTTTGCTTTCTCTTATAACAGGCTGTCTTTGAAGCAACCCTTGCCAGGCGCGTTGCATATTAAGTTCACACCAGCCCGCCTGACCACTTTCTTTAGCACGTGGCTGATACAATGCACCTACGACCTTAATCACCGTGACGCCGACTGTCCTCCCAGCTGTTTGAGTTGAGTTGTGGTATGCTACAGGCGGAATTAGCCTTGCTTATTCTGCCAGCAATTGCTCCACCATCCTCCCGGCTCCCTCGTACTCCTCTGGCTTCCTGCGCGCCGTGTGGGCCTGTGTGAGAAGCTGCTGCCTCATTACGTGGGTCCTTATACCACGTCTTCTCTTCAGGCAACCGAGCAATGTGACCTACAAAACCACATCCTTCCACCCTCCCATTCCTCCCGCGGCCCCCTCCACAAAGCTCGTGCACGTCGCCTGTCTTAAGCCCTACCATTCAAACCCACCACCTTAGGGCGCCCAGGGACTGTGCTTCCTTCCGCGACGCAGACGGGGTAGTTTTACGGTGCATAGTCGCAAGGCGAAGGGGATGTTTTGATGCTGGGCAGTTGACGACGATGAGGATGCTGCAGCTAGTGCTTGGGGCGACTTGGTTTGGTGTGCCTTCTGATTGTGCCCTGTCGCGTCTCCTGCAGAGCTAAACCCCATAATAATATGCCTTGACAGCTATGTTCCGTTCTTTCTGAAGTATTGTTGAGGTAGATTGGCAAATTTCTTTATCTTGAAGTCAAGGCTGCAGATGAGGTCATCTGGGAAATTAGCTTCAGGTAACCATGTCAGTTGGGCCTCCACGCATTCCTGCTGGAGATCAATATACGACCTGTTTAGGATATTTTTCAGTGTGCCAGTAGCAACAGCCTTTTTTTCGATCTTAGGACGTAACGCCAGCCCACATGGGTCTCTCCAATGTACAGCCATAGATAGAGAAGCTGTACCTCCAGTGACATTTCTTTGGTCAGCTCAAAGTTGGCAAGAACTTTGGAGAAGGTCTTGAAGATGTCAACAATGCCCTTGCGTTACCCTTGGTTATGAAGCTTGTGGATTACTAGGAAGTCGTAATTGGTGCTGTGCAAAGCTTTTTAATAGTTGGCTATCTTGACAGGCTAGCAGGACAATGAGAATTAGTGCAACACAGGAACTGGCACATACACCCTGCCACTTTATGTACAGATCATTAAACTTTACATAGGTAGAACTGAAGTAGATGGTTAGCAACTCAAGGAATCTGTCCGCATTAATTCTGCATTGGTTCTGGAATCGTACTGCTCTCATTGAATCAATGTATTCTCTTACCGTCTCAACCCAGGCGGTCTTTAGCAGCGTGTAATGTAAGTCCTTGATGACAACGAGAAGACACTCCTTCTGGACAGCTGTTCCAGAGGAATGCAGACACTTCTGGTTTCTTTACCAGGAAGAGGTCTTCCATGGTGAACGAGGAGAGCAATTCGTGCAGATACTGCCCCAAGGGTTGCTTACTTGATCCTTGTTCAGAGACAATTACTCTGAAAGGCCAGTTATCGTGGGGTGCTTTTACCATACAGAAGGCATTCAGGGATAGGCCCTCACTCTTCTTCACTGCCAGCACTAATTTGGTCAAGTTGTTGGCTTCACACAAGTTTTTGGGCTTTGTTCTTCACTGTTTGGTGCTTGACCTTCTTTTGCAGCTTGCTGAAGTTCTTTGCGATGGCTTCATTTGCTTTTTCACAGAAAGTAGCTGAACGTAGTATGCAACGCGCCCAGCAAAGGTGCTTCAAAAACAGTGCAGCACACGATGAAGCACCGAGACAAATTCACAGCATGCAACAGTGGTTTAGTTTACAAGATCCCTCTCTCATGCGGAGCGTCATAATTGGGAAATGAGGTCAGCTTGACAACAATCGTCTAATGGAACATGTCGGCAATACTGAGACAGGATATGGTAGCAAGCTAGCGAGACACATGTCGGACTGTGAGTGCATCCCACTTTCTACGATGTAAAATTCTAAGGAAATATAATCGACAGCTCATGGGTGAGATATACGAGACCTGCATGGTACATAAGAATTGTTCAACTTGCGTAAGCACACCATCACTAATGCTAACGAAAAAATAAATAGACTATCTGGATAAATAATCACGACAGATGTGACCAAAATGATTCCATGACTTTCCTTCTCTGTATTTTGGATGACGCTTCCCGTATTTATTATGAGGAAAGCCATAAATTCCGGAGTTAGTGAGCGCTGTATTTGTGCCTTCCTGTCAGTGTCCTGTTACCCAGCACGCTGCTTTGCCTAGACTATTATACCGTATAGACTCATGTAATGGCCGCACCCCTAACTTTTAAAAAAATTGCAGAAAAAAATATATTTAAAAATTACCCGAGTAAAAGCCGCACCAATAATTTCAGGAAGTTGGGCAATGCCATCTACTGTGTGGTGCAAGAAATCCCAAACATTTTGTGGTTTCTGCTGCCAGGTGGAGCGCAAAAATCAAGCGGTGCAGAGTTACTGTATATGCTACCAAAGGTACAGTAACTCTAAAGCGCTGCGCACGTCGGGTACAGCCAAGGCCTATTTCATTTCATTTATTGGTTTTGTTTGACCAGTACAGAAACTGCAAACAGGGGAGGGCAAGCTAAAGGCGCCTAGTCGCGCCTGACAGAGGCCTGCCCTCCCCATGTAAAAAAAAAAAGTGGCACTTGGCAATGGTACAAAATTTCCATAAGTAACAGAAACTAGAAAAGCAGCGGATATATTGACAACGAAACAGAGATCAGTCATGCATAGGGCTAAGCACAACAAAACTAAGAGCAAAACATAACAAAGACAAAAACTGATTAGATAAAAACACACCACAACTAGCTATAACAAAAATATTCATGAACAGTTTTCCTGAATCTGACCTCGGACATATTTTGTAGTGACAATTCTGTTAAGTATGGATAGGTGTTTAATGTATGAGGAATTATGTGAGTTAGTTTATGGAACCCATAGTTTGTACGGGATTTGGATGCATGGTATTGAGGGTGCCTAAGACTGTATGCTATTTGGGCAATTAAATATGTGCTCTCAAAAGTCTGCCAGTTTCCTTTCATAAGGGTTCTGGTGTAAAAAGCAAGCTTCTTGCAGTAAGCGGCTGTGATGGTAAGCAGTCTATGGTTGGGAAAGGAAAGACGCGTGCTCTCACTGTAATGTAAATTATCAATCGCTCGTACAGCTCTTTTTTGTAGTCATTACTTTCACAAAATTGGTTGAGGTAGTCGTTCCCCAGATCAACAAACAATATTGTACATGAAAAAAGGCTAGAGAGAAATAAATTTGTAGTTTGAATTTTCGAGGCAGTATTGTGCGAAATTTATTTAAGATACCAACAGAGCGAGCCATTTTAGTGCAGACGTAGTTTACATGTTCTGTCCAGAGTAAATGTTCTTCAAAAATGACTCCAAGGAACATTGTAGAGCTGACACGAGTTATCGGAGCTTGTTCGAAATGAATTTGGAAGTTGTTCGGAACTTCCTTATTTTTGGCTTTGAACAGTATGTACTTTGTTTTCCTGACATTGTGTTCTAACCTATTTGATTTTGACCAAACAGACAATTGGGATAACCAACTATTGGAGGCTGCTTGCAAAATATTACTATCTTGTCCTGAAAAAAATATGTTAATATCGTCTGCATAGATTATAATGTTGTCTGCTGGACGAAGGATGACAATATCATTAATATATAATAAGAACAACGTTGGTCCTAGAACGGAGCCCTGTGGCACACCAGACGCAATCTGACCGATCCCAGATGAAATACTGTTAATGATAGTTGTTTGAGATCGGTTGTCAAGGTAGCTAGCAAATAAGGTTAAAGGAACGCCGCGTATTCCATAACACTGCATCTTTTCAAGCAATATCTTATGGTTGACCGAGTCAAACACTTTCCTCATATCACGGAATATGCCAACTGTTAACACTTTATTTTCTATGTTTTCTATTAAGCTTTTCTTTGATTTCCAGTAAGGCGGCCTCAGTTGTTTTGTTTTTTTTGAAATCCGTACTGTTGCTTGGAGATGACATGGTTTTTGTCGAGATATTGAGAAAGACGTGTGTTGATTGCAAGTTCCACAATCTTAGAGAAAACTGAAAGAATGGAGATCGGCCGATAATTATTTAAATCATTAATGCCACCCCCTTTATGAATGGCAGTGACATGAGCTATTTTCAACTGCTGTGGAAATGTGCCTGTCGAGAACATTAGGTTGACTATATGTGCTAATGGTATCGCAATGACATCTGCTACTTTCTTGATCGGGACTGGAGCTATGCCATCGACACCTGGAGCACTATTACTGTGTAAGGAGTGAATAATGGTAATTATTTCTGAGTCAGTGCATGGTAACAAAAACATGGAATTACTTTGTTTACTGGTTATATACACTGAGGCATCTTGATGTGGATCATCAGTTGATTTTGGCGGAAAGACAGATAAGAAATGCCTATTAAATTAATTCGCTAGGTCAGCGCCATCATAGTTTGCACCATGAATGTGGAGTGAGACGGGTGCGTTGGTTCTGTTTTTACCTAGAAGATCGCTAAGTGTGTTCCATGTTCCCTTCGAGCCATCAGACATGAAGAACTTCCTCACGTAATAATCACTTCTTGCTTTTTTAATGTGAGCGCCTAACTTATTGCGGAACGTTTTGAATTGACGAAGAATGCCAGTGTCTTTTGTTCTCACAAAACGAGAAAAAAGTCTGTTCTTTCCCTGTATGCGGTCATATAGTTGTTTTGAAATCCACGGCTTCCTTGATTTTCTACGAGTTCTGTGCATAGCTTGTGGAAATGCAGTATTATAGTGTTCCTGAATAGTAGATATAAAATTTGTGTACGATTGGCATGCATCCTCCTGTCTTAAAATATTACTCCAATCTGTGCTAGCACAAAGATGTCGAAAGTCTGATAAGCTGTTTTCATCAATTCTTCTAAATGTAGAAGTTTCTGGTTTACACCTGTGTTGTTTTGAATGAATCGGAAATGTACAGAATATAGGCATATGGTCACTAATGCTTAATGTTAAAACGCCAGCCGGGACATCACTAGTGCAAACATTTGTAAAACACACATCAGTAAGTGTTTCAGAGTTGTCAGTAACTCTCGTTGGTGAGGAAATTAAGTTCACAAATCCACAGCTGTTGTACAGATCTGGCAAATTTCTTGAAAGACGTTTGACCCAGAATATCAACAATTATATCACCAAGAAAAACCACTTCACAATTATTGAGAGAGACATATTCCAAAGTTTTTTCAACAAAGTTACAAAACGCAGATACCGAACCTGAAGGCAGCCTGTATATACCTAAAACAACAATTTTTCCGCAGCACAAAGACAAAGCTTCTACATCTTCATTCATTTCACAGCATTCAGGTAAACAGTGATAGCCGATTTCATTCCTCAAATATATTGATAAGCCTCCTCCTCTTTTCTGTTGTCACTCCAAAGATACGCATTTATAATTATCAATGTTAGGAGCATCACTATCATTGCTAAACCAGGTTTCAGAAAATACTAATCCATCCAACTTTAACCTCATAACCTCAGAGTTGACAGCAACACAACCACTTCATCTATTTTGTTTTGCAGGCTTCAGGCATTTAAATGAAAAAAAACAGAGAATTGTTGAGAGACTTTCCAAAATTCAGCATGTACTTATTGAAAGAATCAATATCAAAGTAGGTCATAATAGGTTATTTTTTTTTCCCACAGAAGATCGGCGCGCATGAAAAACCTAACGCTACCGAATATTTACCAAGTCGTCTTTGCAAGCAATGCAAATTGCATTCTCTCCGGCTCTTTTCCTGACAAATATTTTGCCACTTCTCTGCCAGGTATACTGGTAGCCACACTGCATTGCCTTTGAATGTGCCAGCCACAAGAGTCGCCTGTTGAAGGCTGTCAGGTTATTAAAAAGGCATATGTCTGATTGCTTAGCTTTCAGATCCTTTACTTTTGCTAGCCATTGATCTTTTGTTTTCCGGCTGACAAAGCGGATTAGCATAGGAGGTGTTTTGTTCTCATTTTTTTTGTGAGGAAGCCTGTGCACACCTTTAATGTCACTCTCAGTGACCGGTGCAAGGCTCAAAGACAATGCAAGGTCGTTCACAACAGCTAACACGTTTTCATTCTCAGTGTATTTCAGACCATGGATCTCAAGATTCTGGCATCGTCCATACTGTTCAAGGTTGTTTATTTGCCTTTTCAATCGACCCACCTCAGCCTCAGATACCACCGATTCTACGACTTCAAGCCGTTTGTTCAGATTTTGTATTTCCGTATCGTGTCGTTTTTGCGTTTCTAGAAGCTCGTCATACTTGGCTGACATCATCTGCACTGACTGTTCAAGACTTTCTATAACTTCTTTCAAGCTACTTAGAGCGTCGACTTTCTTTTTCATCTGCAAGAGAACAGTTAACTTGGCATTGATTTGCGATAGTTCAGCCGTGTGCTCACATGCCTGTTCACTTTTCGACTTTTCATTCGACTTTCCCCCTCTGGTTCTAGCAAGTATGCAAGTCGGACACTTCCATGTCGTCTTGGAGGCTTTCCCCTTTGTACTTTTACAGAACCTCCAGAACAGTTTCCACTGTGGTAACTGCAACTGCATTCGTCACAAGTGATACACTCGTCGCCATCATCAAGGTTCTCTTTACATGCAATACAAATAGTATTCTCCGGCATTGCTCGGGACTACAGCAACGGATAAAGTACTATGCGCAACGGAGTAAGGTGACACTCGCACTACAGTATCATGGCAGTGGCAGCAGCAGCAGATACGAAAAACTACAGGTAGCCTTAACAGTGGTAAGTATGAATGCCCACCAACCTGTAAAGTAGATGAGCTCGATCACGGAATGTCTGTACGCCGCCGCTGCCACTGCCGAAGTGACTGCAGTGCACTGGAAAACGAACGCCCCCCTGATGTAGCCGATAAACAGCAGACGAAGCTCAAGTCAGTGAAGACAGATGGCAGCAGGGGAGAATCTGGCCAGCACTTGAAATACGGTTGCTCTGAATGCTTGGAACAGCGATGTAGCCGATGAGTATGCTCCGCGGTCGTTTCCAAAGCTCGGGCAGCACTCCTGTAAAGTAGATGAACTCGATCACGGAATGTCTGTACGCCGCCGCTGCCACTGCCAAAGTGACTGCGTACTTGTGTAAAGTACGTGCAATCTCGAAATCGGAACGCATCGCTGCCCTGATTTGTCCTGCGCTCGTGAGCTGAAGTTTTTTTTTTCTCGATGGGGAAATACGTAAGCTATACTACTCACTTTAAGCTGAAAGTGATTGACTACGCAAAAGAAGAAGGAAAAAGAGCTGGTGGACTAAAGTTCGGCATTGACGAAAAATGTGTATGACGATGGTGCAAACACGGACTTGACCGTCCTACCTGGAGATATGACCGGCGTGCTTCAGCCACTGGACGTCTCCATAAACCGCCCTTTTAAGTGCGGATTTCGCTCTGCACACACTGAGTGGATGGCAACGGCCCTCCACCAGAGGACTCCGACTGGCCAACTGAAAAAGGCATCCCTTGTGGCCGTATGCCACTGGATACTCGAAGCGTGGGCCGCGGTTTCGTTCGAGACCATGGAAGAAAGTTTCAAGGTGACAGGCATGTCCAACAAGCTGGATGGCACGGAGGATGACTTCATCTGGAACAAGGACGAGCCTGAGGTCCCGACGAGTTCGGAGGGGGAAGACGAGGAGTGTTTTGGCAGTAATAAAGGCAGGTACCCCCAGAAATATTTATTTTGCTGTGTGTTTCTTTATGTAATTGCCGCACCCCTGATTTTCACCCCAGATCTCGGAAAAGACGTGTGGCCATTACACGAGTCTATATGGTACTATCAAATTCACAAGATATGAGGTCTAGATCTGGAAAATGATCACAAAGGGTTCCAAGCTGTTGCCTTTCTGCACCCATTGTAGAAGAAATACATATACATAAAAGTGAGCATTTGGAGATCACAAATGCTAACTCTGGCATCGCAATGTCCACAGAAAGCAAGTCAGGCGAATTTTTTACCCCGCAACGGGTTTGCGTTCCCTTTCTTTGAGGCATACATGCACCATGCAGTGAACAAAAGTACAAAGTAGATAAATAGAATTAATTATCTTGCAAATATCACTACTGTAAAATGGTGTTCACAAATGGCCACATTCACCCTTAGGACAGATCTGCATTTCATCTGGCATTATACATATGAAACATGAAAATACCAAGCAGCCAAATGAATGCATAAATTTCTCAGAAATTTACACACAGTACACACAATGATACCACTCCAGTGGTTCAGTTGAATATGCTGCTCAGGAGCAGCAATATCCATACGGGGTGAATGCCTGCAGCAGAAATCATTGGCAATGCGATATAAGTTCGCACACAAGATGCGAAATAAACGGAATGATGTGGAACCCTTCCAATTATGCAAGAAGAAATTGAATTCAACCTACACTGCAATATTAATCGAGCTACAAAAATATCATAAAGGCTTCTTCAAATCAGCACACAGTTGGCATTTAAATGTCATGGGTCATTCCACGCCAACTGTTCCAGACTTTGCACTGAATCTTCAATTTCTTAAAAAAAAATCATGGCTTATTGCATTACGAAGGTAAACATTATCCCAGGTTGTTTTTGGCAGAATAATTTTTTCGCGTCGTGGCCGCCATCCCATGTTTGTAAGCGACAGCCAAACATAACTATGCAAAAAAATTTGTAAAAAGAATAGTCTTACACAGGACTGTGAAGTTTTTGTTATATAAATAAAGGAATTACATTTCCAATGCAGTAAATTGAACTTAATTTATTTTAAATAAAACATGTATTAAGTACAAATATGAAAATTTGAAATCTTTGATCAAATTTTATGTTCTTACAGTAGTTATTCTATTTTCTAAGCTGTCGAGAAGGCAAAGGGGATAAAAATGCTGCAGAGAGCAAAACGCGTAAGGCACATCAGCAAAAAGATTCTAAAGTTGAGAAAATTTACTTTTTGAGACATATTCAGCAGTCTACTACATATTGAGGTGATGTTAATGAAATTATGAAAGATAGAAAGTTGCATAGTACCATTTAATGGCATTTACTTTTAGAAGTTTAATCGGAGCTTTTTTTTGTTTTAAGCTAGAAAACAATTTTGCAAGTTGAGTCCCTGCGTTCAACATCGACATTGCTCAGTGGTTCCTCTTCACCCCAGCACACATTGCCGCCAGCTGCAAATTACACAAAATCAGCACTCCACTGCTCGAATACAATGGTGTGTTGGGCTTCGATGCCGGCAGCTTCGGCAATACACAAATCTGCTGAAGGGTAGATTTACAAAAAGTAAAAATGAAGTAGCCGCATGGCAGATTGGCAATTGTTCCTCAACACAAACATCAATCAGCCGGGAAGCACTCTTTGCGGTCTGACCAATCAGAGCTGAAACCTCAGCTACCGTGAAAATTATTTACCTTTTTCAGTGGAAAGGACTTCTTCACCACGTCGCATGGGAAGAGTGCTTGTGACGGCATTGGTGGAAGTGTGAGGCCCCCTGCAGCAACAGAAAGCAGTCGGAGGCCGTAGAAAGGTCAAATACTGATCCTCCATAAACTTTTACATGGGCGGAGAAAACCTTTAAGTGTGTCACAGCCCTCTGGGTGCTCCAACAAAATGATTCAAGAAAACAAAGGTGAACTCACCAGGTGGTTTACAAGAGTGCTACCATTAAAAGGAGCATGCATAATTCACCATTTCAAGCCTTTTTCTTTCTCTCAGCGGAGCACGCTGGACTTATGTCGTGCTCGAGTTTAAGCTAACAAAACGTGAGTGAACATGCCAGCAGACCTTTCCAGACCAAAATATGAGGAGCATCCACCGGGAGCACCGTGCACCGAAGCTTTGCGTCTCCTTGATGCCGGCTGCAGCGTGCACCGCAGTGACGAGCAAGCAGCCAGCAATGCCGAGGTTGAAGGCAGGGACTCAAATTGCAAAATTATTTTCTCGCCTAAAACAAAAACTGCTCCAATTAAAATTTTAGAAATGTCATTGCCATTAGAAAATAAATAAGGACCACCTCACAGTGCAACTGGTGGCTGAATATGCCTCAAAAACAGAATTTTTTTGCTGACTGACATGCCTTGCATTTTTTTCATTTCTAAACATTTTTATCACCTTCTTTGCCTTCTGGACAACTTATAAAAATAGTTGAAATAACTAGTATGAGAACATAAATTGGATAAAAAAATTCAATTTCCAATATTTTGTACCTTCTTCCATGTTTTATATTTAAAACAAAAATACAAGAGTCCAATTTACTGGATATGAAAAGCATGTCCTTTATTTATATAAAAAAGTTTCAGTCATGAGTAAAAACGTTTATTTTTTACGAGTGTTTTTGCAAGACTTAGCTTTCCTACTGCTTGTAAACATAAGAGGGCGGCCACGACCCAAAACATTTTTTTTTTCTGCCAAGAACTTGCCGGAAAAATCTTTGTCATGGTAATAAAATAAGCCATGATTTTAGTTTTTTAAGAAATCAAAGATGGTCGAGTGTAAAAATCCGGATCAGGTGGCATGGAATCACCTTATTCAGTATTGCACAGCAACAAAATACACAGCCAACTTATCACCAGGCATATAGCAGCACCGATAGAGGTCAATATATTGGCTGGACAGCAAGAGGCTTCTGTAATGCTTGAAAAATGACAAGACCTAAAGACAAAGTGAAGCATATAGTTAGAAGATCAATCTGCAAGAGGCGAGAAAAAAATCATTTTGTCGGAGGGACATTTGAAATAACGCTAAGGAAGCCCAACTTCAATGAAAAAAACAATGCAAAACAATAAAAATAGCCACAAGTTGAGCAGTAAGAGCTCTCTAAATGGCAGCAGATGCAAAGCAAACACCAGTGGCACTGCCCAAATTATGCATTAGTTCCCGGCCAAAAATTTTCCTGCAAACTTTTTCTTGCCTATTTAAGAGTAGATCCACCAAATTTTTGTATGCATTCTTTTCCTTGGTGTGATGCGAAAGTCACAATGTGGAATTCACCTACAGCAGTTTAACTACTTATTATTATTTTTTTTTGTTTTTTTTCCGGTTCAGGTCTCAAAAGGCAAACAGCAGCTTTGACATACAAGATGCTTTCAGGTCATGTGAGGCATGCAAAAACAGCAATGTAATCTCTGCTGGTTAAATTTTTGTCATTCTACCTCTTGAACAGGCCTGCGTAAGAATTCATGTGAATTAAAATGACGAAAGCAGTGACCACACTAGTTTTTGTATGCCTCACGTGGCCTGAATCAGCCTTGTACGTCACAGCCGTTTGGCTTTTGAAACCGAGACTGAGAGAGCATGAGAGAGATTCAATCATAAATTATTTACCACTTGGAACAATCCACGTGACTGTCTATACTTTCTAATGTGCTGCACATCATTCTAAAGAGAGAAAACCCAGCTAAAATTTGGGGTCTCCACGTCTTCAAAGGGCAACTTCAGGTAGTTTTTCAGCATTCTGACTTAATGAGCGCATCCCATTCCTTGGACTCTCCTATCTCCGGCACAAGAAACCATTTTTCAAACTACCAAGTGGAACTTTTAAAGCAGCAAACCGGACGTCGGTTCACGGGTAGGGTTCTTCTCACATTCTGCAGGTGGCGACCCTTGGACACTCTTGCAGAGACGTTGCAATTTGCTTGGAGCAGCGAATCATACTCTAGCTGTTAATTCTTTTCTAGTTGTGAAATAAGTGCGAAACAAGTTGCGTCTCACAACTTGAAAAGAATAGGAGCTAGGGCCGGTGTGCGAGTAGTATTCTCTGCTCCAAACCAACTGCTATGTCTGTGCAGAGTGTCAACCGTGAAGGGTCGCCACCTGCAGGATTCGGAAAGTCGCAAGAATTCTCCTATGCACCAGTGCTCTAAAAATGAGGTGCACAGGAGCGAGCTACCCCTTGGAATGTGCTGTATCAGTCAAACAGGAGATGCCTGAACGACCGTCTCAGCGAACACAAGAGCTCCTTAAAACCACCTCCTGAAAGCAATATGGCCATATATTGGCTGTCGGGTGAGAACTGCACCTCTGCTTGGAGCCGTACAACCATACGGTACACGCATAAGGACCAGCACATGCGGGAGGTTGTTGTTGTTGCGTTTGATCCATCGGGAGCAAGACAAGTGTGTAGCAAACATTCTGTTGCGCTCATACGAAAAGAACTATACTTGGGGACAGCTTTCTGTGGCTATGTAGTGGAAGCTATGAGGGCAAGGCTTTCACAAGCACGCTCTTATCACACTCTCACGAGGGACGGAATTAGGTGTTTAAGCTGGCGGTTCGTGCTCGTACCTTCTAGTGCATAGCCACAGGAAGATGTCCCCGATTTTAGGCTACCTTAGCAGCTTAGACAGCAGAGGAGTGATTTTTTTCAGCATTTATTTTTGTTTTGTTTTTATTCGCCAATGTTTGTTTTGCCTTATGCAGCCAATCTTTGATGCAGTGCCACATGTCGGTGGTGCTCGTTTTTCATCTGTTTATTGCTTGACAGCCACAAAGATGAGTTGTGAGTCAGCACTGTACCTTTGACTGATGGCCTCACAATGTAATGAAACATTTTTGGTACTACTTCACTCCAAACAAACATCAATAATCGTTAAGGGTTCACAAACAAGAGTGTACTAGAAAGTGAAATAATGCTGTTCTGCAGGCACCTTACAGCAGAATGAATATTCATTGCACGCCAAAGGCCAAGCTTAAAGAAACCTGAAAGATGAAAACATTAACAATGAGCTTCCCAAAAGTGATCAGAGACCGTTTGTTGACTTGCATCTGTTCATTGGGAATGATCACTTGTGCTCCACGTACTTGTGGTCGAGCATCCACCTCGCATTCGGGAGGTGCTGGGTTCGATACCCAGTGCCACCGGGTAGCCACCGGTTTCTTTAATGGGTACAAGATTTCCCCTGGCCTGGTGCTCGGCTCTTCTAGGGTGAGACGCTTGGAAAAAGGGCCGTAGACTAAAGTTGCCTTGACGGATCAGAGATAAGTTCCGCCGCCAAGCAACAATAAATCCGCCTCGTGCGGTAGAAACCCAACTTGTGGCCCATTACGTACTCCACGTAATGTGTGTAATCAAAAGGCATTATCAATGATGTGGTCTCCACAGAGTTGTGAGAAATACTTTTTCCTTACTTTCTCAAGGTCTGTGCATGAAAAAAAAAAAGAGACATGTTTGCATAGCTTGAATGCAGGTTTCTGTTGTAATGTAAGCATAAAGACTTCAGTAAGGTTTCAGTGCGCAGGGCAGACTAAAAAATCACATCCGTTTAATGTTCTTGAAGTGTGCATGACTTCCAGTCTCAGATGGATGTTACCTGGTGTAGCTAATTAATTATTCCATTACTGACTTCATGAAATCCTTACAGGGCATGCTCATGCACATTCCTGATTTCTTTGTTGCAAGCTTGTGCAGCACACACAATGGAACACAAATTCCAACGTGGGTTGGAACCCAGCAGAATTTGATGTTATCTCCCAGTGTTGTGGCTTTTCTTCAATTGTTTAAGGCATCTTCAACTAACGGTGCAACTGTCCTTCTAGAGTGAAGTGCTGTGATTGCGCATGCAACAAGGAAGATGAGACAGCCACCACAGGAAACTTTCCCAGTTCGCTACACATATCTAGTTTTGCAGATCACATGTCACCAAGGTTAACTAGCTGGCAAGATCATGTCACTCACATGATGTCAGATATCATGGCAAGCAACGGGTTATGCACAAAAAAAAAAACCACCTCAACCCAATAATTCGAAAACACACTATGAAAAGCTGACTGTGCATGGTAAACAGGATTTCCGCTCAAACCCTGGCCGCATGCCACTTCTGCTGATAAGCTATGGAAGGCAGGCAACTGCTCTCTACAAATGGAACTGACCTGAAACCAACTGCTTGGATAAAAAAAGGAGAGAAGGACCACAATGTTCATGCAAAAGGCTGAAGTTCAGGCAAAAAGAAAATGCAAGCATTTAGCGCTCATGCCTGCACTCATAAATCAATGAAAGGCATAAAGACTTACCTGGTACCACATCCAAAGAAGAGCGGTGCCCTGCATAAAGAATGCACCTATGTAATTTTCAGGCAACAAATTCCAGAGGGAAAAAACCTCACTTTACAGGGGAAGTAAAAGGCAAAAAACAAAATCCCAGAATTATGAAAAAGCGCCCTACCACACAATTGAAAATGCCCCACTTTTTCACTCCTTTGCAAATGACGATGACCTTAAGAATGTAGACTGTTGGACTAGTTGCTCTGACATAACACTGATCGTATTTAGCGTATATGACAGGACGAAGGAACACACAATGTCATCATTTGCAGTAAATGAAATGAAAATTGCCAAATGTCCGATCATGCATTCGCCAATGGCATATGAAAAGGGCCACACAGGACACAGAACAGCCGTGGCTGAAAACGACAAAAGCGCACCATCACTGTTCACTAGGCACAGCCCATCCACTTTACCTTCCAAGTCGTCTTTAGCGAGATCCTATGAGGGCTACCTTTATCGTGCAGTCTTTTTGTTCCCTGTCGCTTTTGGTTGGCCCACACGAGTTCGGTATGCTAACAAGAATCAATGCGGTAGAGTGATCGGCTTTTGTACTGTACAGTGCGGCTAGAGAGAGCACAGTAGCCAGTATACTCTATCAGGTAGAGTATCAGCTCTTAAAGGGACAGAGAGGAGAGCTCTATCAATATTTTTTTTACAGCAAAATCCGATACTTTGGCATTTCATGTCTTTGTTGCCACTTGGCCGGCAGCGAAAGATGCATTTATTTCTAAGAAATTTGGATTCGAAGTTGAAAAAGTTTTTCTCGCTGCTCTGATTCAAACTTGGGATTCTCCTATGACGACACAGGACTAAGTGACGAGAAACATGACGTGCACATGACGTAATGCAGACTCCGTGATTTCTGGCAGCCAGCAGTGCGGCCTGGCAGCAGCCGAAAACAAAGCTACCGCCGGCCACACGTTTAAGGCATCTATCGGCTATTGCGGCAGTCGCTACCGTCGCTTCGTTTACGTTTGCACCGGCGTTTTGCCAGCGTTACGATAGATCCCGTTCTCGAAGTCGTCAACGAAGTTCTAGCAAATAGACACCTTTAGCATACCGTGCACCTTGTTACCGCTAGTGGAATACCGGGAGCCCGCCTACCGCCGGTGAGCAGGCGTGATTGGTCCCGATGCTGCAGGCGCGCGCGCAGCTGCCGGATACGTGGCGCCATCTGGCGACGTCAAGGAGATTTGCGCATGCATTGGCTGCGCCTCAGTGATTCGTAGCTTCTCGTGTTCTAGTGTTTCTAGAACCATTGGTTCTAGCAACACTGTTTTGTCCTATGACGTCACCACGCTTGTACTTGCGAGTTTGGCCTGTGGCGGCGATACCTGTATTTTGATTCTTGCTCTTTTCTACGTTACAAGAGCTTTGTTGTCAGTATGAGTGGCGTTTTTGTAATCAGGAGCTGGTATTCTGTCGATACAAGTCAACTTCAATTTCTCCTCAGTGTCCCTTTAAGAGTCTGGTCTAGCAAGCCGAATGGTCGCCGGCACAGTCCTCAACGTTTGGAGCCGTCAGCAGTGGGGACAGGCATTCAAGAGCCGCACGCATATGAGCGAGGCGCATTCACAGGTTCTAGTGACTGACTCTCAAAGCCTGTCAGCCTAAAGTCACTTGAAATCCTTTACGTCAGCCAAGTCACCAGCCTTCAGGAGAAGGTTCAAAGAACGAACATGGAGAACTCTAAGGAGGTCATCCCCAATGCTCCTAGACACAGCAGATATGGACTCCGCAAGGCTGCAATGGTGGACATAGTGCCGGCATTCAGGAAAAAAAAATATCAAAATTCCTTCGCCATTGATGGAATCCGCCTGCTTTGATTTCTCTGGATCGACAGACTTGCAGATTCCACGCGCACTGAGTTTGTGAGTGTTAGGTACAGTCGGGGACAAAAGTCTCCGGACCACGTGTTCCTCAAACGAAGCTTATAGCTCTACTATCAGACAGCGGCTTGAGACTGCACTTGTGGAGATGCAAGAACAAAAATTTAACTTTTATCTCCACAATTGTGGTCTCCAGCCGCCGACAAATAGCAGAGCTATCGGCTTCGTTAGAGGAACACGTGGTCCGGAGACTTTTGTCCCCGACTGTACATCCTCTATTAACTTCTCCGTGTCCGTTTTCTCAATGTTCACCTCAGTGCCAGTGATTTGGTTCACGGCTTTGAAACGTTCAGTACTTCATCGGACACTACCTGCGCACTACACTCGCAATGTGGTGTGGTCCTCGACAAGGTAGGAGAAAGCGAAATGGGTCGACGTACATGGCAAGTGTCTTGGGCCTCGTTAACGTAGAGATGGTCCGGAAGCCGCGCCGACTGGTTCTGCCTTCGCTCGTTGATCCACTTGGCCCACTGTGTGCCCCCAGGAGACCTGCTCTTTGGTCAGCATCCGAGACGCAGATGACCTGTGCCGAAGAGGTTTCTTTGCTATGAGCGATTCTACGACTGCGCGAATCTTTAAAGGACTGTGCGCGTCTGTAAGTCAAAGCCGCCTGCCTTCCTGCAGTTGTCCAAGGCGTGCAATGACTCGAGAACGCAGAGGTGCGGATGCTTGCGGTGACAGGTGGCACAGAGTGCGCGATTACCTCTACGGTTAACTCGCCGCGTGCCGCCTACCTCGACCATGCACTCAACACATGGGTGGCGGAATCAAAGCGCATGAATAAATAATAAAGTTTGCTTTGAGGACAGCAAAAACGCAGCAACTGTCTCAATACTCGGTGGACCCCGCCGCGGTGGCTCATTGGTTATGGCGCTCGACAGCTGACCCAAAATACGCGGGTTCGATCCCCGCCGCGGCGGCTGAATTTGGATGAAGCCGAAATTCGAGAAGCCCGTGTACTGTGCGATGTCAGTGCACCCCAGGTGGTCTAAATTTCCGGAGCCCTTAACTACGGCATCCCTCATAGCCTGAGCTGCTTTGGGACATCAAACCCAAATAAACCAAACCAATACTCAGTGGACACCTCAACCGGGCCGTGAGGAAAGCGATGAGAAGGGACTCAAAGAAGAGGGAAAAGAGTTGTGATATTGAAAGTTGGTGGTGGTGGTAATAAGATGATTTCTACGATAATTTTAGACGACGGACCGTGAGTGGTGTCCTCCGTTCAAGACTCCACGGAGGCTGCTGCCACTCGAGCCCTGATGAACAGGTTCCTCTGGTCGTCAAGGTCCGAGCTGGAGAGAACCTCCTCCCATTGCTGATGTGTCAAGTTTGGTATTTTCTATACTGCTTAGTTTTTTTACATGCGCAACTATGTGATATAACCTTGGGTGTTCTCCCAAAAATGGGTATGTGTTCTGATATATCGTTGCATGTAGCTTAGGTAAGGGTATGTGTTTGTCTGCAAGTGTCTGACGGTAATTTCTTCTTTAAAAATCACAACTTTTTACTACTCCGTAGCAACCTCTACGAAAAGGAGTCACCATCGAGTCGAGTCTATGCAGCTGAAGTTGAAATTAAGGAGGTCAGGACTATCAAGATACTGAGGATGTTTATTTAAAGTAATCGCTGAAACTCTGAGGCCTTGGCCCGACTAACTACCCACGTACCACAAACTATCAGGCTGGTAAAGTGCATCAACACTAGCCAGTAGGGCATGATGTAGACCCAGCCCCACCATCTTGTACAGGCATTTATCCTAATACTGTTCCCTACCTCTATGTCACGGCAGTTGAACACAATAAAGTGGATGGTCTCATTCACCAGGCGTATCGTGAAACCCTCCTCTTACCACAAAACACCTCCACAGCCAGTCTTTGGCCCTGGGGGTACACAACACAGCATGCGAGATCTGCAAGGCACACCTTAGGTCTCAATACAAGCGTCTTCCCCGAACTCATGTGGAGTGGTCCATCCTTCACAGACTCAACAGTGGATACGAGTCACATCACCCAGACCCAGTGCAGCTCAACGCTAACATTCACCACGCCCTTGACATCCCTCTCTTATTCTGTAATGTGCACACTGTGCATCACCAAGGGCGACGCCAAGCACGGGTGAAGGCATTACACAAGAAATCCGGAGAGTACTCCACAGCAAAAAAAGTGGACGCCACGAAAAAATTAAGGAAGCACTTTGCCAACCTAAAGTGCGGCAAGGCGAAAGGCTTTGGCCTTGCTGACTGCGATTCTAGTGTTTGGTTTGGTTTGGTTTATGGGGTTTAACGTCCCAAAGCGACTAAGGCTATGAGAGACGCCGTAGTGGAGGGCTCCGGAAATTTCGACCACCTGGGGTTCTTTAACGTGCACTGACATCGCACAGTACACGGGCCTCTAGAATTTCTCCTCCAAAGAAATTCCAGCCGCCGCGGCCGGGATCGAACCCGCGTCTTTTGGGTCAGCAGCCGAGCACCATAGCCACTGAGCCACCGCGGCGGCGCGATTCTAGTGTACATTTGTATGGCGACACACTAGGAGGGAGGTTGCACGCAACCGACTCGCTCGACAGCTGTGAGGCGTCTCACACAAGGGAGGCACGCGCACGCAGGTGGCGCCACCAGCATGCGCGCTGTTACCATAACGATCTTGGGTGTGACGTCACCTTCTTCCGTCACTATATCGACGTCCGTGCTATATCGATGCATTTGGTTTTCTTTGTTTCTTCACTACAATTGGCTATAACTAATTAACTAATCACTTTACAGTCGTCAAACTTGGCGTCGGGGTTACATTTTATCCTCTCTATCTGATGATACCTTTCATTTTCTTCTATCTTGATAAGTTGCCTTATTATTTGTGGAACACAGCTTTACACCGGACGTGACCTTGGCCACGAGTATGAGCCATTGAAGGCTTTCACCCTAACACCCTAGCCGTCCAGCCTTGCCCTAACCGTGGCGACTGGGACCCATATGCTCTTATCTGCGGCAACATATGCTAAATCTTCGAAATGGTGGAGAAAGCAGCTATAGCTTCCACTGATGCTCACCCCATCCTCAGCTATAATTTTAAAACAGCCGTACACTACTTTGCGAATGGCTGAGTCTGTCCCACTACCTAATTCCTTCTCCGCACAATCACTACCCCCCTCTACCGCTTATCCCTGGAATGGGTTCCGGCCCACTCCTCCAACCCAGGCCATGAGGCTGCCCACAATTGTGCCCCAGGATTCGTCAGCCAGGCTGTGAGTGACTGTAGCCCGTGGACTGTGAGGGATCAGCTGGACTCATTCCAAGACGTCACTCTACACTACCGCCTTGAGCTACAGTGCTACCCCCTCCCCCACAAATGACTATCTAAAGCCTTTAAGCCTATTCAATTCCTTCTCCTTTAATTTTCTCTCTCGTCTACACTGGTCAATATTTCCCAAAATGCACTAGGTGCCAGGCAGCACCCACCCTACATCATATAATTTGGGCCTGTCCAGAGGACCTGTCTCCTCCAAACTTAAACAGCTCTGAACCTCAACCTACGAACACTGGAAGGTCGTGCTGCTCAGCTCCCGTCCCAAGACCCAACTCCAGGCTGTGGAGCTGGCTCTCACGGTCGCAGACGACTAAGGGCTCCCGGCCACCTAGCATGGACTCAAGACCACCCGCAGAGGCTCCACAGGCTGACAAAATAAATTTTTGTCCTCCTCCTTGCCAAACACTTCTGGTTCTGGTTGCGGATCCGGTTGTGGGTATTTCATTTTCGCTAATTTGTAATAGTGTAATACATCACGGTATGTGATCTGCACCTCGATTTCTTTCGAGTGCCCTGCTCACACTGCTCGGCCTGCCAATCGCGGGGCGGCACGGCAGAGTATGTGCCACTGTTAACTTGGCGGCTCTCGTTCTCATGGACCCAGAATATTGTCGTTTGTCATCTTCTGTGTTCCTTTCCGCAGTGTATTTAGTTCTTTACTTTAGGTGCACTCTTTTACGTAATTTCTACATGTCGATAGAGAATCTGTTATTTTATTAGGCTCTGCTTGATATCGTTTGCCTTGATGCCTATGGATATAGCGATATCCTCCGCTTTTTCACCTGAGTGTCCCTAATTGTGGCATCTGCTCTAATGCTTAGCTCATTATGTATCACTGCTACTGCCATCGTCTTTTTCTCTTCATATTTGGCTGTGTCCGTATATCAAACATGTGCTACGCTCTCATACAAATTTTCTAGTTATTTCTAGTTATCGTGGTGTTCCAGGTGCACGTTTCTAGGCATTGGTGCTATCCTGATCTGTTTCCAAATTTCTCGTGGAGTGTTCCCCTGGATGCATCTAGCGGCTAGTTTTGACTGTATGCCTATCGATCTGAGCATGTTCCTTCCTGTGTGTGTTTGCGACAGTCCTCCTCTTTGGCTGCTTAGGCATGCATCTACAATGTCCTCAAGGCAGTTATAAATGCCTAAGACCTGTAATTTCTTGTTTTCCGTGGAGTGGAGGGCTCCAGAAACATTTAGAGCACCTGGGAAATTTCAGCATGCACTGATAGCGCACAGCACACGGACGCGCTTCGCGTTTCACCGGCACTGAAACGTGGCCGCCGCGGCCAGGTTCAAACCCGGCTACTCCGGCTGCCGTGGACGAAGAGATGAAGAGGAAGTCAAAGAAAAAAGAAAGAGGGTCATAGTGGAAAGCTCCGCACAGACAAGATAATTACACGTGCCACCAAAGGAAATGTGTAATAGCTGCCTCCCTTCTCGGTGGACACTTCAACCGTGCCGTGAGGAGAGGTATGAAGGAGGGAGGGAGCGAAGAGAGAGAAACAGGTGCCATTGAGGAGGGCTCCGAATTAATTTTGACCCCCTGTGGTCGTTTAACGTTTGCTGGCACTGCACAGCGCACGGGCGCTTTTTGCACTTCGCCATCCTTGAAATACGGCCACTGCGGCCAGAACTCGGCTGCTGAGCACGAGGTTTCACGAGTGAATCCAGGCTGCTAAGAACACATATATTGATGCGGCGATGTCTCAGCAATGTCAGCGCGTGTTTGTGGGCAGGCCGCAGAGCAATCAAACCGCAACCCTAAGCATCCGAAGCCCACGAAACCAAGCGGCACAAATATACAGATTGCTCAGAAAGATCACGAACAAAAACAGAGAAGAGAGCGAAGACGACATAAATGCACTGGAAAAGTCCCTGACCGTACCTGGAGTAACCAACAGCCTCCCCCTACTGTGAGCTAAGGAAACTGGAGGTCAACAGTGTGGATGGACTCATAAGGAAGACGTTTAAGGTAGCGTTAGGCCTACCCGACCTCACACTATGAGCGAAACTACTAAAGGCAGACATAATGCCTATTCCAAATATATGGAGGCCCTCTTGTGCGTGCAAAACAGCGGGCTCAGAACAAGCCCCACAGGCAGGCAGGTCCAGTATTGGATTGCCATGCAAGCTGACCTAAACGATATAGGGTCCAAGGGCAGCATCCCATGCCATATGAGCCCCTTGTCCAAGGGAACGAGTCTTGAACGGGACACAGGACACAGAAAAAAAATTATACAGATTATTTAAGCTCTGTCTTAAGGGTAAGTAAGACGCGATAGCATAATGAACTAGTCCCCATATATGCAGACGATTATTCTCTACTTACGTTCAAAGAACCACACCTCCTGGCGCAGTGGTGCAGCGGTTAAGCGATGCGCCACTGCCCTGCGACGACAGGTGTGCCTTGTGCGGCCCAGGTTGCTCATCCCAAGTGACCAATCCTTAATTTAGCTGCCATCTGCCATGGTGGGCAGTTTTCTCACTATCCGCCGGTGGGCAGATAGTGATGTCGCCACAAGGCCATGTGACCTGGGTGGCCAGCCTGCCTCCTAGGTTGCTCTCTGGGCACCACATGTCCAAGCCATGCCAGTGATTTTTTGCCCATAGCGCCTACGCCGACACCACATTTTCTGGAGAATGGGGCCTTTAACACTGTCGCGTTAATACAGACAGAATCGACTTAGTGTACACCGCCTCCTCCCCTTATCCCACGAAGAGGTCGGCAACAGTGGTGGTAGACCATTTACAGCGTTAGCTAGTGATTAAGGGCCTCCATAGCCCCAGAAAAACCTCTCAGCAGCTCAGTCGGCCGGAATAGCCCGAGTGATCGCACACAGCTGGTGGATCAATAAAATCCTGATGATCGTTAACGGATTCGCAGGAAGCTCGCAGAGATAGCATGAACAGCAGGATCGACATGAACACCCTCACAATTCTGACGAAAGTAGCAAACTGAAACAGAATTTGCACAAGTTGCGATTTTCACCAGCGGCGGTTGAGCCTGGTGACAGGGACTCCATTCTAAGCACTCGCACCCCCTTTCACCTGCCACACACACACGCTTTTCGCTGTCTGGTCTCCGATGGTGAAAAAACAGTTGTCGGGCCAGTAACCTCTTGTACGCGGAATTCCGGCTCAGGCATCAGCAGGGCCAGCTGGGGGCTCAGTGCGGGACATTTCGGCGCGATAGTTTACGTTTCGTCGCAGCGTCTGATTCGTCAGCCCCGGGCCACGGTGAGAGACAGAGGACACTCCGGGGGCTATGTGGAATGTGGCGGAGAGTAGTCGAGGCGGAGACCTTGGATGTGGCAGAGTGGTGTCTAACCGCGCGTATGTTTGAAGTGGCAGCCGAGAGGTGGTCGGCTCGTCGCGAAGTGTCTGGCCAACGAGTAGCAACTCTGGGGACCCGACATCGACAGCCTGATGCACATCTCGGACCAGACCGCGACCACCCGAACAGCTAAGCCTCTGCCACTCCCACATTTAAGAACTATACCTAGATTCTTTCTTTTAAAAGTGCCTTGCATTTGCTCTCACCTGTCATATTGGGTGCTGTGTCTCAAAGCTAAAATTAGTTCCGTCTGTCCTTTGCCTATGCTGTGCTATTCTTGATGACATGGTGAAAGTGTTGTTTCTCTTTGTTAATTAAATTCTATTCACTCTTATTCCTGACTCCTGTGTCGTGCCTCAGGGCGGTGGCTGGTCAGGCGTGGACCTATCACCTGTTAGCCACTCGGTCCTGCTTAAGATCTGGCACCTGGGGGGAGGTGTTTGTCTCTCCTAATTACAATTGGTAACAGAGCGTATGGAGCCCATTGGTGTCGTGCTCAGCAGCAGTGGTCCCGAATGTTCCTGGCGCTCACCTAAGACAACCCTTCATATGTTACAGGATTCACATCATCACCAGCAAGTGCCTTGCTCCTTCCGCAAGCCCAGATCCAGCCGATTACCAGAAGACAACACTCCTGTTCTGTTCACCACCCCTTCATAACTACATCACATCAGGACCACTACAAAAAGGGCCCACATCAACAGCAGCGGTCCCGAATGTTCCTGGCGCTCGCCTAAGACAACCCTTCATATGTTACAGGTTGGTCCCATTGACTTTGTACTCGGAGGGTGTGTGGCTGCCGCTGCTGCTGAGCGCGCCTGTTTTTATAAACATGTCTGAATGCCTCATATGCAACAACTCGTTTGGGGACGACGAAATTTTCCTGTCTTGTTCGGAATGTCAATTCAGTTATCATGTGGGTGCCTGCTCGGGAGTATCTTTAACTGCGCACCGAAAAAAATCCGAGGCGGCCCTAAATTCCTGGAAATGTGCCACTTGCAAAACAGCCAAGGCCCCAAGTGGTCAGAGTGCCGCAACCGATGACGAGGTAGGTGAGCCAAACCTTTCAGCTGAAATTTTAGAGATTCACCGCAAACTTGCCATTCTAATCGAAATCAAAGTTAAAGTAGATGCCTTGGAAAAAATCAAGGAAACAGTGATAAATGTTGAACAGTCAATGCACGAGATGTCTTCAAAATATGATGAGGTCATCATTCAGATGAAGCAGCAAAATGCGGACATCGCAAGACTACGTAAACGTGTGGAGAAGCTGGAGGTCAAAGTAAATGATCAGGAAATTCATGAGCTTTGGCAGCAAATAAATGACCTCGATCAGTACAGCAGACGGCTCAGTCTGGAAGTACATGGTCTTCCCTTACATGAAAGTGAAAATTTGCTAGAAAAGCTTAATTGCATCACAGGTGATCTGTAGCTGCCGCATCTCTCTGGATCAGACATTGAATCCGCCCACTGCCTTCCGCTGAAGCCACGAGCTGATGCAACTGATGTCGAAACCGAGAAAGCTAGTACCGACAAGAATGTCAAGTTTCCACCCATCCTTGTCCGCTTTACTTCCCCTAGAACAAGAGATGCTTGGCTCGAAAAAAAAGCTGCACTGAAAGAATCAAGAAGAAACATTTATTTCAATGAAAACCTCACCGCACAAAACAAAAAGCTTTTCTGGCACATGAAGGCACGAGCAGATGAAAAAGATTATGAATTTGCGAGGCACAAGAATGGTAGACTGTTCGCACGCCGTGCCGCCCGCTCTCGGGTTATCAGAATCGTCACAATGGAAGACCTCGATAAAATAAGGCAGAGGCAGTCATTTGTGCCAGCTTCTTGGTTTATTTGTGCTCAAAATGACAATCCCTTTTCACGAATGCAAGCACTATGACACGCAATCCTTTAAAGAAAGCAGATCATTTCGTCGTGACAACCGGCTTTCTACGTTTCACTTGAATGCACAAAGCTTAAAAAGTAAGCATGAATCTGTTTGCTTGCTCCTACATAAATTAGACCACAAATTTGATATTATGGCTTTTTCTGAGACATGGTTTTGTGATGAGTCTGATGCGGTGCATGTCCCAGGATATAGATGTGTTTCACTTCCCAGGAAAAAAGCTTTTTATGTCAAATCAAACTATTCCTTTGATGTCATTCGTGCATTCGTGAGTTTATGGTTACGCTTGATGACTACGAATCACTGATGATTGAATGTGCTAGCACTATATTTGTTGTTATTTACAGGCCACCCACTGGAGTTATATCTAAGCTGCTAGATTTCATTGACCACATGTTTGATGACTGTTCACATCTTCCGAAACGTGTCGTTGTCACTGGGGATTTTAATATGAATCTACTTCATTTGGAGCATCACGCACAGGCATTTTTGGATGTGTTCTTTTCTTTTGGCTACGGAAATGTTATCACTGTTCCTACAAGGGTAACGAATGAATCTGAAACCCTACTTGACTTGTGCTTCACGACGCAAACAACTGGTCTAGAGTCGGGTGTCCTAATATCAGAAGTAAGTGATCACATGCCGATATTTGTATTTTTTAAGCCAGAAACAAAAATACACCGTCAACGTGAACATGACGCGCCACCACCATACAGAGCAATAAACGAGAGCACGATGGCTATTTTTGAAAGATCAATCAGCAAACTAGACTGGTCTTGCATTTACAACATGACATATCCTGTAGAGGCGTTCTGCCATTTTGCTACAGTATTCAAACAGCTTTATGAGGAGGCATTTCCCTTAAGAGGGACTAAATGCAATAAGAAATGCAGAAAACCCTGGATCGACAATGATCTGTTAAAAAGAATAAAAGAGCGAGAACGACTTTTTGGTGCTTTTATAAAGCAAGGAATCCGGAGTACTTAAAAAAATTTAAAAAGGTAAGAAACAGACTGACCCAGGACATAAAATTAGCACGCGAAAGTTATTATGAGAACAAATTCAGTACTACTCTCAATGACCCAAAAAAGGCCTGGAAAACTATAAATGAACTGCTTCCTCATAAAAAAGAAAGCCGTTTCTGAGATAAGCGATGGCGGAACAATATACACCGGATTTTCACTCGCGAATAAGTTTAACCAACATTTCTTGAAACGTGGATTCTCAAGCGCTTCAGACTCTAGCAACCCTACGTATAGATCGTATATCTCCACTAGTATCAGCAGGTTTTTATTTGGGACAGAAATATGACAGATGGGACAGAAATATGAGATCTTCTTCTCAAGTTAAAGAACTCGGCAGCTTGTGGTATCGACGGTATATAAAAGCGCAGCCTGTCAAAACAGTTGCCGCATGCATTAGTAAACCCCTTTCATACATCTGCAATCTGATATTATCAAATGGTATCTTTCCAGATGAATTAAAAATCGCAAAAGTATCCGTGATATTTAAAGGGGGTGACAGGAATGACATCAACAACTACAGGCCAATTTCTATCTTGCCAGTTTTTTCAAAAGTAGTAGAACAGGTGATTAATAAACGTTTACTGAGTTTCTGCAATATAAATAACATTATGACCGATAAACAGTACGGGTTTCGAAAACAACAATGTATGGAAACAGCGCTACTACGCATTAAAGAAAAAATAGTCAGCAACCTTGAGAATAAACTGTTCACAATAGGAATATTTCTTGACTTTAAGAAGGCGTTCGACTCTATCAAACACGACATCTCATTGCTAAAGTTAAGTGAGTATGGCATGAGGGGAATTGCTCTTAACCTAGTGAAAAGCTATTTAAGTAATCGACTACAGTGCACACAAATACTTAAATCGAGATCTGCACTAGGAGAAATCAAATATGATGTCCCACGTGGGTCTATTCTCGGTCCGCTCCTTTTTCCTTTGTACATAAATCACATTATTAACATGCCCCTAACAGCACACATCATACTATATGCTGATGACACTAACGCATTTTTTTCTGGAGCAAACTTAAGTAATGTTCAGCGTGAAGCTAATATTTGGCTAAAGAACCTTTTTGAATGGCTAAGAATAAATAAATAAGAACTTAACATTAAAAAAAAACAAAGTACATTGTTTTTCGCCCTCGTGGTAAGCATGTTGATGAAAACATAGCGCTAAAATATAACGGTGAGACCATCCAGCCCTCCATTTCTCATAAATTTCTGGGAGTTTTGTTTGAAGAAAACTTCAACTGGTCAAATCATATCGACAGCATAAAAACCAGTATTGTGAGATCTATTGGTATTATTAATAAGTTAAGAAACCTGCTACCCCAACAACTGCAAATTCAGCTGTATTATAGTCTAGTGCATTCACGCCTTCAATTCTGTTTATCCGTTTCGGGAACTACAACAAAAACCAACTTAGATAGGTTATATACATTACAGAGACGAATAGCACGCATTATAGAAAATGCACCTTACAGGACTCATTCTGCCCTGCTTTTCAAGAAGAACAATGTGCAAACAATCGAAAACCTGGTAAACAGAAAAACTGCAATTGCCACATTCCGCGCAGTCAAGCTTAATGAAACTGAATTTTTCTGAAAATATCTGCTGAAGGAACACAGCTACAACACAAGGTGCACAGCTTACATCATATGTAAAATACGCACAAATTATGGCATGCAAAAGCAATGCTTTGTTATACCAAATTTGTTAAATCGTCCAAATTTAAGCAGCGCTAACTTTTAGGACGAACACACAGAGGACATGACAGCGCCCGTCCTGTCATATCCTCTGTGTGTTCGTCCTAAAAGTTAGTGCTGCTTAAATTTGAACGAAAGAAAATGAATAACCAACTAGCCCCGTAACGTGTTTTACTAATTGTTAAATCGTCACCCAGCCATCATGACAATTGTAAATCAATCATCGTCCATAGGGGTTTTCAAAAAGAAGTTGAATGCCTACTTAATGTCATAGTAGAAAGGACTTGACTTGGTACATTTCTTGCTTTTTGAGTGCCAGTTTCTTACCTTTGCACCACGTTTTGTATCGCTGCACGTTTTTTCATTTTTTCACCTATAATTCAGTGCCTGCAACTGTTTTCATGTCCACATTTTCCTTTTTTTTTTTCCTTCACCATATGCTGAGGTGCTGTGTGTACTGAGAGGCTGACACTCGTCAGGCATCCGTGCCTTTTTGTCAGCCTCTTAGACAGACCTGTACATTTGTATCACGTCTGCCTGAAATAAACTTTCAAACTTTCAAATACATATTCCACCCTGGTGCACATTTGTTGAATGTTGGGGAATGAATAATTACCCGGAATTGAGGAAGCAAATAGACTAGCTCGAGCTAACGCCAACTATGCAACACTTCTTATGGTACCCTGAACACCGGTAGTCATGTCCGTCGCTGATCGCCTAGAACATCGCCGTACCCTCAAGTTACTTTATGCTCCTCCACATAAGGACAAAAAGCAATCCTAGGACTGAAGAAAAATCAAATGGAGGTTTATCAAAACCTACTCTTACATAACGGCACGTACCAGACTAGGCGTAGGGAGGATAGTCGCTGGTACGAAGACTCGCATCCCTCGCTAGAACACATTACGAGGGAATGTCAGGGCAAGGCAGATTTAAGAAAATGCATATGCACTTCTCGATAGCAGTGGGAGGCCCTGCCAGGCAGCTCTGACCTCAACAAACAGCTTAAGCTGATCAAAGCAGTCGAGGAGGCTGCTAGAGACAGTGCAGAGCTGGACTAAAGACCCAACCATGCTCTACAATCAGTACTTTTGCAATTTTGAACAAATGCTGTCAATCAATCAATAAACCACAGCAAAAATATAGTGACCCTGACATGCGTCGTTATCCCCCGATCCCTTTCAATGCAACCACGGCCACACTGTCCACCCTGCTGGCTCAGAAGGACAAATGTGGCTGTGCCCATCAACGTAGCGTGTAGAGGAGAACACTGACTCGGTTCACACTGCCGATATTCACATGAACATGCAAGAACTCATGCTTGTGATAGTGTTACGTTTGACAAGGGTTTCCACACACAACAGGAGAGCGTCTCTCTTAGCTCTGAATGTACATCCGCAGTTTCATCATGACCGGTAGCTTCTGATAGCACGATGTGACAGTCGCTTCGTCGGAATGGGCCTTCTAAATTTACAGTTGCCGGGGAAAAGATTAGCACATCCGACCGGCGACCGACACTATGGTGCATGAGTGTGGCGTTAACGACAGCGAAGTACTCGACAGTATTGGGACGGTGCAGCTTCAGAATGTTAGGAATGGTCCTGCGGACAGTTAATTCGGAAAACACCCAGTTCCGGTTCTTTGTTTCCAACCAGCGGCTTGCTTCCAGGGTGACAAGTCAGGCTCGACAAACCACTTTAATATCTTCTGAACCAACAGCGCTATGAACTAATCTCGCTTAAACTAGTCATTTTAGTGTACAGAGTTCCAGTGGGAACACTATAAAAGTCCTTGCTACAACAAATATCTTCATTGCCCTGATTACGGTAAAAGCAAAATCGAAACACGACATCTGATGGCACTGCAACCTTGAAAGAATGCACGAGGCACCCCAAAGCCCTCATTTGTCCATCTAGCGAGACGTTCCGTTTCACCAGGAATCCTCCGCACAACCCGTGTCCGATGCACTATCTGTTGTGTTGTTGCGATTGGTTTGGTTTGGTTTATGGGGTTTAACGTTCCCAAGCAACTCAGGCTATGAGGGACGCCGTAGTGGAGGGCTCCGGAAATTTCGACCACCTCGGGTTCTTTAACGTGCACTGACATCTCACAGTACACGGGCCTCTAGAATTTCGCCTCCATCGAAATTTGACAAAGAATGGAAGCGCACGGACCTGCCCACTGGCTTGAGCTGAGAAAATCGCTGCCATATGCACACAGAGATTTTGCACGAGGTGAGAGGAATGACTGAAAGAAGAGTCACGTGTCACAACAGCCATGTCCGCCTAAGCTACGGCGACGACTTTAGCAATGGACACCTCCTGAGGCAAGAAGCCTCGGCACAATCGGCAAGCGCCCCTAAATCCCAGAAGTGTTGCTTGTTGAACGAGTTGGTCATCCATAATAGTAAAGCAGCACGTAACAAGACAGGACAAAAGGAGGAACACTGAACGACACGAGTGCTCGTGTCATTCAGTCCCAGCCTCGTAGGGCTAGGAAGCCACCCTTTTGGTCTTGTTTTGTCTGCACTATCTTGCAGTAAGGGTCTGAGGCAGGAGTGTTCCGACCGCGTTCTCTACTTCATGCCTGTCTACACCACACTGCAACAGTGGCAGCGTCCCTGGAATCTGGCTGGTGCCGCGTTCATAAACGGCAAAGCCATGCAAAATGCTATCTCGCTGCTCTTGTCACCCGACACTTGTGCAAATCTTGTTCTGTCAGCAACTGCTGCAAGCCAATCATTAAGCTAAGCGAGAAGTCGACAGTGAGCAAAGCATGCTCCCGAAGGAGAAAAACAGAATCATAAATCAATGGACTCATAATTCAATGAAAGGCATAAAGACTTACCTCGTACCACATCCCAAGAAAAGAGCTGTGCCCTGCATGAAGAAAACACCTACGAGATTTTGCGTTAACAGATTCAGAAGAGAAAAACAGTAATTTACAGGGAAAGTGTAATAGGCAAAAAACAAAATCCCACTATTATGAAACAGTGCCCAACCACACAATCGAAATGCCCCACTTTTTCACTCTTTCACAAATGAAGATGACCTTTAAGAAAGAAAACTGTTGGACTAGTTGCTCTGACATAACACTGATCTTATTTAGAACATATGAAAGGACGAAGGAACACACAATGTCATCATTTGCGGTAAATAAGATGAGAATTGCCACATGTCTGACCGTGCATTTCTAATGGCATATGAAGAGGGCCACACAGGACACAGAACAGCCCTGGCTGAAAAACGACAAAAGTGAACCATCACTGTTCACTTGGCCCAGCCCATCCAGCTTACTTTCCAAGTCGCCTGCAGCGAGATCATATGCGGGCTCCCTTTATTGTGCACTCTTTATGTTCAAGAGGGAAAAGCAGCACTTACAGAGAAAGTGTAAGAGACAAGAAACAAAATCCCACGATCGCACAACGGTGTCTTACCACACAATTAAAAACTCAACATTTTTCACATTACTGCAAAATAAAAATCACCTTTAAAAGAGTTGTCATTTTTTATGGCTGGTTCATGTTCTGACATAGCATTCATGCTGCTTAGTGCAAACAGGACGAAGGAAAAGACGAAGACGGACATGGGCGTGCATATTTGCCTTCATCTTCTCCTTCTTCCTGTTATTTGCGCTAACTGAGATGAAAATCACCACCTGCTCTGGCCGTGCCCTCCAATGGCTTACAAAGAGGGGCTCACAACACAAAACAGCCCTGGCTGAAAGCGACGAAAGTGCACCATCACTGTTCACTTGGCACAGTCCATCTGCCTTGTTTACATTTCAAGTTGCCTCTGACGATATTCTATGTGCACTGCATTTATTGTGCAATCTTTCTGTTCCCTGCCACTTTCTATTGGCCCACAAGTGCTCGAAAAGCTATCAAGAATCGATGCGTACAGCGACAGCCTCTCGTGAAATTGTGTGGAACTACGTATGACCACAACGTGCCACAGAGTTTTTGCCTACGACCACTGCCTCAGAAAAGGAAGCACTGCTCTGCGGTGGACTGCGGAAGTTAATAAGAGATTACAGTGGATCCAAAGTTAAGAGAACCATATTCCAGACCGCTTTTGCAACAGCAAGTGTTGCAAGAGCCTGCCATTCCAGGATGCTCGACTACTGGCTCGCATGGTGTCTACCAGAATCCGCATTGAGATAAAGTTGCTGCTGCTGCCAAGGGCAACGGAAAGCAAATTTTATGCAACGTCTATACACAGATGTCATGCAGATATTCCCACAGTGAAACTTGTGGCTACACTAGGCATGAAATGTGCCTTCGCATCTATAAACACAACAAATTTTTTCAGTGTCTGTAGAGCAAATTGTGGCACATTTTGTGTCTGAAGTGCAAATCGTGGCACATTATCTCCAGTTAACGTCTCAACCGTCTACCCCTGCCTGGAAGCCAGTGAAATATAATTAAGACCATTCGTTTCCGACTTTCACTGCATCCAGAATCAAAATAGGGCACATCTTGTGTTCAAT
Organism: Amblyomma mixtum; assembly: GCF_055824585.1. Taxonomy (NCBI): domain Eukaryota; kingdom Metazoa; phylum Arthropoda; class Arachnida; order Ixodida; family Ixodidae; genus Amblyomma; species Amblyomma mixtum. The sequence goes on along the minus strand of NC_143014.1, from coordinate 351,931,010 downwards.
GTTAAGCAGAAACTCTCTGTGTCACCTTTTGGCCAGGACCTCTGGGGCCGTGTAGTTGGGGGTGTCACAGAGGGTGTTCTTATGCTCCCCCTCGTAGTCGACCCGGGTGGAGGGTCCGAAGTCTCCCACTTTCAGCTCCATGCAGCCGTTGAGCAGGTTGCCGAGCTTCTGCACCAGGCACTGGCAGGCGAGCAGCAGCTGAAGCAGGAAACTTCGGGCTTGGTCAGGGTCACGCGGCACCGGTGCATTTCCAGCAGAGACTAGAAAACAATGCAGTGAAAAGTTTGTAGACCTAACCTAACAAAACCATGCCACGTCCACTGTAGAAGGCACCTGGTTCCCATTGAGTGCTCACAGCGACTCCTGAGAAAATAGCAAGCACACGCATGTGTTAGCCCTAAACTTCTTAGCCTTACGCATTCCCTCCTGCCTTTCCTCCTCAGAAGAAACCCAATTCTATAATAAAAAAAAAATTCTTTTTTTTTTCTCGGTTCATGTTTCCGCCAACGATTACTAAATGCACTTGTGGTTGTGTGGTACTCACACAACCCCGTTTTTATGATGCTTATTACGTGCAAACTCCATGATATGAGTACAGAAGGAAGAACAAAAACAGGACAAAGCGCGAACTGAAAACTGTTTGAAACAACTCAAAACAGTTGTCAGTATGAGCTCCATCCTGCCAGTGCCCTTCCTTTCTTCTGTGCTCGTCCCGCAAAGTGTAGCGCTTAATGAGCACTATGCACAAGCAACTAGGCCCCCTCCATCCCCCTGTTTTTAGCTTAAACAGTACAGAAATGGTAGGTCCCATAAAGAAGCTAACCAATCGGCTATCTGCAATCAGAACCTGGCCTGCAAGTTGGAGAGCAAGGCTTACATTGCTCCTGCGTAGGGTTGTTTACGTTTGGCCCTGTTGTGTTCCCTTGGCAAGCCAATTTCACAAGACACAAAGTCGTGTGTTGGCCGCAGTGTAGGCACTTACTGCGTAAACGGACGGATATACCTGGCTTGTTAGACTTAAGAGCGGATATGTGTTGGATTGCAGCTGTCTCCAAGCGATGGACTACTGCCTATGCAAACCTTAATGTGGAGGAGGGTACCGTCTTCCTGCTGGTGTGTCTTGCAGAATGTCTCCATATAGCCTGCCGACTGCCAGTGCCACTCTGCTTCGTCTCGCATCATCTCATAGCATCGTCTCGCAGGCTGACCCTGACGGCTGCATGCCCTGGCATCCACTTTACAGAGTGTTCCTGCCACTGCATAGGTTTTCACCTCATTGACAAAGTTGCAGGGCCCATGCCCCTCGAATGCTTGCTAGGTGTACCAAGGCTGTCGAGCTAGGACACGCGAAGTGACAACACAGTGGCTCAAAACTGTGCCACTTGTGCTGCAGAGTGCTTCTCCAGTAAGCTGTTGCATGTGACAATTTATCCTACTCAGCAACCGGGAACACTCAGACAACCACTTAGTGCACAGCTGCAGTGCCATGCACAAATCAGCCAACTAGCTGACAGGCTGGCATGCTGACATCAGCAGGTGGGATTACGCAGCACAGGGATAGTGTTCAGTTCCTAAGAAATCGGTGGGCTTTTGTCACTTCTGCCATTTTGACACCAGCCTCGCGCTGCAACTATCACGCTCTCATTGTACGACTGTATCATTACCTTGTTGCTGCTCTCCTGTGACAGTGACAACTGAGACGCAGTCTAAATGACAATGGGAACAAAAGTTTCTTCTTTGTTCTATATTTTGCTTGCTTGTGTTTTAATTGATATGCGCATGACATTGTAACACTTGTGCATTCAACTGTGCAGCCTTCAGAAGGCTCAATCAAGCTTTTCTATGCACTCTTGTAGGGTTCAGTCAAGTGAGGGTTCACTACATCCCTACGTGATCCAATGCCTTCACTTGACTTTTATACCACACACTGCACCTGCACCCCCTGGTACATGCACAATCTGCGAACAGGCGAGCAATCGAAGGAAGGACTCACCTTGGTGGCCATGCCGTCGCCCAGCTTCCTGAGTTGAATGACAGCAAGTGATGGGGCACCAAGTGATGCTGGGATTGTTGAAATCAAAGTGAAAAATTACTCCAGAACAAGAAGTCAAAACAAAAAGCTATGACGAAAATGCATTTCACTCTCAAAGTGCTGAGATTGGCAAATTCCATTCAGAACCATGCCTTACACTCATGCAAGTTAAAAGATCTTGCAAACTTTTAGCACATTGGAACACAGCTGTGGTGGTTCTTTAAAGATGCACTTTAATCAGTCACCCTGCATCACTGACTGCTTCTTCCAGAAAAGCTTATTTTCCTTAAGTATAAAAAAAAGCTTCAATATACTTCAAAAATCTTAGAGGTTGTCAAATATTGCTATTCACTTTAAAGCCGAAGTCGAATACCACATTATTCACTTCTAAATCCAGGCCTTCAGTTGCTCACGTGAGCCAACTTTCAGCGAACTACTGCATAGGACGTGAATGCCCTATTATGAATTTGATCTTAGTCACTAGAGCAAAATACGAAAAATACTGATTTGCACAACAGGGCTGCCAGCAAATTGCAGTTAGCGGCTTGACAAATTCTTTGACAAATTAACATTGACTTCGAGCAATTTCACGAATAAAGATGCGTCACGACGCCCAGCAACACTACTAACCAGGCACAGAGCAAAAAGCACCGGTTACGCTACAAAGCATACATCCTTTACTGGTGTTTCAATGACCACGAACACCTTCACACTAAGGGTGACAACCTGTGCAAGCTGGTTTTCATTTCATAAAATACTGATAGCTAACTTTCAAGTTTAAGAGCTCGCGTTCACAGTCTTTGGAGCGTCCAGTGTCTGCGTTCGCTTCAGCTATGGCTCTCAACGGGAACACATTTCTTTGAGGCACTAATGATAGAAGCAAATATCGGTCGCCGAACGCCAAAGTTTGCGCGACAAACCTTATAGCAAACACCGCCGCAGCCAATGAATTCGCCAAGCCAAGTACTGCTGCTACAGGGCGGAGCAAGAACGTCGCTCACATTTAGCACTAGCTAAATGTGAGATCCACACTTGGCATTACAATCAAAATGACTCATCAGCAGATGCAAACTTCGAATTTTTTCTTCACAGACATTTTGACACTACATCTATTTCACTATTTATGCAACTCCATTTATTTACATGATGGACACGAATATACACATCCATGCGTCTTAGCATGTGTGCCATGCATACGTAATTGTCGATATGCACCCTGTCAACACCACATATTGTGCATTTGCACTTACAAATACTCATGAAAACTCAAAAGTGCTCAGGAATTACTGCAGCTCAAATGGTCAAGCACACAGAACACGTCAAAGTTATGGTATGGTATAGAATATGGGGTTTAATGTCCCAAGGCAACATGGGTTATGAGGAACGCCATAGTGCAACACTACAGATTAATTTTGACCACATGAGGCTCTTTATCGAGCACTGATGTCACTCAGTACACAGGCACCTTGCTTGTCACCTCCATTGATAGGCGGCTGCCGCAACCGGGATCGAACCCATGTCCGTGGGCTCAGCAGTCAGGCACCCTCACCACTCAGCCACCGCAGCGGGGCGACAGCTGCCCACATTCAAAGTAACCAAAGGTCGAGGCCTCTGCTTTATGTCTTACAGGTTGCCTAGGTATCGTCTACTTTCACTACATCTGCAATCTAAAAATTAACAAAAGATAACTTCTCCACTCGATCTAAATTACTACAATTGCCCCATGCCCTTCTTGGTTTCCCCTGCTCTTGGTTTGCTACACACTTGAGCTTATAATTTTTGGCCAGTTTTTCAAGGTGACATACAAGTGTAACAACTGCCACAGTATGAATTGTGGATTCTAAGAGAAAAAGAATGCACAAATTTTGCAGTACTTTGAACAAAAAAATTCAGCCAATATATGTGACAGGCATACACCAATACCATTTCTACCGCAAAACCGTGAACCCATCGTACCCAGGGCCAGTAATAGAAGATCACTGGCCGCCGCGGTGGCTCAGAGGTGCTTGGCTGCTGACCCAAAAGACGTGGGTTTGATCTCGACTGCGGCGGTCGTATTTCGATAGAGGCGAAATTCTATACACCCCTACAAAAATTTTTTTTAGTCACCCCTTGTCGTGCTAATATGCAGGTACCAATTATTTCTGCAAAGTACCTCTTATCATTTCTGTAATACCGGTTACTAGGCCTTCAAGAAAATAACAAACTGAAATGTAGCAAAGAGCTGATGGTTGTCTTTTCATAGAACATTCTTCACAGCAGCTCTGCTTCCGAAAGGAACCCCTCATCCCTTGTGGACTCAACTAGTTTTCTTCCATTTTAATCAACATGAAGTCGGAGTACTCCAGCAACACTCTGACTCCTAATATGCTGCACTCCAGTGAACAAGCTTCACAACTCTCATAAAAGAATGATGAACTCAAAGGTCTGCCACAAATATGTCATGGGCTGCAACTCCTCTCTTTAATGGTGTAGAGAAACCAAATTTTTGGATGCACATTTCTCTTTAGAGTGATGCACTAGACAATGCTGTACACAGGCCACCAAGTGGATTTTAACTATGCCAGCTAAATAATTTGTAATTTTATTTTTTTCTCGTGTCCTCTGGTTTCGGTTTTCAGCAGCCAAATGACTGCTCTGAGGTCATATACGTGTTCAGGTCACATGAGGCATGCAAAAACAGATATAATCGCTGCAACTCTTAGGCAGGTTTGTGTACGAGTTGATGCAAATAACAATGAACAGAGCTGCAATAATACTGCAGTCTTTGCATGCCTCACATGACCAGAACGCATCCCTGACATCACAGACGTCATTCAGTTGTTTAAGCTAAAGCAATGCGAGAGAAAAAATGCTATTATAAATATATTGCCTCTTGTCGCAATCCGTGGAGCTGTCTAATCTTTCTAAAGTACTGCGCATCATTCTAACCGAAAGAAACAACTAAAATTTGGTTGTGCCTACTCCTTTAATACCTACTGCGCCTTGGCAATATAAAAAGCACCTAAACATATCAGCGAACCAAGCTGCCAACCTTCAAAAATGTGTCCACAATCTTTTCGCATTGTGCTTTTAACTACGTTCCCTCATACTCGTGATATACATATGTTCTGACTGTGCACGTTACAAAAACAGCAATTCAGGAACCAGCAGACCCATCCATTAAACAGCATGGCAAGTGAAGAATCAAAATTAGAATGCAGCTAGAAAGAAAAGGCACACAGCCTTTTCAGATCTTCTAAGTTGAAAACTTCAAACTTATGTGGCCAACTGTAAATGTTTCTTACTGAAATCCCACCTTACTTTAGACGTTAGCCGTAAACCATACAAAAAATTTGTCAGAATGCTTCCCTCTACAAGGAATAACCAAATATAAGTAGACAAGCCATGCTTACATTTCATGCATTTTTAAGCTCTTCACTGCATGCAGAGAAGCATGTCACATGCATGGTGTGTTGACGTTTGGTTTATGCTGGTTCTTCACTTTATATTAAAAGATCATGGCTACTCTTTCTTTTGCTTAGCGTCCATTGCCCCATAGAGCTGCCATCTATGGAGCAAGCTCATTTGCAGTTCAAGGTCACTTGCCCAGTCACTGCTGAGTCCACACAAAACAGATTTTCCCCTCAAAACTGGCAACATGCAGTAAAAGCAGGCGTGCAATTAATGTGACACCTCATACACTTCATAATGATCCACTGGCCTACATAAGGCCAAGCCAGCATGCTATTCACGTACGCGCACAAATAATATTCACTTATACAGTGCTAATGACAAAAAGAAACCATTCTAGCCACAAATGCTAGCACAAAGTTCAAGCAGCACATTACGGCATGCATGGCATCCAACGTCCCTGTACAGCATACTTTTAGTAATAAGGCTAAAACAGCGCACCTGCACAAGGATGAAGTAAGATGACACAAGACACAGCGTCTTCTCTATGCAGGTGTGCTGTTTTAGCCTAATTATGTCATACCAACTTGCCCATCAGTCTGCGTCTTTACTAACTGCAGCAGCAGAAAAAACAGCTGTGAAATTTGGAATGCATTCATGGCGTCAAGAAATTGAAGCTCAGAAAATGTAACACACAGAAAGCACAAGAGACTGATCATCCAGAGTGTTTACATTTCTCTCTCTGTTGTTTTCCTTACCAAGCAATAACCCAACATCGTTTATAAACAAACCCAAAGGCCACGCTGGCTACGCAGATGCTGAAAGCCTAAGTCAAGCCTCCCACTTCATCACAAACCACGACAGGAATTACAGAGCAAGGAAAACAAGTTTTGGCCTCGTCTGGCTTTATTCCAGTGCTGAACGTTACAAGAAATACACCAAGAACCACACGTTCTACTTAATGAGTATAAAAATACTTATCCAAATAAATAAAAGAAAAGCAGCTTTCTAAGATATTCAAAGGTTCGGTGGTGTGACCATACTACGAAATTCGCTGAACGCCTATCAGCGAAGAAAGCGGCGTAAGGATCATAGCTCGGCACGATGCGTCGCGTTGCGCGAAGTCTCTCCGTGGGGAACGCTGCGGCGTCGTGCAAAGCATCTGTGACCTACCGTGCGCTTTGCGAAACATGGGTGTCAACGCCAAGTAATCCATTACAGCTGGGCTAGTTGGTGGGTAGACACTGCAGGTATATTAAACATGCAAAACAGAAGATGTGTTGTCCTTTCACAGGCTAGCGTAGTACGTCCTGTCTGCCGTCCTTCCGTACCCTGGTGCCTTTTCTTTTTTTTTTTGCGCATAGCGTGTCGCCGGTGGGCACATATGCAGGACTCCAGGAACATAGTATGTAGCGCAACTGACAAATGGCTCACAGTACCCACCTTTTTTATGCATACGAGCTCATCCTATCAGTACGTACTACAGGTCAGAATCAGTTACGCGCAACACAAGGAAAACATAACTCTCGACACTCATCAAATGCTCCAAACACGAGATACAATACCAAAAGGTGCCGAAGAGAACTGAACTGACCTCAAATTCAGTCAACCACCGCCGATACCATACCACAGCTGGAAGGTCGCAGTGCAAGCTTACATAATAAAGACAACACTAGGGCACTGAGCCCCAATGGTCCGGATGTTAGCGCGGTCAATATCACTCGGCACTGCACTAACCTTTGATGCTTTTCACGACAGCACTTACTCCACACGTCAATGCACCGCGCGGTAAACAGCCATGGCAGCCATGTCAACAAACCGCCGCGGCGATGACAGCGATGGTCACCGTGGCAACCGTTGAATTTTTTTTTTTTGCCAGTGTAGAAATAGTGTAGCTCCGCCCACCTACACAAACGCATTTTTTTAACAAAAAGTTTACCTTGCAAACTTCACTTTTTACACTGCGATTTTTACGAGTGTAGCTAGCAGACGACAGAAAAGAGGCGGGGGTTTTGAACCACACGCGACGCCATATTTGAAATGGCAGCCGTGACCGCGACGGATCCTCGCCTCAATGGACCGCGTCGTAAATATACGTGCGGAAGACGGCAGCGAACTGCAGGCGCGGCCGTGCATCACGGAAGATGGGCAACTTATTTTTCACGAGAATAAGCTCCTTTATATTAGCGACGGTGAGTATACGAACTTTTTTTCTGCTCTAGATTGCAAACTGCCGGCGGTCTCAATTTGCAGCAAAAACAAAAGGACTATAGGAGATCAACGCATTTGATGTTTTTCCCGTTTGCGCCACGACTTGTGTGTGGTGTGTGCAGTCGGCGAGCCTATCCTCATCGCACCTGAAAACGCTGGGCTTCACGTCGAGCAGAGCGCGACGTCGGGAGTCTTGCAGGCGTCTGCTCCGGCCGTTCCAGCCGCGCCGCCACCTGAAGAGGAGCTATGGACACCTGCCAATACATCCTTAGAGAATTTTCTGGCCATATGAGACCTAGTGAGACCAAACTTTTCCAATAAACGTTCGCATATGCGCGCATAATACGCGTACATGCACGTCGATCTGGTGAAAAAGTTTATAAAGCACCCCACCGGCTCATTTCTATGCCGCGATGGACTGTAGGCACGAGCATGCATGCGAGCTGCGTATGCTGAGCAGCAGTACTCATCGGAAACAAAATTCGCGGCGTACGTGACGTCGCATGCATCACATCGAAACACTGTGTTTCGATGGCTACTGAATGCATATGCGATATCTGCTGATAAACGTATACGTCACGCAGTTTTTGTATTATATGCTTAAAATTTGTCTTCATCGGTTATCGATGACAATAGATGTCAGTAACACCACCTTTGAATTGAAATTTGATGTTAATTTTTGAAAATAATAATCGTTTTTTGTTTGCTTTTAGTAATTATGTTGACGAAATTACTGTATCTGTGCACAAATTTAACGCATTTTTTTTACTCCCACTGGTTGCTTCAGAACACATAATGGGATGCAAATCGTACTGATGTAGCGTTTCTTTTTTTTTTTCACTACTCTCACACGTACAGCAACCTCAACTGCTAGGCTTCTTAGCTAGGCGGAGAGGCCAACTTTTCGTAGCAAGCTGAGCATATGCGCGCGGGCGGCACACGGGAGCAAGCGTGGCTACAAACATAAAGGGACGCGTCATTGAGAAAGGGAAAGTAATAAGAGCAAAGATTGAAGAGGACATTGCCAAAGGAGGACATTATAGCCACGTTAATGCAGCCTAAAAAGGTAATATTGGTGTGATGTTCCAGCAGCAATTTCTGCTTCTAAGGTGTTTTCGTGAGCTCTCTATATGTATACAGATACGGTAATTACATGGCGCCCCGTTCATATATGCAGGCCTGAACATTGTGATGGCACCAGGGTCTTCCACACAAAAAAGGCAGTATGTGGGAGGATGTGTCACTCAAGCACTGTCACTGCTCTCCAGGCTGAAAACAAGTGGAAGACCCTGCAGCGGGCGTACAGGAGGACCAAGGGCCACAATGACAAGTCTGGAAGGGGAAGACGGACATGTAGCTACGAGCAGTAGGTGTAAAGCATGCGCACGCCTGATAGAGGGCCTGGAGTCTTCATAGCATGTGTATTTTTATGCAGTGAACTGGAGGGAATCCTTGAAAAACAGCACAGTGTGCGACCACTTTTCTTGGCAGGGCCTGGCCACACGCAGTCAAGCATGGGGTAAGTATCTTTGAGTTCATGATCAAAGCATGGTTCGAACAGAAAGTATATATAAATGCGCTATTGCATATTGTTGTACCATTGAACAGTTATAGATATATGAAACTTGTATAAATTGCCTGTTTGTAGTATCTGTAAATTAGTCGTGGATGTGGTTCTAGCTGATACGTAGGTTTCATCTCAGACATCACCTTTATGTCAGACACTCCACTGGTATCAGTTCATTCTCCATTAATTCAAACAAGAGCACGCTCTTGGCTACATTGTGTATATGTGCTTTGTAAGGCACATATGCCTTAAGGTCTAATGTCTAAGTTAAAGCTGGGAGTCGTGGAAGCATGATTTTTACTTACCCTTTAAACAATATATGTATGAACCTTACACCTCACCTTGCTTGGTTACATATTTGGTGAACCTTATAATGCGTGTAATGGTTGATGTGCACCAAAAGTTGAGGTGAAAGCCTTTTATTAGATAAGGACGGTGCATGGCCATGAGGCGGCTCCAAAAGTTTATTATATAATTGCATTAGCCAGGAACAAAAGTTTATGCAATTGGAACATTGTGTCGCAGCATTGAAAGGAACTACTTTCTGTGGCACCATCAGGTCTCATTTAGGATGTGCGCTTCTTATATATGTCTGCGATAGAAATGAACAAAAAGGAATAGTGACACTTAAGTTAGAATATGATTCATTAACGAATGAATGAAACATTAAACAGACTGCAAATAAAATTCCTAGGGAAATATATTGCAACTGCGAGATGTAGTGAAATGGTGCTGCAAAGTTAAACTCAAAATGCCTCTTGTTGTGCATGCATAACTGATTACTGCAGGCATTTATGAAGTTTCTAGTGATATACAGCATTTACCATGAGACACCAACTTGACCAATCCAGATTAATATGCAGACCTGACAGACTTTGATGAAGCTTGGGTACCAGTCACATCTGGAAAAAGGGGATTTCCAGCTGAATGCCAAGCTGGAGTGACATCCTCCAGCAGGAAATGGAAGGTAATTAATCCCACTGGTGTAGCTCCAGCTGAAGCCAACTAGAAATGTAAATTTTTCAACTGAACATGATTTTCAGTCCAATATTCCAGCTCAAAACAGATGTCATTCCAGCCAAAATTCAGTTTCCACCTGGAAATGCACGGTTTCCAGCTCAAAAGATGCAACTGCCAGTTTAGTAACCCAGCAGGAAATGCGAGTCTTTTTCACCATTGCGGCCATATGAAATGTTATGTGAAGGAAGTAACTAATTCCTTGTTTCTGCTTTTCAGTCTGACAGAGGACGCACAAGAAGGGACGAGTGGGTGTGAAGAAACCGTTGCAGAAGCCCCACCAAAGAAAATGAAAGCCCGGAAAGACAGAGCAGAAAAGTTGTGTGACATATTCGAAAAAGCCCTAAAAAGCGCTAACATATCATTTGTATTTGTCACTTTTTTATTGCAGCAATGAAGTCTGAGCTAACATATCATTTGTATTTGTCACTTTTTTATTGCAGCAATGAAGTCTGATTTTTTTTGCTAGGGCTTCCTCGAATGTGTCACACAGCTTTATGCATATTTCTTGTTTCACTCATTACCTTGTCAATATTTATATTAGGACACTGCATGTTTTTGTAGTAATTTATTTCACCAGAAATTAAGCGTGCACTTCAATCCTATATGAGCCGTGTAAATAGATATATAATTTAAGAAAACAGCATGTTTTCTCAGTGATACAAACCATGTGGCCCCCCTATATGGACTGGCTAACACTGGTTCATTCCCAAGTCGTCGTCTCACATACATACTTAATCTTCACACATACATGCCACATACACACATTCCACAATGGATATTGGTAGTTTCTTATCCTATCCACGTGCAGTGCAGCTGACGTGACAGAAGGAAGGGTACCACAGCCTTTTCAATGAGGTAAATATTTGTATACATAATGTCAGTACTGTGATGCTTTTCCTGGCATTAATGGAGCATTGTGACCACACTAGGCAAGCATTCTCTTTATGATAAAGTTCTGCAATTGCCTGACCTATTGTATTTTTAGTCAAGCAAAACACAGACTACTCTGAAAAAAATTACTCTAATGCACGTTGAAGGAAAGGCAGCTAGGCAAACTTACATTTGATAAACCAAGGTAAACAAGCTATAACCCAAAGCTCTCTCTACAGTACACAGAAGCAGCACATGGTTCAGAGAGGTGCATTCACTAGTTTGGCCTAATTACAGCGTCAGTATGAATACGGTATTAAAGAAACTTGCTTATAAGACTTACATGGAAAACCGATTCCTCTTCAAGGCTGCTATGTTGTGAGGAGTCCTCAGCAAACGAGTGAAATAAGGACTCTTGCATGCATCATCTTGTATGCAAGCCTTGCAAACAAAATATACACAGAAAATGTGGTTTGTTTCATGGGGTTTTGTAAGGGACATCAAAAACCTCACTTCCACTTGTATGTTGTACTACAGGCATCACTAAACACAAAGAAAAGAACACGAAGAACACATATAATATTATATACAGCGGAAAAAGAAACATGCATCCTTCATGCATGGTTTGGCAGCATTATAAATGGAATACATGTAATTGCACATATTAATTTTACAGTGAATCAGCATACATCCTTCACACACATATTATCATGAGCATGAACAAATGGTTCAAAATGTGTACATATATACATAGCACCCTTCACATGGGATTTGTCAGCATTTCAAAAGCAGTCTGCAAACACATTTTATGTGCGTCAAGTAGGTTAAAAACAGAGTCATGATAAGAGGTGCTCCTTCAGAACTTTCCCGCCGTGGTGGCTCAATGGTTATGGCGCTCGGCTGCAGACCTGAAAGACATGGGTTCGATCCCGGCCACGGCGGCCAAATTTCGATGAAGGCGAATTTCTAAAGGCCCATGTACTGTGTGATGTCAGTGCATGTTAAAGAACCCCAGGTGGTCGAAATTTCTGGAGCCCTTCACTGCGGCGTCCCTCATAGCCTGAGTTGTTCTGGGATGTTAAACCCCAATAAACCAAACCAAACCTTCACAACTTTCCCAGAAAGAAAAAAAAACACACATTTCAGAATTGCGCACTGCAAAAGTACATTTAAACAGACTGAGCAATAAATATAATTAGGAAAAGGAACACATATTCAAGATAGGCTCAACTTCGAAAATACTTCAGCTGGCCTACCAAAACGCCAAGAACACAACAGTTAGGAATGCAGTGACTACAGCATCCTCGCAGTGCAGTCTCTGTCATCATTCTGTGCCATGACTCCCAGACCTGGTGCTGCCATCTCAGCATCATAGTAGCGTATGCACAAGTTGTACAGAACACAAGCTCCAATGATGATGAGGACGACCTGCTTGATGGAGGTGGCATTTACGTAGTTCTCGTAGTGCTCTGTAAGCTGTGCGTCCGGTTGTAGTTCTGGTATCCAGCCAACCCTTTTGCAGAGCTCTAGTAGGGTTTGAGTAGCCAGGGCAGCAACGGGTATGCCGAATCTCCAAGCAAGTATCCGCCTTCAAAGACATATAAGACCTGTTAAGTGAATGTATATCTCAATTTAGCAAGAAAATTAAGGCTTGCTTTGCATAAATTAAGTGACAAAATTTCTGCAACTGTACCACATATAAATCAATTGAGCCATTAATGCAATGCATGCACGTTTCTCCAAAATGATATCCTCACTGATTTCTTTGCACTATGTTCACTATTACACGGACTATGTTTCTTTTCTTTTTTTTTTTGGCGCATAAAGAATTATTCATTCGTACCTCGGCACTTGTCGTCTGCATCCTCGTAAAAAAAAACTGTTTCTCAGGACCCGGGCATCGTGAACGGATCCTGGATACCCGGAGAACACATCAATGAACTCCTTTCTCTCACTGCAAATTCCTTGCAAAATCACCGAATGGTACTTTCAGTGGTTGTAGTACGACTGCTCCAATTGCGATGGCCTTGGGATTCCCACGTGGCATCCGTCAGTGCATCCAATCACTTTTGGCAGTCCTCCCATCTCTTTTTTTGTTGCTCATTTCCTCGAATCGTTGGTGGGTACGCTTGCGCTCCTCTTCGTTTGGCCAGCGGATAACTTGTTTCGATATGCTGAACAAGAAGCCGTGGACCTGATTCAAACTGTCCTGCACGGACTGTCAAGGGTCACACTGAGGGCTAGAAAAATGCACGACTGCATAAACGGTCACGAGACTTTGGCCTTATGTGCTATGATTTTTCAACCGGGGAAAATGAAATGAGAAGCTTCCGGCGCGTGCGCCCTAGCTTGCACCGTGCGAGAGTGCTTATCAAGAGGAAACACGAAGAGCCAATGCAACACGCCCGTATGCTTGCCCTCGAACTGGCGTGGATATCTATAGGGAAATATGTCTAAAGATGATATGATATCTTTAACATGTTTTACTTTTGTCGAGATGCGCATTCAACACGTAGCAGCCGAAAATACAGGATTACCGCGTCTTTCTGCCAGCTGTCTTTTTCCTTACACCTCTTGATTTTCACCCCATGCAACGTTTCCTGAAATGCTCCTTCTAATTTTTTACCTTTCTTTAGCAAATAGCGACTAAATTGTTCTTCTCACATGACCATATTAAGGCAACTGATTGCCGTTCGGCGTTGGAATTCTTATAAAGCTTCAGTTGTGACCAAACACAAAGACTTGAAAAGTGGTCGCAAAGAACTTTTAGCGCACCCTTACAGTAATACACAGAAGATAAAAACGAATCCAGACAGTGTACTTTTTGCAAGCATATTCTGAACAGTGTAAAAATTGATGTTTGTAAACACGCCATGCAAGTAGACTCGCCCTTTTGGTGAAGTTTACGGTTCTGCAACGAGAGATTCAGTGTGTGTGTGCGTCCAACTCGGGAAACACCGGCTGCGCTGTGTTCCTTGTTCGTTTGACGCGCATCACAAGGTTTCTATACTTTGTATTGTCACTTGGAGCTGGTCGCTAGCTCGTTGCACCCCCAAGCAGAAAGAAAAGCTGCTACCAACCAGCATATGCTTGGATACGAAAGTTAGAAGGCAAAAAAATAGTATAGTAATAATTCAGAAATGCTGCATTTGTTTCTCGTGCAGGGCCTACCCTCCTCTCCCTTATCTAGGCATCAAGGATTTCGCAGTTGACTCAAATTATTATAGCGACACATAGCTAAGCAAACAAACTTTCTTTGTACAGCAGCCCTCTACGACGCATGGGTTCCGCCCCCCCCCCCCCCCCCCCCCCCGATCCCCGATTCCCTTATCTCTTTCCCAATTTTAAGAAAACCCAAATGCAGACAAAAGGAAAAAAATTTAAAATGACACATGTGGCCCGACTCCCAAGGTCTCAGCAGCTTGCCCGCCGACCTTACACCATGCGCCACGCTTCCACGTGTTTCTGCCGCCAGAGACAACCTTGAAGGCCATTTCACTGGGCTCAAGCCTTTGATCCTTTGAAGTTAGTCGCAGAAATAGCTGAATGCAGGATTTATTTACTGCTTTCTCCCTTCTTCAATATCGTAAGCACTGATCGTTCTTATCCCGCCTAAAAAGCGCAATTTCAGTAAGGTTATGTGTGGGATCTACTCTTGTCTGGAATTGCAGTAATATAACCTGTACGATCTTCGAAATCAGACTTCAGAAATGACATGGCAACATAAAAAAAAAGTCTTCCATAGGATCTTTACAAAACCTCGCGGAGCAGAGAGTTCTTCGAATAGGCAAAGAAAACGGCAATTCACGGCTCCATCTGCAATTTTTGAGCCTTTCCGAGGAGTTAGAATGAATACTCACGCACATGAGTGCTTCCTTAACTAATCGGGTTCCGCCAATTAGGCACATCTCCACTATCGCGCGGTCGCAACCGGGTAGGGAGTTAGGCCTTGGACCCCCCCTGGCGCCTGCGCGGGCACTTTCCTGTCGAGCTGTGGTTGCGGTGGTAGAAATACTTTTTTTTTTTCTCTGAATAAAGGGATAAGAGGTGCAATTTCAGGGAGCCTCTGTTTCATTAGTGGTACCCTCCGCACGAGTGGCATTGAAATGATCATTTCATTTAACTTTTTTCTGCTTCTTTTTTAGTTTCTCTGTTACTCCTCCAAGTCCAAGCTAGCCTCTTCCCTCCACCTCGCCGGCTTTTCTTTCATTTTCTCACGCTGCAGTTCTCTGATTCCACTATTACTGCCATTCCCTCTTTCTCTCTTAGGGCCCAGCCGCTTATTCGTTCGGTCCTCTTGACCCCGTCCCTCTTTCTGCTTCTCAAGGTTTTTGTCCCGTCCTTCGTCGTCACTGCGCAACCCGCAGAGCATGCTACTCTTTAGTTCGGTTTTTCCTCAATACGGCACTTCTAGCTTTCAGTGCGACCTTTGTAGGCGGTCTTTGGTTTACCCACCATCACTGATGGGAACGCCTATCAATCTTTCTTTTTTTCGACAGTGCAGTAATAAGTACCCACGATTGATCGCCAAATTGAGTTTGTTTTTTAATACTTCCATCAGCAATTCCACTTAGTTCCTTGCTTCACCTCTTCCTTCACACTTCAACATCGGAGCTTATCTGCTGGCACGACTTGTCAAGGAAAATAAAAGAAGCACACATCGAAACAGAAGACGAAGGATAAAATTAACTAAAGGCATTATCTTCGCGCTAGGTTCAGATACAACTCATGAATGGACAAGCCAATTTCTTCCCAAGGTAGCCTTCCCACCATCAGCATCGACTGATCATTCTGATGTCTTGGTCGACTAAATTGAACCTGCTGGCGTCACATCCCAATACGGCTGCCATGCAAGTGCTATGCGACTCACTCCAATGTCATCGAACAGTAGGAATTAAATTTGCGTCGCGTTTTTAGGAGCACATTTATAATTCGATTTTTAGTTGTACATGAATATAATGTTTATTTACTTAATTATTCAACTTCCAAATTAGATATAATTATTTCAGTACCTGCGAGAGCTCTCGAACGGTGGAACTTTCTCCTTGGGCGGCACCTTTGTGCAGTGCAGCAGCCACCCGTGTGCGGGGTAAAACGATAGCTCTGCAACGAAGATTAGTGCGATGAATGTGGCAATATATTTTACCTTGTTGTTTTCCTCTTTTTGCAAGCGACAATTTTGCAAAATGGTTATGATGTTTGCGGTGTGCAGTTCCGCTTTTGAAATAAGCAAGAAGAGGGCGTTACACGCACTGGTAAAAACAAAAAAAATGAAGTCAGCAGCAAAAGTGGGTGGGAACCGTGCCTCGAACCGGTTAGGAACGGTTCCTTCCCATTCGCTCCGGTTCAGGTCCTGTTCCAAGATGGTGGAAAAAATTGGGGTTCAGTTTGGTTTAGGTTCCGGGCAAAAATTCGGGTTCAGTTCCTCTTTGCGGTTTGGTTCCGGCTCGACACCTTGAGCAAAACACCATGGCTCTACGGTGGTTTGTCCTCTGAATTGCTTGGAGGTGAAAACTGCAGGCACTGCGAAGAAAGCGCGAGGTCCCGTAGTGAAGTTTTCGCTCAAAAGTGCTTTCAGGAGAAATGCAGTTTGCCAGCGCAACAGGCTGAAGTTACCATATAGAAATTGGCAGATGTCTTCAACCTGAAGTCAATGGATAAACTAGCCACATGATAATTTCCATGTCATAATGCATAGCATCTTTTAGAGTGCAGTTCAGGGTGATGCCAATTTCACAAACTCCCTGCAAGTCAAGTACTACACAATCCACCTCGTTTGAAGTGGGTTGGAATCCCAGTAGTGCTAGGAGATGCCTTGCCTTTTTGAAATACTTACAAAGACCATTCAATTCAAAGCGCTCAGATTACAATATTCAGCAAGAGCTTCCCAAGCACTGTCAGTGCTCAAGTGCTGAATGAGGTGGGGCTATAGGTTGAAGCATTCGCTTACCAAGGGAGGGTGCAATTCGAAAAAGCGCTACCTACCTGTAAAAAAGTGGAAATTGCCCCTCCCATGCATTAAATGCAGACACGTGCAGTGCCGACAAACATCCTGTTCATTACCCGATTTACATCTTCATTGGGCTTCAGTACCCTTTTAGCAGCAGTCTCAGAGCAGCTTGTTGGTGAAATTTCTTTTCCTCATTAATTTTGTGCGGAATTTTCTGCTGCAAGGGCATAAACAAGAAGTTAAAATGAGGCTCTGCACAGGAAACAATGTGGTGGCTGGGTATGGTTTCAAAAAAAACCCAATGTTTTGTGACTTGGTTTTTCTACAGGGCCAAAGAAGTTGTTAATAACCTATTCATATGCTTCATTAATTACTGCCAAGATATGTCGGTAGGAATACTTTATTTGGCACAGAAGTTCTGGCCGACATGGGTCGATCGTCACTCTGCTTGCAGGACAAGGTGGAGACTTGTGACACAATCTTGAGCCAGTAGCCTGGAACGATGAATAGGTGCCTTGGACCAGAGAATGCTGTGCCATGCAAGGTCATTTGCTGCAGTCCCTCCACTACTGTCAGTCATATGCAGGGTTGGATGCCATGAAATGAGAAAAAAAAATGTGCAAGCTCAGAAAAGTAAAATGCAACTAATAAACCACTAAGAGAAACCCACAAACAAATGCACAAAAAAATGGAATTCATGCAAGAGAGAAAAAAAAAAGACATCTTTCAACAGACTATCACAGCAGCCTATGCACTCCTGTAGTGGCCTTGCGCATGGACATTAGAAAGATCCCAAAAAAAGGATAAAGGAACATTGTACAAGATGTGCCAGAAAAACCACACACAAAAACAAGTGTGCACAAGGCAGAGCTCAAGAATGAATGAAAATAGTAAAGACAAACAATGACAGGGTTTCACTGGGTCAGACCAGTACTAATTAGGAGAAACAAATTACCAGGTTTAAAGTCTTGGCAGTTAAGCCTGGCCAACCCACAACACTGCCGCATTTCCTTTTGCGGCTTCTGACGCTGGCACACCGGAGGCCACAAGCTCTGTATGCTAAACCCAAAACCTTACAGGGGGGGAGACACCAAGGTTTGGTTGGCGTCTGTTTCAAACATTGCGTATTGCCACAGGGCACGTGATACAAGCTGTGCGATTTATATAAGTGCAATAAATAATTTATTACCGCGTTATTTATAGTGAACAATTTCGGTTTTGGTTCCTGAGCACAGGGGTGTTATGATGTCACTGCCAAGAAAGAGCAGCAACTCTGGTCACGTGTGCTCCAAAAGTAGTAAAAAAAAATGCTGGCCGGTACTGCAATACGCTCAGCAAAGCCAAGCGGGCAAGGGGCAACAACAAGTTCTGAAACCAAGCAGCTAACTCGCGACGTTCTCAGTCGCAATACACGATTTCTGCATTGTACTTAGCTTTTATTTTCAGGTTTGGAACACTCTGCCCCAATCCAAAATGACAAAAAGGTGCAACATTTTCCAGGAGTCTCTTTTTGGTGATCTCGCGAGTATACTGTGCATTCATAAGCAGATAGTTTCTTTTGTACAATGCAATTCTAAAATAAATCTTTGCTTTCCTTGTGCTTTGCTGTGGACAAAATTAGAGCTAGTTCTTAGCGATGCTGTTGTTTACGTTGCACTCTGCATAGTGCCTTGCGATCTGGATGCCAACTCAAAGGAGCAGCATCTACATGCATTAGATGGAATGCTTCCAGTGCAGTGCATTGCAGCTACCCGTATTGCACATAAAATGGGAATACAATCCCACTCAAAGCAATAACATTTCCTCGTGCTTTACAGAGTCGAGTGTTCTTGCGGTGTGGACGGAATAACAACAAAAATCTGCGGACAAAAAAGAGCCAAAATTGTAGTCGTTAAATGCAATCCTGTGATAAATATTGCTATCTAGGAGAGCTGAAGCATTCAACAAAGAAAATTAAAACAGGCTGTCCTGCAAACTACCCATTTCAAATTCCCGATGGCCAAAGTGAGAAACATAGTGGCGATAGTAATGGGCAGTATACATGGTCTATTCACAGAAAAAAAATTAATGCAGCTGCAAAAGCTGCACTGAAAACAGGTTTGCTTTCCCTGTTCGAGAAGCTGCTTTCACGAAGTCCAGCTCTTTATGATAGGTGGCTACCCTTTTCTTTAGTCTTCCAAGCACTTGATGTTCTCTGCTTGGTGCGTGTCAACAACAAATTTTTCACTTTGAAGCAGATAACAGCAATAACCATTCGTAACAAATACAACTGAATATTCTCTAGTTCAAATATTAAAACAGATATTTAAAATTACAATACAAACATGTTTCCACAAAATGCAGCAATGAAAAGAAATATTCCATACAAATATTTTACTCCTCATAATTTATCACATGCTAATGGCTATCGAGCATCTCAATAAATGAGGGGAATTCATGTAGAATGGTACAATCTGTTTGAAGCATAACTGTGTTCAGTGAAAAATGTGACAGCTTGAATTTGTAAGCAGCCGAACAATTACGGTAAGTGGAGATGCTCTTCTTGTCAAAGGCATACGACATGATGTGGCACATTGCTGAGAAACAAAAGACGACACAAAAAATCAACGAACAGCAGCCTAATCTAAAACGCGAATGAGAGCTTTACCAATACCAGTACCACTTGTGACACCTAGAGACAGCTCCAACCATGGAATGTTGTCCCAGATGCAGCATTCCTAATGGGACATGGCCCGCTTAACTCTTGTGTAAGGGTTTAATCACACTGGAATCCCTGGCCATAACGGGCCCACAGATGCTGGCACAATTCTATCAGGAATCTGTGCAGCAATTCGGCAGCTGTTTTCCTTCTCATCGGACAGAAAGTGCCTCAGTGACCTGGGCTCTTATTTATATATTTATTTATTTACCCTCAGGGCTGTTAGGCGTTACAGAGGGGAGTGGGAATACATGCAAGTACCAAAAACAGAGCAGCAGCTAGAAAAATTGAATATAGTTACAGCAAACACTGGTATAAAATCAATAACAGAATTAACAAAAGGCAGCATTTCACAAAACAAAACAGAAATGAAAACAGCAGCTAATAAATTAACAAAGTTATGGAGACATACTTATATAAAATTAATAACAGTGTTACGAAATGCAGCAGTATCAGTAATTACAGCAATATTGTGGGGAAGGTGATTGCAGCTGACACAAGTTCTGGGTATGAATGAATCATGAAAACATCTTGTGCGACACGGAGGGATCCAAACTTTGTGGCGGTGATCAATGCGTGCTGAAATATAGGGTGGTCTTTTTAATAACTTCTCTGTAAGATGAGGATTATGATAAATTTTGTGACAAGTACCTAATGAAGCTATTGACCTGCGATGGGAAAGAAGCTGTAGGGAAAGGTGAGCTTTCATGGCAGTTACACTACTAGTACGATGATAGTTGGAAAGAATGAAGTGACAACCGCGGTTTTGAATTGATTCTAAGTCAGAAATGAGAGATTCGACCCCAGGGTTCCATACCGATGAAGCATATTCCAATTTAGAGCGGACCAATGTTTTGTAAAGTAATAGTTTTAATGAACTCGGTGCGCATGAAAAATTTCTGCGAAGGTATCCAAGCATGCGGTTGGCGTTATTTGTAATGTACTCAACATGAGTTTTCCAAGACAGGTTAGAAGAGACGTGAACACCCAGATATTTATGAGACGACACAGTTTCAAGAGTGATGCCATTAATGCAGTAGGTAGAGGGTGTATTAGATAGACGAGAAATGGGCAAATGCTTGCATTAAGTAATGTTTAGCTTCATATTCCACAGGTTACACCAATCCAGTACCTTGTTAATATCTGACTGAAGAACACATACATCATTATCATCATTAATTTCGCGGTAAATAACACAGTCATCGGCAGAAAGACAAATGGATGACTATATATTAGTTGGTAAGTCGTTTATATAGTGAGAAAGAGGAGGGGCCCAAGAACGAACCCCTGAGGCACGCCAGAGCAAACAGGAGAGGAATCTGAATTGACGTTATTTGTTGTTACGAACTGACTTCGGTTTGAAAGAAAACAGTGCAACCATGCAAGCACTGTGGAATCAATGTTAAGGCTGTTTAGTTTAAGAAAAAGAAGCTCATGTGAAACCTTGTCAAATGCTTTAGAAAAATCCATAAATATAGAATCAGCATGGGACCCGCGATCTAGAATGCAATGCAAGTCACTTGTGAAACATATGAGTTGCGTTTCGCATGAAAACGATTTACGGAAGCCGTGTTGGGCATTAGTGAAAAAGCAATTGGATTCTAAAAAGTTAGCAAGATGAGAGTAGACGACATGTTCCATGATTTTACATGGAATGCTGGTGAGCGACACAGGGCGAAAGTTATCAGGGCAATGTTTATCGCCAGACTTATGCAGCGGAATCACCCTCCCAACCTTCCAGTCATTGGGAATACAGCCTGTTTCCAGAGACTGGTCAAACAGTTGGGTGAGGATAATTGAACTGTACATCTTTGTGTTAACCAGAAATTTCGAATTAATGTTATCAACGCCACAGGAGGAAGAAATCTTAAGGTTTTCAATTATTCTCAGGATGCCAGTTGTGTCAAAAAGAATTGGATCCATGGGAAAAGCATCCAAGACCGGACACTCCTGATTGGTAAGGGAAACATTCCCAGAAAAAGCAGCAACAAAAACACTTAAGAACACTAGCGCATTCATTAGGTGAAAATGCAACGCCGTCAGAAGATGTAAGTAGTACTGACGAACTATCTTTCTTGTTCACAGTGTTCCAAAACTGTCTAGGGTTATTAATCAGCAAAGAAGACAAAGTACTGTTAAAGAAGGAGTCCTTAGCATTTTTCAGAGCTAATTTGTACTCAGCGGCTGCAGAAAGGTAACCGTCCCATCGTTGTTGTGAATTCGACGATTTTGCCGAGCGAAAAAAACGCTTTTTCTTATTGGATAGCCTTTTTAAAACGTTATTAAACCACGGTGATTGGCTATTACACCGCAAAATTCTATTACACCGCAAATGGCTATTACAGCGCAAAAAGTTGGAAGTTTGTTAAAATTATGCTCACAAGTTTTTGCTCTCTTTTAATGGTTCATAAGAGTGGTGGCCATAGGTGCTGAGATTAAATGCGCGTTCACAGAAGAAACAAAGAGCTCCACCTTAAGAAAATACTGAAAAATTACCTAAATGACACACTCGGCATGCTTTCTAGGGATTCATAAACAGCTCATTTTACTGCCAGAGATTATTTCAGGCTTTGAAAGGTTTGCTCGTTCATCACTGAAAAGCACTGCCTTTTCCTGCATTTCCAATGAAGGCACCATTTCCTCACTCTGGCATTCCTTTCGACAGCAGCAATGCCATGGGACAAGCGCCAAGCGATTTCCCCACAGAAAGTAACAGCTTGTTATGACATCGTCATCACAGCTCCAATTGCAGAGAAACTAGCCTCTGTTTCTTTCCGCAATGGCCTACAAGATTGATGAGCCCCGAGAGCAAGATTTCCAGATTGATTTTGATGCCACGCTAGGGTGGCGTGGCGCCTCGCATGAGTACACTTAAAGTGCATGAATTCTGCACACTACTATGAGTACGGCTTATTCCACAGAAAATGTTTTTGAACGCAGCTACGTCTATTAAAATGCACCAGCCCAAATTTACTGAGGAGCGTGGCAGCCTGTACAGAACGAACCAGTATATGCAATGCGCACATCATGGACAACAAGAAAAAGACAGCTAAAACAGACAGCAGGCTCCCACGCCTTATACACGTTAGTAACAAAAATATGCCACGGCAATGTGAATAGAACATGTGTTGGGCCCTTACAGTACCGTTGAAACTTGCAGTAGACCACTACGTTAATTTCAGTCAGTCCTTTTCCCCAACTTGGCCACTTTCTTGGTGGTATCCCTCACAACTGCCTGATTTTTTTCAGGTAAAGAAAATTCTCCTGACAATTCCACATTTCTAGACACCCTGCAAAACCATCACAGCCCTTCAGAGAAATGCAGGAGAGCATTGCTGTTCTGTTCTTAGTTTGTGCAATCTGCAGTTTAACAAACCCAAAAATTATGCGTGTTACGCTATTTTTCTTCACAATACAAATTCTGGATAACTTTTGAAACAGTTCCCTGGTGTACACGTCCATAATTTCACCAAATTCTGACGGTATGATGCATTCAGAGACCAAGAGGAAATGCTAGCTGAGCTAGTCATCACTTTTCGATGCTTTGCCCAAATGCACCTGATCACTGCGGAGAAGACCCCACAGCTGTTCTGCACAAAAACAAGGAGACAAAGCATCTTAAAAAGTGCAACGGGACAAAGTATCTGAAAATGCCAAGGAATAGTTGATGGACTGGATGTGTCATGAAGCTCCAGCCCCATGGAAAATGAAAATATGGAAAGAACTTGCAAGCGTTAAAAAAGAAACTTCCCAAATTTGTGCCAGCACACACACAAAAGTTTTAATGAAGTGAAAGTGCCAATAAATGCCAATGACTAGGAAATGCCGCAAAACATGGACGTGGAGACAATCGCGTGTAGATCACCAATAGAATTTTTCGAAGCTCCTGATTCCAGCTTCTTGCATAAAACACTGCACTCACAACATCAAAGAAAAAAAAATAAAAAAGGGAGAGAAAGGAAGGTGGCACAAAACCTCGCCTTAAAAATGCAAAAGGCCTTGTCTTGTACCATTTGCAGACACCATCGTGTCAGGATTTTGCATTCACTGAAAAGCAATCGCCTTGAAATCAGTGGGTGGCCAGGCGGTTGCCTAGGGAACTCCTCAGTGTCCTTAACTTCATACGCGAATGATGATACACCACCAAGTTTGCCACATGTGACAATGCCCCTGAGAAAAAGGAACACTATACAGCACACAGCATGTGCAGTGGAGGGAATGGCCAAGAGCATTTTTGGAGCAGTCTTTGTAGCAAGCCTAAATTACATAAGGAGCGGTTTTCCAGTTTTGTAGCAGGTGACCAATAGTGAGATAAGGTATAAAAATATGAGTGTGCAGTGTGTTAAGCTAACTGAGCCAAGGTTTAAAAACTACTGGCTGCACAAAGACTTGAACATTGCAGCATTTTAAGAAGCTGTCTTGAGCAGATCACATTTTTGAAATGCACTTAATTTGGTACTTGTTTAAAAAAATAAATTACCTAATTTTCATAACCTGAACTTTAGAGCAAAAGTTCCCATTCGAACGTACAGCATGTTTAAAAACGCTCATTTTGGTTTTATTTTTTTAACTCAGAGTTGCTCCTTTCCTTGCGCTACAACTGAAGCCCATGAGAGTGAGAAATCTTTATGTGACTACATACTTCCATGTTGCGATGTTAACACCTCCAAACATGCTGTCACTGGATGAACTCGGTCACAGGGGGAAAAAAAAGAAAAAGGTCAGCACTGGCCTCCGATACAGCCGCTGTTCCGGGAAGAGTGCGGGAACTTTGCTTATCCCAATTACGCTGCTGCTGCAGGAGTGCAACCATGCTGTCAGCATTTCGCGATACAGCAGAGATAATTTTTTGCAGTCCAGCACAGCCAAGCTTCACGCAATGAAGCATTCTGCCACACGTGTGCTGTCCTTGCCTCAAAGAGCACTGCCATTTTCCTCCGTTCATGGTCCAGACATTTCCATGCAGAAATCAGAACACAGTCCCATGAAGGGACTGAGTTCTGATTTCCTCTCACTGCAATATAATTCAAGCTTGCATGGTGGAATACATCCGCCAAAGACATAAGCTCATGACCATGCGTGCACAGTGCGGTCACTGCACACTAATCCGCCCAAAATGCCACTCCATCATGGAAGTGGCGTAATTTATTTAACGCTCTGATTTGACGAAACCAACTTTCTATCCCAAAAGTTCGAACTAATGTGGCTCTGCTGTACAAGTAAACTGAAAGCTTGGATCGGAGTGACGTCCCTTGAATTGACCTATCAGGAGTAACGTGTCAGAAATATTACTTGCTGTTACGCAATAACCCTATATGGTACATGTGAGAGTTCTGAGCAAAAGCTTGCTATTATTTACAAGGGCCGAAGTTTAGCACTATTCATGTCTCTTTATGCAGAAGCAACTTCTTCCTTGACATGTGCACCCGTTGAGCTGGTTTCGGACAATGCTGGCAGTAGAGACGAGGAAAATATGCGAGTTGCACACAAACTGTATGCTAACAGCAGGTGGTAAAGGCTACAAAGCATAACGGGCCAGGGTTGGATTCCATTGGTCACCTCACGCATCACACACAGGGAGAAGTAAGCAGTCATGCCTGTGCACATCAGGCACTAACCTCTTTAAAGTACACCGGGCAGAACGTCTAGAGGATGCATGTAATTCCAGGAGACTGCTTGCCAAAGCTGCCGAATCTATCGTCCTGCAGCTAACAGGGTGAAAAAGCCATGTACTTTTGCAGCCTGACCAAGCGCAGATAGCAAGACATAAAGGGCTGACTAATTCTGGTCAAATGGGACAGAGCAGGATGTTATTGCAGGCTGCTCATAAGACAGTACCGTCAACATATATGCATCCTTTCATAAGCAAAAGATACACAGAGAAGATAGCTGAAGACTATTGAATTTACTCCCTTGAATCTTCCTTTCGTTCCCAGTAAATTTAGCATCCTATCATCTTCAAAATACGTTGCTTTTCCAAGCCAGCTAGTGAATGCGGCAAACATTTCTCAGCACAGTGAGCACGGTAGCGAATCATCCACCATTTTCGACCACACAGAGTTTGCCAGAAATACTAATGCCATTTTTGCCCTTCTGAATTTCGAGCATCACGTGCATCTTTGAAACAAAAAATGAATCCATGATCCTTACAGTGTTACTTTCACAAATCCTGGTATTTCAATATTACACTTCCAACTATTCGGTGAGTTTGAAAAAGATTTAGTACATGTGGGTAAAAAATTAACCACTGATGTGTACTGTTGAAAAAATAAATCTTTCCTGAACTCGAGATGTACTACTTAAGCAAAAAAATATTTATTTTAATTCAAAATGATAATTGACACCTGAAATGGTAAACAGGTAACGCAGAAGCAAGCCTTTAGGACCAGAAATACATGTTACAAATCTACTCACAGCCTGCTGCCAACCTTACTCTGTTGCAACATCAGTGCTGCTGATGTCTCCCTTGCAGAGACTATGCTTAAAAATTCAGGGGGCACTTTGACTGTCTAAAGTGCGTAGAGGCGAAAGCGTTTTCCGCACCACTTTGACTGCCTCTGTGGCACTGGTGACGTCACATATAATTGAGTACTAATTACTAAGTGGTGACAAATTCCTAATTAATGGTTAATTACTGATTAATGCCGGAATACTAATTAACTGCTAATTAATGACGCTTAAGCTTCGCCTTTAGGAGTGGAACGCGACAGCGTGCTGTAGCGCTGCCACAGAGTCCAAGTAACGCCACCACCCGTTCGGCGCGATGCCTTGCCGTTTGAACGCAATGCTTTTTGAGGAAAGGAAATGACGCAGTAATTCTCTGTCATCTCGGTGGACACCTGAACGGCACCGTAGAGGAAGGGAGGAAGTGGGAGTGAAAGAAGACAAAGAGGGCCCGTAATGCAGAAAATGAAAATTGTATTTGAGGAAAGGAAATTACACAGTAACTGTCTCACATATCTCGGTGAACACCCGTCAAAATTCAGGGGGGGGGGGGGCACTTTTTTGACCTAAAGTGTGGTCACTGATGTGTGGTTAAGATGTTAAGCTTCGCCTCTAAGAGTGGAACGCTACAGCATCTTGCAACGCTGCCAGGGAGTCCATAGAACGCCATTGCCCATTCAGTTCTACGCCTCGCTCGTCGGTAAATTGGTTTTTGAGGAAAGGAAATGTATCTGTCTCTCCTACCTCGGTGGACGCCTAAACCTCGCCGGAAGGGAAGGGAGGAAGATGGGAGTGAGCGAAGCCACCGTATTCACTAGACGCGCCTTTGTTCATTCCAAACCATCGAGCTGGCATGGCGGAGTGGATAGCATGCTCGTCTCGCACGCCGAAGACCGGGGTTCGATTCCCCAGCTCGACCAATTTCCTACTCGGTTTTATTTATTTATATGGCCTGACTAGCAATGTTAATTAGGCTAATTAGGCAATTAAGCAATTAACTAAGCTCAGTATCACTTACTTGGAGCATCACTATACGATCCCTTCAATTGGTTGCATGGTTACTAGCCAAAGTACAATTGGCCCCGTTTGAAATTCGTGCAGTGTGACGTCAGGGCCGTTTCGACCAATTGAAAAGCGTGACATTTCTGTCGACAACTGCTGCTTAAAACGATGAGACATTAAAGGCTTTCGCCTTAAAAGCCCAGAAGCCTCCCAATTGCTCCCAGTGCTTATGAGGAGGTGACTGCTCACTCAGCACTACAGGTAACAGTGATGGAAACTACAGTGTACTGTGCAGATATCTTATTAACACCTGCTCTGTAAGATGTCTTGACCCCACGTGTGGAATTCGATTCCCACTACTGATGGTGCTTCCAAGCTTCGATTTTGGAATCAAGGAGAACCCATCATGTGGCGAATTTTCATTGTCACAGCTGTTTCTCAACTGGCCCCAGCAAGCTTGCAAAGCAACCGTCTGAATGCCACGACCACCACAAGCACAGCCACCAGCACAGCCAAGCACCGATGCATGCATAAAGAGCTCAGCCCACAACCAACCCACACTTCAGCACTTAAAACACTGTTTCCAAGCAAAAACGTCCGTACAGTATTCATGTTCAAGAATCCAAACTTGGTGCCACCCACAAATGAATTTCTGCCAAAGAGTGGCTTCATCATGAGTAGCAAGAGCTTCTCACAGAGCTTTACTTCGAGGATGGCTGCGGTGAACAGGTGACAAATGTCACAGAGTAGCTGAAGTGCTGTAACTCGAAGCCTTTGATGAGACACCTCATCGTTAAGAAAGCCAGCCCTGAGCACCATACTTCTCCAAGGGTACAAAATACATTCCAACCCGAGAATGCTACTTGACAGTCAGTGCACTAGCAGCACCACTACTGTTGTATGCATTAAGATGAGGCCCTGCAGTGGCCTAGCCCGAGCAGAGTCCCGTCACCGATGAGCTGGCTGCTCAATGGCTGTCCAGATTTTCACAATGCAGCCTCCCTTATTTTAGGCCAGCATTTTCAATTGTTCACAACGGATGCGGCACTTCAAATACCCCCCACTGAAGACATCCATTGACTCAAGAAGAATTGGACCTCGGTCAGCAATGCACTCAATCAAAAATAACTTGGAGCAACTACAGTAAAACCTCACGAAGGTGCATTCACTTTAAGCAAATTGGCAAGGAAAGTTCATGAGTGATCTTAATGGGTACACCACACTGACATGTTGAGACATGCTGCTGACATGATGCAGTGCCTAGCCTGCTTGCAGTGGTGTGATGCAGTGGTGTGATGCAGTGGTGTGATGCAGTGGTGTGATGCAGTGCAGTGGTGTGCACTGCAGTGCAGTGGTGTGGTGCAGTGAATTATGCAGTGGTGCGATGAACAGTTTTATGGGGTTTAACATCCCAAAGCGACTAAGGCTATGAGAGACACCGTAGTGGAGGGCTCCAGAAATTTTGACCACGTGGGGTTCTTCAACGTGCATTGACAACACACACAGTACAAGGGCCTCTAGAATTTCTCCTCCATCGAAATTCGACCACCGTGGCCAAGATCGAACCCATGTTTTTATGGTCAGCAGCCATACACCATAACCACTGAGCCACAGTGGCAGCCGGTGTGATGATATGTTTCTGCACATATGAATTTGAAGTTCCCCTGCAGTAATCTTGGTCTAGGAGATTTCCATGGACAACGCTGAATTTGCAACACCACAAACATCACCTACTCCATGACACACCCTCTCTGCATTATGTGAAAAAAAAAAAAAAAGAATTGTAAGGCTTGCTTTGGGTCACTCAAGACAATTCATAAGTGGGTCATTACTTGTACAAGCTAGTTAAGCCATTCAATGTTCGCGCAAGATTTTCCCTTAATCTTTATGACGTCATCACTGAGTTACGGAGAATGTTCCGAGTCACATTGAACACGTCACGGCAAACAGGCTTGGCCATTCTTGAGCCGAAGGCCACCAAGTGTGGATCTTGCTAGTGCTGCTGCCAAGCCCAGTTTCTTAAGGGCACCAATCTGACAAGGTAAACTGGTTGTTTTTCAGTGCATCTGCTTGCACCCTTGCCTGAAAGCCATCTATGCTGTACGACCAAATCACCTGACAGTATCACCTTTGCCTTACCTCTGAACTGCTTGATGTGTTAATGCAAACAGTGCACCAAGTTTTTATATACTTTTATAGCCTACTATCGAGTCATATCCCCAAGTAACTGATCCCCAATATTGTGCTGCTTCCACAGATTGCCACCTGATGACAAGCAAGTCAGGTCAACTACTGGACGTAACACACTAGTCCAAGACACAACTTAGAACCAAAAGCCCATTCACACTGACCCTCCACACTGGCCTAACTCTCATTTGTTAAGTCTAATCTGGAAACATGCCATGAACAGTGTACAGTTAGCAAATCAATTCGCAAAGGAAAATGCGTGTGCATCTCTACTTCACTGCAATGTTTGCAACCTGAATAAGAACACTGACAATGTCTGCTGTCTAATAGCCGAATATTCATATACTTTTGATTATACAGCAGTTTCAGAAACTTGGCTGTAACAAGGTGAATTTCACAACATTCAAGGCTACAAATTTTTTTCCTGTAGTAGAAAAACTGCTACAAGAGGTGGAGGAGTTGGCTTATGTGTAAAATCTTCATTGTCATGCTCTTTGATTACCAAGTTGGCAAATCATTTTGTGCTGATTTTGATTTCTTGGCTGCTCAGTGTCTGAACGCTACAATTGCTGTTGTATATCAGGCACCAAACAGTACAATGATGTCCTTTCTGAACCACTTTGAATCGTTACTTATGAACTTGTCTACCCTAAATAAGAAGGTATTAATCTGTAGCAACTTTATTATTAGCTCTATAAATAAAAATAGTGCGATATATTCTAATCTGTTAGAATTATATGGTTTTCGCAACGTGACTAGCGGCCCTACACGAGTGACTGCTTTTTCATCAGCACTACTGGATCATACACACTGCAATTTTTACCCATCATGCAGTTTGAGTTACGTATTGCGGGAACCCAATTTCTGCAGACTGCACAGTATATAAAACAGCCATCACTGATCATTATTCAGTAGTGATTTTATTCCCTCTGTAACGAGATCCCACAAACAAAACATCTGATATCCAAAGCAACATTGATGTCAATGAGTTGAAACAATCTCTACAATAGACAAATTTTAATTTGAGCAGCTTACTTGGTGTTAATGACCATTATCATCACTTAATGATTGACTGATCAGGACGATTGTGCAACCTTCTAAAGAACGAAGCAAATATTACTATAATATGCCTATTTGTCCGTGGATGACAAAGGCAATTTTTAAGCTTGTAAAGGAAAAAGACCAATGGCATACCAAATATGAACTAAATCGAGGCAATTCACAATTCATATTATACTTCGAAAAATACCGCAGAGCTAGAAATGCAGTTACATCTGCAATAAGATAGTGCAAAAAGGAGTACAATTTACTATTGCTACTGAAATATGCCCATGATATGAGAGTTACGTGGAAAATCATCAACTCAGTTTTCAAACCAGCAGCCAACCATTTTATTATGCCTGACATCAGTCTTGGAGATATATAGTAAAAGTCTGGTTTGAACATTTAATGTGTTTTTCTGCACTGTTGGTGCAAAAACAGGAAAAAACTGTTCTTCCATAGAATATCTCGCACCTCCTCAAGGATGACAGAAGCCAACAGCCACAGAAACCAAGGGGAACAGGGGATTTTTTTATTTATTTATTTAATTTGTGGTGTTGATCAATTTTGAATATTACTGAATATGTCATCGCTTAATGCTAACTGATTAGAAAAGCAGAAGAAAAAACAACCACATGCCGCCGGTGGGATCTGAACCCACGACCTCCGAATTACGTGTCCGATGCTCTACCTCTGAGCTACGGCGACGGCTGTCAAATCTTCTGCTTTCGGGGGTATTTATGTTTACAAGTAACCTAACCTTGGGAGTGTTCATCAGCGCCACCCACGTTCATAAGCGGCGGACGTGGAATGTCCTGAGTTACCGTAGGTGTGACATAGAACGTCATCGAACGAAGAGGGTGGAAGCTGCATGAGAACCCTCTTATGCTTCCTATGGCGTCAAGGCTGCCAGAACTGAGGCCCTCGCTAAGCAATTAAGCAAACAAGGGTTAATTACCTTAATTACCTTTAAATTGCTTAATTACCTCCTCAAGGAGTTTTAGCTACCTTTGCCTATCACAGTATTACAGTGGATGAGATAGCCTCCACAATTTATAATTTTCCGCCGAAATTATCAGTGGGATGTGATGAAATCGCCTCCTTTGTGCTAAAGCGATGCATACATAATATCTTACGTGTTCCAGTCGAGAAAAATCTGCAGCCTCGCCTTCTATTTCGCTTCCTATTCGAACTTGCTTAATTTTGCTGGAATAGTGCCGACATACACGAATGGAGACCGAAATTGTATTGAGAATTATTGCCCCATCTCTATATGACGCATTATCAACACACTGTTTGAAAAACTCATTGCTAACAGAGTTATGGCTTTTCTCGAGAAAGAAACCCCACTGTGTCCTCATTAACACAGATTTAGACCTAAAAGATCTACCAGAAAATAGCAGTGATACCACTATCAAAAACTATCAACTGTTCTAAATGGCAATAAAGTAGTCCTAGGAATTTTTTGGATGTCAAAAAAGCATTTGACACTGTCAATTATGAAATTTTACTCAGGAAGCAAATGCATTATGGATTTAGAGGGATTAGCATATAATTCTTTAGAAGCTACCTCAATAACAGGCGCCGAATGATCCAACTGGGTGGTACACGGTCTAATTTTAAAGCAATTACTGTGGGCGTGCTTCAGAGTTCGGGCCTTGGTCTCATTTTTTTTCTCACTGTACATCAATGACGTACTACACTTCACCAAACAGTTTTCCATTTTCACCTATGCCGATGGCAGAGCTCTTTTACGTGTACATGAGTCTGCAAGTGAACTAATTAGTACGGCTAACAGGGATTTAGAAACTCGTAATTGGTTTACCTTCAACGCAGTCGTTGTAAATATTAATAAAACAAAATACATTATACTTAATAGTCCAAGAAAAAAAATTTCGGAAAACTGGCCTGCAGTGCAATTGGTGGGTAATCCCATTGAACCTGTCAATAAGGACATATATCTCAGAGTAATACTGGACGAGAACTTGCAATCGAAGGATCACATTCAGGCACTTTCTAAAAAGTTGGGTGCTGCATGCTTTGCACTGTATAAATGCCGTCAGTACTTTGAGAAAGACACACTTAGAATTATTTATTTCACCATTTTCCAAAGCCAATAATCATATTGCATTGAATCCCAGGGCGAAACCTACCAGTCTTGTTTGGAGCCACTAAGGGTTTTGTAAAAAAAGGGCAATTCAGTTCATGACACAGTCAAACTACAACAAGCACACTGCTCCTCTTTTTAAACACATGAATATTCTACCACTAAAATCACTTACTGAATGCAGGACTCTACTGATGGTACATGCACGTATTGTGAACAATTACCCATTACACTCATCCATTTTAACTCTCCCATCCCACTGCACTCGCAATGCTACACATGGAAATTTCCTTCTTCCGAAGAAAAATGTCTACGGAGAAAGGGCCATAGCTCAAGTGTGGACAAGGCTGTGGGATGCCCATACAGATGACATGAAGCAAAGCAGTAATTTCCGAGTCCTGTTAAGTATGAAGTTATACAGATGCTGACCGATTTCTCGGAATTGTTGGGACCTGAAAAACGGTCCAAAAAATCTGTGAACTTAAAAGAAAATAACTTTTCTGCAAAAGACCACTTTCAAAATCGTGAAAATTTTCCACTCCTCATGTTCCGCCTACAAGTGATAATAAATATTAGCCTCTATCTGAGTCACAGCCATGCTTTCGTCATGTCCGCACCCTATCACATCAAGATACCAGATATTGTGACACAGCTGCAGTCATGCCGCAAATGAATGCACTCGCTCACGAAGACAAAGGGCTCACGACGCTCACGAAGACCGAGAGGCAACCCATGGGCAACCCACAGGAAGACGCGAGCAGAAGTGAGCGCCTCCAAATGTAGTCCCCCTTTCCCGCCAATAACGCGTTTGCTTCCCCACACCACGGGGGACGTCGCCCAAGCTACGGCGGATGCTGCAGCTGCCCTACTGTGCAGTTTTCGATGCGATCGCGCGCTCTTTGTAGGCCATCTTTGTGGCAACGATGAAGAACAATTAGCCAAGCCTATCCAAGCCAGATGGATTGTGCCGCCAGTTCCGTTAAAGTCCAAGATGGTGCCTTTCACGGTGGTGGGGAACGGTTTGTTGCGACAGTGATGCCCGCTCGCATCTATATGAGGCCGAAATAACAAACTTTCAGTTGAAAAACAATCTCCACAATATTGTTGGCGGCTATTTTAGTCTGAAAATTCGAACCTTTAGACTCCACAAAGTCTTCAATATCGGTCCTGAAAGTGTACACATTCTTAGGAGGTGCGGGAAGGTTCCTCTGCGAGATCCGAAATATCATGCAAGTCCAAATTATTGGCTTCTGAAAGATCGTTCGGCCACTGTAAATCAGTGATGAGAGTACTTTCTGTGCAGTTTGGTTTTCATATGATTTGCATGGATCCTAACTAGCATTTAGCCAGAGATCCAGATGTTGTTTCAAACATCCTCTGTATAAAAGTTCAGAAATAAAAATCAATTCAAATTCAATTAAAGCTTGCCTAATTGTGGCATCTCCTTCTCATCCTTTCACAATAAATGAAGCTACACTTACCAGACATGGTTGGTGTGGCACAGACACTGCCCGGCCAGTCAGTGGCCACCGAGAACTAATAGTGGTGGTGCTTGCGGATCCGGTACATGACCATCGACGAGCCCTTGGGGGTGTAGCCATACTGCATCACAAACACGAGCACATGTAGGAGCTGATGGCATTAGATAACGCACTTGTTTGCAACAGCCATCATTTTCTGGCTCTTGAAGCAACTTTACTGCTGACAGTGACTACAGACTACAATATCAATACTACACAGGCATTTTCGAGTTCCAAACAAGCACCTGAGAGGAAACCGCCAACGGGAATTTTTCATGGCTCCAGGAGCCACATTCAGTGCGGAGCACAGCTGAGGCTCCTCAAAAATAAATCCACAGTTGCACAGACATCATGACTCCTTCATGCTGCTGGTTGTTGCGGGTAAGGGTAAAATATTCTGGTGCCAACTATGTTCATCTCTCCATGCTTTTGCTCAGCAGAAGCAAGTACACCACAGCACTTGACACAACAAATCTACAGCTGACATTTCACCATCAGTGGCTTCATTCCCGACGAACAACGAAGCCAGCACGTAATCATTTCAGTAATGACTGCAACCTGCCTCACTGCCTTTTCTGTAAATGGCCTCATCGTTTGGAAATGAACAAGAATAACGGTGTACTTGTGCGTGGCATGTGCTTCTCAAGTTTCTGCATATGACAGCTTTGCAAAGGCTGACTGGTTGGCATGTGATGTGAGCACTGCTTAACTACTGCTGTATCTGAACAGCAGCCGCCTTACTGCCTTCCAGTTTTCGAAGTGCCTCCCACCCCTATCAAAATAGTGTTGCTGCATGTGAAAGGGACGAGCCAATTGTGGCCAGCAAAGAATTGTTACCGAAGTTCCCAAAAGGTATTGCTACACTCATTTCCTTTTGCGCAACTTGCCTTAATTCAAAACTTCCAAGGTCAAGTTAGCATTGTACCGCACATTTTGTCTTTAATAACTAGTATAAAGCTACATACGAAGCATTGCTTAGGTTGGCAAACATTAAAAACAAAGAATGTCCACTAGATTAGAACTTTCTGTAAAATCTACCTTAATTTGGCCAGTGCTCATAAACTGTTCAGTCTCTGTCAAACGTAACCAGGCTGCTGTGACCATGGAAAAAAGACTGGCAGCAGATTGTCACCGCTGTGGTCGTCAGCCTCGACGGCTGCGAGGACAACCAGCGTGATATGAATCTGTGCTGATAAAATAAGCTCCTGAAAGCATGAGAGTACATACAGACAGCCTGCTTATTTTTGGCAAAGAAGGCCCATTCTACTTACTTCACTTCACCTCAGAGAAGAGTGGTTGTGCATTGAAGGATAATGGAAAGCTGGACGAGTTGGTTCTGCTTGCCGAACATAGCAGTGGGGAACGAGGGTGACACAAATGAAGTCAGAAAGGGTGTAATGTTTCAACTGAAGGTTTACTCAGACAAAAAAGCAATATAAACAGGTTATAATGATGGTATCATATCTGACATCACCATAGCGTCGTTCCCTTTCTGTCCCTGGAGTTCCTTTTGCACTATTTTTACAACATGGATGTCATATCTGGCCTCGCTTTCAAATGCTCCTCAATGGCCCAATCTCAAGCTCCTGCAGTGCGACAGATGGCTCGATAATGCACATTGTGTCAGCCTTATAAATATGAAAGGCTTCCATTGGTTCCCTAACATTGACTACTGCGCCGGGTACACAGATATAAAGAGATGCTAGTCGACAGCCAAGTTACCTTCCTACAAAATAATCAAACTGTTAGGGAGTGAGTGGAAGCCTTTCGTATTCACAGGGCTCGTGCCACGTGTCAGTGAGCCATATGTAGCACTCCAGGAGCATGAGAGAGCCCCACTGGAGAACATTTTGTGAGCATGTCCAGATATGACATCATTTTTGTAACCTGTATGCATTCCTTTCTTGTTTGAGGAAAGCTTCAGCAGAAAGTTAGCAGCTGTTCTGTCTTCCTTTCTGTCACCCTTCTTTTTCTATGCCCTGTTCTAAGTGCACTAAAGGTTTGGAAAGTCTGTGGCCTGCCTAATGTATTGATAGCTTTTTTTTCTTTTTTCAGATGAAATAGCAGGGTGGGAAAAGCTCCTGCATCACCTACTGTGAGCCCTATCTAGTATTGCCCATTACGTTCCTAGCTAGATATACAGTACATGTACTTGTATCCCCTTGCAGTAGTGCCTTCGAATGCTGTGAAACTTTGTGAATGTACAAGCAGATATTACACAAACTGCTCTGTCCAAATAGGTGAGCACTACAATGTCAAGGTAGCCAGTGAATTTCAGCAACTTGTAAGGCAGTTCTGGAAAGATTCTTTCAATAAACATCTCATGGAGCATGTCAGTGTCATCATTGCCACAGCTGCAGCTCCCTGTACTATTTGAAAGGTAGCTACCTGAGCTGATGAAACAATCACAATAGCGTAATCAGATGATACTACTCCAAAAAGTTATCTGGCAATGTCTGAAAACAGAAATGCTTGAAACAGACAACCTTGGTCTGGCCTTTCTGGAAGTGGTGGCAGCAGATCCTCAGAGCTCTGGAGAAATCTAATGACGGGGTGTGCAAGGTATTTGAAAACATGAGTAAAATGAGCTTTTGGGCTAGTTGGTCACATTCTTACATCATAACTGCAGCAAAGAAACACGTTCACACACAGAGAAGAAACATAGAACACATGGACGAATGCTGCGGCTGTGAGTGCAACGTTTGTCCATGTGTTTTGTGTTCCTTCACAACCCAAAAGAAACACGCACTATCACCCTCACTAACAATGCCGGTGTTACAATGACTGATACCGAATGTGCAAACGCATTTAACACTGCTTTTTCGTCCGTTTTTACTGACGAATCCGAATTGCCCTGTTCTACATTACCACTTGTTATCACCACAGCCATGAGCCCATAACTTTCAACAGTAGCGGAATTTCATGCATAATTGATAAAATAAAGAACTCATCCGCTACCGGCATAGATGATATAAACACAAAAATTTTAAAGAACGCTAAACTAGCTTGCTCCAGTATTCTTTGTGCACTGTTTACGCAATCATTGTCAGAAGGAACCATATCTGACGACTGGAAAGTGGGGAAGGTCGTTCCCGTCCACAAAACAGGTACTACTGATTCACCTCTTAATTATCGCCCTATTTCATTAACAAGTGTACCCTGCAAATTAATGGAACATGTCATTTACAGCCAAATCATACAATTCCTAGATTCCAATCACTTCTTCCATCTGTCCCAGCATGGATTTCGAAAAGGATTTTCCTGCGAAACTCAACTAGCTATTTTTCTTCATGACATTCACGCCAACCTTGACACTAACCTACAAACTGATGCCATATTCCTAGACTTTGCTAAGGCTTTCGACAAAGTACCTCATCAACGCTTGCTTCTCAAACTCTCTCAGCTGAACCTAGATCCAAACATCATCGCGTGGATTAAAGAATTCCGCATCGTTCTCAGTCTGTCTTCATTAATAATCAGCCCTCCCACCCGCTTCCAGTAACCTCCGGCGTCCCGCAGGGCTCCGTCCTCGGTCCTTTGTTATTCCTTATTTACATTAACGACCTACCCCAGCATGTATCTTGTCATATCCGTCTGTTTGCTGATGACTGCGTTATTTATCGTTCAGTAACTAACCCTTCTGACCAAGAATCCCTACAGGCTGACCTAAACCATGTGCAAAATTGGTGTTTGCAGTGGCTGATGACACTCAACCCTAACAAATGTAAGTATATATGTCTTTTCACCGCCGCCGAAATCCTTTTGTTTTCCAGTACACAATTTCTAACTCCTCTGTCGACCTCGTCCAGTCATACAAATACTTAGGTATCACCATTTCTAATGATTTATCCTGGCGTCTGCATGTGACTAACCTGATATCATCAGCTAATAAAACACTTGGCTTCTTGAAACGTCACCTGCGGGATGCCCCTCAACATGTAAGACTACAAGCATACATTTCACTCATCAGAACTAAACTGGAATTCGCATCGGCCATCTGGAACCCTCACCAAGCATATCTAACAAACGCCCTCGAAGCTGTGCAGAACAGGGCCACAAGATTCATTCATTCCTCGTATTCATACGACGTTAGCATATCATCTCTAAAATTGCAATCAGGTCTATCTAATCTTTCTGCTCGCCGTCGCTCTGCCAGTCTCGTCTTATTCCACAAGTTTTTTTATTCGCCACTCAGACAAGAACCCTACATCTGCGCCCCCCCGCCGCGCAGATCCCATCGCATCAGTCATCCTCTTCAAGTTTTGCGCCCACGTGCCCGTACTACTGTTTTCTCTAATTCATTTTTTTGCCGAGTAGCAGCTGACTGGAACGGCCTTCCCCACGATATCGCTGCCATCACCTGCCCTGGAACATTCATGACTGCATTGAACACCTGTACTTCTTAAAAAACCACCCCTTATGTAACACCCCGCAAGGGGTCTTTAAGGAAAATAAAGTGATGTGATGTGATGTGAACGTATTTCTTCACTGCAGTTATGATACAAGAATATTTGAGGACACTATTCAATATCGCCATAGACGCCAGCAGTCTCACCGAATCTATCTAGGTGTGCAGCTTCTTGTATACTGACACCTTATCATTGATATTGCACAGTTTTTTCCAAAATGAAAGTTTACAATCTGACGCAGGAAATGAAACGCCACACAGTCCTCATCGCTATGGCTGCCACTTCAGCGAATTAGAAATTGCCACCTTTCTGAGCGCAGAGAAGCGTTGTGTTCACAAATTCTGGAAAGAACTGATGTGCTTTGATGGTGACGTGGCATCTGTGGCAAAAAGGAGAAGCACAGTGAGCGGTGATACGTCGCCAGAAGGCGCAATTTTCTCCAGCGGCTGCAAGTCATTTTGAGTGATGACCCAGGAAAGTGGACGAGGACCATTGCATAAGAGCTCTAGGTTGCAGAGTCGACTGTAGGACTCAGTGTGCAACAGGACTTAAGGTCCCATTCCTGCGCCATGAAGAGGGGATAATCCGCGTGCCATAAAAGTTGGGAAAATCGTATGCTCCGGTACAGGAGCTTGCTAAGCAAGCTGGAGAAGCCTGAGGTGCATGGAATGTTCATTTTTTTTTCAGACGGAAAGAACTTTGGCCAAGACCAAAAACCTAACTGCCGTAACAACAGGTGGCTTTGTGCAAGTGCTTATGAGGTGCCTACAGTGATACTCATAGAATTTTCATTGTCTGTTGTGTTGCTTTCTGGGTACAGCCACTGTGACAAGGACTGCATGTCATTTCATTTACTGCGTCAACCAGTATGCTTCCATTTTGGAAAAAACTGCACAGTATGAATAATAAAGTGTGAATATACAAGAAGCTGCATGCCTAGACAGATGTGTGTTTACAGCGCTGTTGTCTATGGCAATGGAGGACTTTGTTCTCAAATACCTTAAGCACCTAGCATGCTCAGCGGAACAAGAAAGAGTGCTTCACTACAGAGTGAGTTGATTCAAGACAACCACTGAAAAATGTCAGTCCTATTCAGACTGACCATCAAAATGCCTTCTCCGTAGCAGAATAAAAAAGCTGCTCTTCATCACCCATTGGACATCACCACAACACAAACGTTAGCAAAAGCTAAACTTACATAGCCAATTTTGGAATTTTTAATCTTTCTTTGCAGCCTGAAAAAAAATAAAAACTACACACAAGCAGCTCGGTACACACCCTGAACTGCATGTTGACAAGCATGCTCCACAGCTTTTGTGATCACACCTGTGCTTAAATAGAGGCAAAATTTGCACACTACACTTTGCTCCACTAACTAACAAAGAACATTACAAAAATTTCACTTGGCTTATACAGCTGCACACAACTTGCTGCTTTTTTCATCTCTGCACAACACACCACTTTTCTGAAAGCTTAGTGCAATAAGAAAGCCAAGAACGCATGCTGCCGGGCCAGTTGGTGCTGTATGAGGGGAAGAACTGGGCGCAAAAACCAGACGAGGGACGCAAGAAGGTGCATGTGAATGTCTTACGCGTCTTCTTACGCCCCTCGTCTGGTTCTTGCGCTGAATTCATCTCCTCGGGATATGCAGACAGATCCTCAGAAGTAATTTGCCATGAAAAACAAAGCTATAATGCCCCTGGCCTCACCAGTGAAGGGAATGAGAAAGCTGTCAAGGCAGGCGTCAGTGCGGACAGGGATGTTGCACTTTACCCCAAGTTGCAGCAAGGAGAAAAGAAATGTTAGCATCCCTAAGCGATGCCTGTCAGCCACTTGGTCACGCGTCCAGATTCCAGCTACCCAAGTGGGGCCAGAGGGACATGGCTGCTTGCATGTGGCTGCTTACGCATGAGACATGGCCGCTTGCACGAGGAGCCAGTGGACAGCACATGTGTGCAGGTCGGTGCCTGAGCATTTCAATGCGCAAAGCTCCCAACTGCTGCAGTGGCACACTATACATTTCAATAAACTTGCCTCACTCTTTACAACTTTTCTGCACTTTTCTGTGAAAACAAAAAACTTGTACTGTAAGCAGGTTAAGTCCAACCTGGCTTAACTAAATCATTCATTATGATTTACGAGCAGCTAAAACAAGCGGAATCCTATTGCTACCAGTCAGGAATTGGCTAGAAATCTAGCTGTGCCAATCATCTATCTCCACCGGGGTACATCATTAAAGTCATTGTGTGTTGATCTGGCTAACAAAGCCATTGGCCCTGCAGATGGGTCTCTCGGGCGACTAAGCTGAGCTGGCATGGCTACATTAAATTTCAGAAAAAAGCTCTCTCAAGTAAAATAAAATGTGAAAATGAATAAAATGCCACTGTTGCAAAATACTACAAATTCATGCTTAGTGACACTGAAACAGCGTTGTGATGGGAAAGACTGCAGGGATAGATCACCTCAAGTTATATGGAAAATGAAATAAACGAGGCAGCACGTAGAAAAAAAAATTAATTTAGTCTTGAGAGGAAATGGACTAAGAGTGCACAAGCACAGGAAAAAAAACAAACTTGCAACAGGTAAAGGAGAGAGCTTAAATAAAAAGGAAGG
This sequence comes from Amblyomma mixtum, assembly GCF_055824585.1. Taxonomy (NCBI): domain Eukaryota; kingdom Metazoa; phylum Arthropoda; class Arachnida; order Ixodida; family Ixodidae; genus Amblyomma; species Amblyomma mixtum. Next base: position 351,889,946 of record NC_143014.1, on the reverse strand, counting down.
CCCACTCAAGTCTTGGTGTCCAGTGATGAGCCAGGTAGGTGGTGCATCGGGCGAGGAGGTGTGGCGGGTCATCGGTGTTGTCCGTAGGCTCCGGTCGGTCACTGCTCTGGGTGGACGGCCGTGTCCACGGCAGGCATCAATCAATGCTGCCGCAGGAACCCCTCATACCTGTGGGGCCCGGGAGAGGCAGCCCGGGGAAGGTGCACATGGGGGCGGCCCTGTTCCGAGGCTGCCGGTCACGGGAAAGGCAGGAAGGGAACAGCGGCCTAGGGGTCTGGTGGCTCAGGCTGTCGACACTTCTCCTCTCCCTCATAGCTCAGCTTGTAAGGCTTCTCCAGCCACAGTGTAGCACCGGCTCCTTACCAAGCATGCGGAAATGCATGGGGAGAAAAAATTTCGCCTCGTTCAAGCATCTGTCATACAAGCACAGAATTATGCAAACAATACAGGCTGAACACCTCAGTTTCACAGCTCCAAATAGTGAAAATAAAGCAATCACTACATACACAGGCTGACTTGCACACCTACTTATCAGTTGTTGTCTTATATTCCCCTAGAACTTTTCTAACACTCAAGCAGGGGGTGAGAGAACATCAAAGGTAAAAGAAAATGCAAGTTTAGAATACAGAATGCATGATTAATATAAACAAAGAAGAAATGAGTGCCTTTCCAGATATGCAGCAAAAAATATCTGAAGAAAAAACAGGAGCAGAAACTGTGGTGGATAAACCAAGTTATCAAGCACAAGGCACAGCTCTTGAACCCAAAGAGAGAGAAATCCTTTAATGAAAAAAGCAGAGAATTTAGCCGGCATTTAAAAATCACTGGCATGCTATATCTGCGCGAGGAAGCGAATTTAGGAGAAAAGATGGAAGGAGACGGGCATGGAAAAGGTAAAAGAAATAAAAAGAGGAGAAGAAAAAATGCACTCATTAAATGCGTACTAAAGAGCACCGGCGAGTAACGATGCTACATATGAAATGATGAAGTGCAAAGTCTGACAAATGGGTTTAACAGCGTGAAGAATGCATGAGAGTAACATGCAAGGTGAAATCAGAGCTTGTCAAGATGTCCAATACCCTTTAAGTATGCAAACAAAAAGTTATTGCATGTCTCTGTTGCTTAGGGCGGGCCAAGAGACCTAAAACACTGTCCATTGTCAGAGGCACAGGGGAGAGCTTCTCCATGCAATATTCATAGTACGCTCGCTCGTCAGCACATGCAGGGCACTCAAGCAGGATATGTTCCACATCGTTGATCGAGCCGCAGTTTACACGAAATGGACTGTTTATTTGACCAAAACGGTATCGCAAGTTGTTTGTAAATGCAGTGTCCAGGTGAAGTTAGTGATAAATTGTTTCCAGATGACGAGGAATTCTGGGTTGGAGTCTTGACCTGGTATGTGGGTCGACTGAGGAAGAAATTGGTAGTGATGTGCCGGCAAGCACCAGAGCTGATGTGTTTCTTCTGAAGCAAGTATTTTAGCCATTTCGAATACACCAGACTTCGTGAAGAAAATCCGGATGTATCTCCAATGTTGGTGAATTTTACGGGCTCCATCTGCTTTTTCATTGCCACAGCAGCTCCTAATCTAGTACCATGCAACTTGCCATGTGCACTGAAAAAACAGATTGGCACTAGTAATTTCTCAATATGTACCAATAAAAATGCACGAAAAGACAGGAAATGAAATAAGTCAAAGCCTCTGCTCACAGTTCTTAAGAGCGGAGAACGGCTGACACACCACAGCGGAATGTCATAAAAACATGTATAGTCGTGCCTCATTAATATGGACACTTTGGTTCCCGAGTAAAACTGACCATAAAGAGAGTCGTGCGCAATAATGAATCAGGAAAAAGAACAAAAAAAATAATCGGAAAGAAAAAACCAGCTTTATGATTGCGGACTGCTTCTGCACATAGTGGCAGGCAACGAGGTGCAAATGGGGTAATTGTGGTACTCCAGGTGCATTATCCATGCCGCCCTTATCTTTAAAATCATGCGGTGCTGGTTTAAAGGGGCCCAGAAACACAATCTTAGTTAACTGTTTTGCCTGTTGATTGCATACAGTGAGTTATAATGGTGCTATTAGCGTCGGTAACACCGCGTATATTCCGTTTTTTAATATTTTAATGTCCCCCCAAAAACAACTTCATGGCTCTGATGGTGTGGAGGGTTTTTAGCAGCGGATATGACATCACCTGGCGCGAGCTTGATGACCGGACAAACAGTAAATATACTGCAAATTGTGTGAATAAATAGGGAAACATTTTGTCACCTGTCTGCGTTTTATATTATATCAACAAAGACAATTTGTTTGTCTTAGCTAAAAGCCCTGCAAGGCATGTAAAATAAAAATACACCACCAGGGGCGCTCTGGCATGGAAACAACGCTGCCAGTCTCACAGAGAGCAGGCAACCATGGAGTACAAACTTCCGCGACGTGCTCTGGCTGGCTGTTTTGATTGGTTGCGCCACGCGCCGTCATTGGGAGAGCGAAATAGGAGTGGGAAGCCCCGCCAAAATCGAGTTGAGGGCAGCGTTTTTTTTGCTTGTATTTTCAAATTTCTTCATTGAATAACTCCCGTTCGTGTGCACCGATTCCTGTAATTCTTTTTGAGTCAGCATCTGTGTGACATAAAGAACCCACCTGAAGTATAGCCGGTATTCCCCCAGGCAGTGTTTCGCAGCCCCTTTAAGCCTATTTGGAGCATCCAGTGGGCAATGAGACGCGTAATGGTGCCTCTTTGTGCAATGGAGCATCTCCTACTACGACTGTTCACATCTCAAGATCTCCGGACTCACTCGGATGACAGCTGCTAAATGTGGTTTGCAACGCAGCACACAGAAAGAATTTCATTCGCAGCCATTCATGGAATGCAGCAAATGATGAAGTGCATCCACCAGGCACCCTGCCACTGCAAAGCTCGGAACAGCACACAAACACACAGAGGCCATTTGCACTGCCTTTACTTAGTGTTCTCCACCTAGAATGCAAGGGGCAACACATCTGACAGAGCATTTGGGATTTTCTTCTCGTCGATGTCCATACTAATGGGACAAACATAGATGGGTCCCAATGGGCCCCTTACATTTTCAACCTGTCCACTGTCTGGACCACACTCGTATGAAAAGGCGTAAGTACTTTTAAAAAGTATGGTCCCGAGAAAAAATATGCATGATTAGAGTCATTCATAATAACAGGGCATTATTAACGGGGCACAACTGTAACCTGAACGAAAGCCAAGCCAATGCTTGCAAATGGCTCTTTAAGATGATTGAAAAAGGATGGACAACTGGGCGAGTTGGTAATAATTCACTGTGGGTGGTACAGTGCAAACTACATGACAAACAAAAGTCGTCTTCTTGTTTTTGTCCATCGTCTAGTTCGCACTGTACCACCCACAATCTCTACGATAGCTCCAAGTTTAGTGAAATGAGGCCCTACACCCAACACGTCAGAGCAAACCCACTGGAAACCCCTTTGGGGAATCACACAAAGTAAAAAAAAAACAAGGAAGCATTCACAACAAAGCAGACAGCTTAGAAGACGTAGATGTTATGGTTCACTTGGCTTAGCCTCATGCTTGTGTCTTGCTACATTCCTAGGTAAGATTTCTCTAATGTATTCTCTTCTTCCCAGTGACTTCATCTGCTTCATATGATTCTAAAAGTAGTTCAGTGATTTCACTTTTTCCTCCCCTTGTACTTGTTTTCGTGTTGGACCTCACTCTCTGTGAGCATTTTCAACAGCACATGTTAAGCCTCTGCTTATGCTCTTAAAAGCTGCTCAGCGATTAGTTTCTTCTCTCATTCACTGCCACCCCTTAGTTGAGCAGTGAGAAAAATTACAAGGAACAAGCACACCTGATAAAGGTCATGACACGCTCTTTGAAGCAGTAGTGAGGTCACTGAGCTTCTACAAATGTACCAACTGGTACCACACTCTGATCACTGACTGTCTTTGACTACTGGACACGAGAGCAGGGAAGTCCAACTTCCTCCTCCACAAGTACTGTCTTCACAGATTGGCCAACAATGCAGCCACGTCCTTTTATTGCTCGTTTTTCCTGAGCACTTTTGTAGCTGACAGAACTTCACAAGCCTGTCAAGAACCGGCAGAAGACCTTACACTCAGAACACAAGTGTAGTGAATTGGTCTTGTTTGCTAGCATTGATATTTAAATCAGCGCAAAGGATGGGACACAAGAAAGGTGACACTACTAGCGGCACCACAGCACTCGTGGTGTCTCCTTCCTTGGGTCCTGTCCTTCGCGTTGTCTTAAATCTTACATTCAGAAGACAGCAAAAACAATAAAGGAGAGGGGACAAGACAATGCGATGCTGCACCATAACTGTCTTTGTGTACACGATTTTCAATGCTTTGTCAAAGTGGGGCCACACCACGGCTGGCACAATTTGACGATGCTGAAACAGATTCTGTTCCATTTCTGCATTTTCTATCATTTGTCAATGGTTGAAGAGATGCCATCCCCAAAGTTTGCACTTCCATATTGTCACAAGCACAGTGATGAGGAGGGTGGTGGGGGCATGAGGCAGATTCAGCCAGCGAAGAAGGCTGAGAAATATATGAATGGAATTGAATTGGTACGATATAGGAAGCATACATCAACGTCACAGTGGCTGCCATTTTGAAGTGCAGGCAGCATAGCAAAAGGCTGCAGATGTATGTGATTTGCTTATCAGGAACTGCTCTGGCTTACAACGCTCAAAACTGCACGCTGTAACATGAACCCATGCGAACACCACTGATGTGAGCCACACTAGCGCCATTTGCTGACGCCACTCACCATGCTGGTGTTGCTAGTGATGGCAGCCTTAATTATCTGCACATCAGCCTTCATCGTCTCGGGGTCAACCGGAACATGGATTGCCTTGATCTTCAGGTATTCACCCACCTGTGAGGAGACACACAGCACGCCCTTTGCACTCACCACCCTATTCGATGATGCAAGGGATCGCAGCAGAGAGAAGGTGCGCTACTTGCTTCGTGCGTGTATCAGACATGGGAGCTACACAGCATGCTTACCTCAGAGCTCTCGATAGCTGCCCTATTAAAACTACTTCCAGCTTCAGAAACACAGTGCTGGTTATAAAATGCACCTCGTAAGTGTCCCTAGAACTTGGTTACCACACAAGGAAACTATTTGCCAGTCTAATGACACCTTTTTTCACACCTGAAGCTCAGTCGGGCACGTGTAGGGCTAACTCATTGCCACACAACTGTTGCCATTATTAGACACCAGGTGTTACCTGACAAGCTCCTCGTGCAATCATTAATTCAGGATATGGCACAAAAGAATTCACTGCTACTGCTTTGGAGCATTAAACTCCCCATACATGCTGCTTTCGTCGATTTTCCCCAGAAGAACAGGCCTTATGTGAAGTTTGCAATTTCCACAAAGTCCCCCTTGAATTGACAAACTGCCCATTAGTTTAGACAAGCTTGTTTGACAGAAGCACTCTGTCGGGCTTTGCAGTTGTGAAGAAACAGTTGTCATATTTCTCTGCAATTAGGGGCAGCAACAGGATGGATGGACACTGGATTTTCTGGACTGTCTGTACAGCAGGTTTCTATATTAACGAGGCGTAAATACATTGAATGGGTTTGGTCCCCGCAAAAACTGTGTAATTTGAGTGCTCCATACTAACAGGGGTCGTATTTATGTGACACGACAGTGTGTGTGTTTTGGCACGGTCAGGCAAGCCAATCACTCGAAGTGTCTGAGCGAGGAGACTTGCATTCGCCACACGCTGGTAGCAATTCCAAACACTGGTTCGCGAGGCTGCCCCACAATAACTTTTTTTTTTGACCTGAGAATGCACACCCCAGTTACTCTTGCTGTGAGTGGTACATACATTTACGAGCTACGAAATCGTGCTTGTCCAACTGGATAGCGTAGCAGTGAAAGCCTCCGAAAAGAAAAGTGGCCACAAGGCACCTCAACTGCAGTTTTCCCCATAAATAAGTAAAGCACCAATGAAGGTCTCGAAGGTAGCTGCGCAGCACGAAGAGCTCACCTTGTGATTGCACTGGAACTTGGTTACAACGTGTCATACATGAACACTGCAGCATGGCTTTCTGCTTGTGCTTAAAATGCACTTAGTGTCATAACTGGACAATAAACTGAGGCTGGCAGGTACACAACCATAATAACAACTCGAACAGCCCCATTCCGGCCACAGACACGAACGGCCAGCAGCACGCAGAAGAATGATGCTGATGGCGATTGGTAGGCTGTCCCAGGCAGATGGTGCTACCCATGGAATGAGTTTTTTCTGCAACTGACACTAAATATGCTGAAAGCATGGATCAGAATTAGAAAGGACACCATAACTGCACTATAAATATAATGAGAGCTGACAGCAAAAATTACAAAAGTACAGATTTTAGACAAAACAGCTATCGTAAACTCAAAACTGAAACTCAGCAGAGTGCAGTCGACAGGAGACTTCGAAATTTTTTTGTCATCTATGCGCTTAGTGTCGCACTGACCACAGACCAAGGTTAGCATGGCTCGATGGGAAAGTTTTCTTTTCGCTGTGCATGGTGAAGACAACTGCGCCAACTTGAGCCTCAATTTTGTGGCGTCAAAATGTTATACCTAAAAGTGGAACAATTTTTTTCTGTCTGAGTCACGACATCGCCTGCGTCTGTGCCACAGCTGCGGCAGATCTGCTAGGCACGAGAAATGTCATTTCAAGCAAAAATTTAGAAGGTACATATGTATATTGGAGGTCAAGATACTCTTTCTGGAATAAAATGCTCTCTCCTAACCGAAACAGGGTTTACTTCAGTTCCTTAGTATGCACTGATATTGGACAGTACACGGGCCTCTAGCATTTCGCCTCGATTGAAATGCGACTGCCGCCGCCGGAATAAAACCAGTTTTTCGGGTCAGAAGCTGTAACCAGAACGGCAGCTGAACAGAGGTGCTGGCATGGATGGAAGTGGGTGGAAGATATGGCGAAGGTATTGTGCTGTCTCAACCCCTTTTCTCGCAGCATCATTGCGTTTCGCAAGGACGGGTAAAGAATACAGGCTGAGATAAACCGCGTTTACATGAATACGCAATGCCGCACCGTATGACTCTCGGAAGCGACACACCGCTGTTCACGTACGTACCAGTCAGACGAGATGGTGGCCTCTCACCCAGTGCATGCGGCAGAGGGGTCCAGCCGCTCCCATCTTGAGCGTGCGTGGTCTCCTTTGTTGTCCGGCTGAGGAGGTGTTTCATTCCTGCCCCAGGGAGGAAGGGCACTTCAAACCTCGCTGCAGGCACCATCACCAAATCATCCTGCACAGAAGCATCATTGCATAAAAACTTGGAAATGTATGCACTTTTTAATTACCCTCAATTGCCAGGCCAATGAACCCTGTATTTACTGTGTAGGGTTTTCATTGCTTGAGTGCTTTTGTATAGTATTGTATTTCTAAATGTGTTTGTAAAATTGAGCATGCTTAATCAAATTTTTTTGTTGTGATTATTAATTCTCACTGCACCTGCAATCCACTATGTAGTTGCTATCTGCCATATTTTCACTATGCGTCATATGTACAATTATTAACAGGAGGCACCTCCGACAGTCTATACAGTCCAACCTCGTTATAACGAAGTCGCATTTTGCGCGGAAATTCGTTCGTTATATCCGATATTCGTTATAAAAGCATGCACTCAAATTACGGCAGAAAAGGTCTGTTTATAAACCCAAGTAAAGGCACTTTAGGATGGACAGCACAGGGTTGAAAAAATGCACTATTTTTTAATTTAACGCGTGGTATAAGCATGTCAAACCTCACCTTGCATTTCATACTGGAAAGCAAGAGCGAACTCACAAGTCGGGATGCTGGCCAGGTGCAAAAACTAATTTATTTAAAAAACGATGTAATCTTCGTTTGGCGGCACTTCACACTATTTGACAGGTTAAATTTTTCGACGAAATCAACACAGAGCAGTGCTTTCCCGATGTCAGCTGATTTGGCCACAGGTAGGTTCCCGAGGTACCCCCTCAACTTCGCCATCTTCACATGCATTGCTGTTTGTAGCATCATCTGTAGAAACCACCTGATCAACAATTTCTTGGTCGGTCAGTTCGGGCGCCACAGCCAAGTTGTCATCTGCACAGATGAATTCCTCGAACGTAACGTTCGGAACCGCCAGTTGACGCCATGTCGTCTCGCCGAAATTGTCCGCTTGCCTTCCAGTTGCATGCGGAAGCTTTCTGCCTACTTCTCGCAGTTCTCGGCGCCAACGGCTGCTTCTTCACCAGACAAGACGTGGCAAACAATCCGACGGCGGTCATTAAATCGCTGCAGCCAGCCACTGCTTGCATGAAAGTCATTGTGGCCTCAGGCGCAAGTCAGACTTCTCGCCTTCATTTGAAGGACGGCACCAGACAAAGGTTACGCGCTATAGCGTCCTTGAACCATGCAAACAAAGCATCTTCAACATCCTGGTGATGACAAAGCCTTACACCCTTGCTGTCATTCTTCACAACGCCTGCAGAGAGGACGTTTGCAACCTTCTGCCTTGCGCTCAAGATGGTTGATAAAGTGCTAGGCGCGACACCAAAGTCCGCGGCAATGACTTTTCTTTACGCCCGCTGTCGACCGCCCTGAAGATCTTTATCTTCGTTTCAAGCGAAACTGCTGCAAGTTACGACGCGTTCCGCGACGGCGTCCACGGAATGGACTACAGAGATCATAGAGATAGCGCGGAGATAGCGCGCGAGTCGGCAATCGTGCCGGCGGGGTGGCCGGGGAGCATGGGCTTTGGTTCGATCACGTGTCAGTCACATGCTACGCAGCCGTTGATGCTAGATTCATTCGCTCTCCCTAGATGGCGTGGCGTGCGGAAGCGCGGGTGATTCAAACACATCTTAGGTGCGGGCGATTCAAAAGATCAAAATTTAGCGTGTTTTGAAATTTTTTCCTCCTTGTTTGCGCATTTTGAGCGCTGTGAATACAAAAACTGCTTCGTTATAACCGATATAGTGTCGAATTTTTAATTTTTCGTTTCGTTATACAGGTAGAACTCCCATAGAAATAAAGCATGTCCAACCAAACTTTTCTTTCACTTCGTTATATCCGATAATTCGCTGTATCCGTGTTCGTTATAACGAGGTTCGACTGTATATACTCTGGGAGCTCCTTTTGACTAATTTATGTACCTCATATGTGTACTGATATTTCCATAAAAAATTATAATATTAAAATATAATAATGTGTGTCAACAAAATTTTCAATGGTTATTCGTCATCTGCATTTACTCCATCCTGCTTACGTACTGTTATATTCACACTGCCCATTAAGGTAGACTGGACACTGGAGGTCTCATTTTGTGTTAATTTGATTCGTATATTATTCCAGAATGTCAACCAGGCCGGGGAACATGGTCGTGATGATATTCCTCTAGCGTAATTCACAAATTGTGAATGATTCACCAACTTTGCTAAAATCTTTGCAAACTGTCCCATTACCTTTACATGAATGTGTCCTAATGACTTGGATAGGTGCAGAGTTCATGATATTTTAAGAACAAGCAACAAATTTATAGGAATGCTTTTCATCTTAGGCCTACAATGAAAAAAGCATGTGAATTGCATTGGGAACAAGACAGCCATCAGTTCTGGTTTATTACAGCAGAAATTCGGTGATTTGCCAAGTGATTTCAGAATAGAACTGCTAGTCATGCGTGATAAATATTGGAATATAGATGTGTTTGTCGAGGCCTGCAGAGATGGGCACTTATAAGTACTTATAAGTAAACTGAAACAAATTCCCAACAGTGCAGCTCAATTTCCAAAGGGAAATTACACACAGGAACTCAGAATGACAGAGAGCAAATGCAAACTGAAACAGAAAGTATAGAACGACACAACGAGCCCGGAAAAAATCTTGGATTAAAAATTTTGGCCACAATATTTAGAACTATATAACTGCTGTTAACTGCGAAAAATATATTAAACCAAAAACTTGCACACTGAAGCATTTCACGGTCAAGCAGCTTTCCTTTAAGGGTGATGTTTTTTATTATTCTGTTTTTTACCTGCCCTTGAGTGGAACAGCTTGGTGTCAAGTACTGTTCACAGCTTATCCAAAGACGCTTTCTACTATGATTTCAATGCGTAGGCTGCCTCTTTTTAGCCATTTTTAACTCCTTGCTGTAAAGCCCTATGGGTGGTGCAAGTAACTCCTAAATAAAAAATAAAGATTGATATTCACAGAAAGGTAGGCACCTTTTTTAAATTTCTGAAGACACTAAGCTCCCCTGCCATCAAAGGAGGCCTCACTGTGCTCAGCACCGAAAGTCATTATGCAGTGGAGAAAAGCAGCAAGCACATATACCAAGCATAAAAAGCTGGTCCCCAAATGAGAGAAGCCTGCACTTTCAGAAGCACTGTAACTCATGTTTTGTAAGCTAGGCACCTGTAGCTTGTGGAAGGGCTTAACAACAATATTAGAGATTGGAGCAAATAGTGGGCTACTGTTATAGATGGCACATCCATCTCAAAGTATAGGCACAAGAAGAGAGAGCACTGGATAAAATATTAATAATGACTACTGTTTGCACCAGCTTTTAACGGTTAGGGTAGGTCGTGCTTATATCATGAGATTTTCAGTAATCCTTAAATGCCAGTTTTAAACAAAAGTGGGTTTTGCATAAACATAGCACAACTACTTTGTGTAGGCGTTTTAAGATTCCTGTGCCCTGTACTATAATAAGCTAGACAACACGTATGCCATGATTAAACTGTTTACAACAATGTCTAAAGGAAATGATCGTACAAACCAATGCATTGTTCTAGTCTACCTGACTGTCACTTCAGCTCCTTTATTTCATTTTTGCCAAATCAATCATGCGACACAGTCATCCGCAACTGCAACTTTCATGAACGTTTGACGATTCTTTGTTGGTTTATTGGGGTTTAACGTCCCAAAGTGACTCAGGCTATGAGAGAGGCCGCAGTGAAGGGCTCCGGAAATTTCGACCACATGGGGTTCTTTAACGCGCACTGACATCGTACAGTACACGGGCCTCTAGAATTTCGCCTCGACTGAAATTCAACCGCCGCGGCCGGGACCGAACTCGCGTATTCCGGGTTAGCAGCCCAGTGCCGTAACCACTGAGCCACTGCGGCGGGGTGTTTGACGATTCAGCAATTTGGAAAGAAATATGGCACAACCCAAGACGAAGAATATATATGGGCACAATGAGTATGGGCTGTTACGACAATTTCTGCAGTAAATCACGAAAAAAAAACATACGCTGAAAACCTACATGCCAGAAAAAACACTGCGCTTGGCCTTTCCAGCAAACCGCTGCGCTAGAGAAAAGGTTCAACAGCGACAGTTACGCAAGCAAAGCATCGACAATCAAACAAAAGTGCCGGCAGGAATATTGGCCTACTTATCGTGAAAGGCCAGGAATCTCACACACTGCAGGTGCCTCACTCACGATTTCGCACGATTGCATGGCCAGACAGGCACGGCGCAGCCATTTGCATTCACCAGGGGCGCGATTACGAGAAATCGTCTCAATTTTGAGACTCTGACGTCAAAATGACGACACCGCGAGTTGTTGACCGCGGAATCAACCAATTAGCAGCGAGGTTGTGGTGTCTAATAGTAGGGTTCCACCCAGGAAGCATTTAGTTGCGCAATAAGGGACCGTATACTAAAGTTTTGCTGTAAACACGCCGTTAATAATTTGAAGAATGTTTTATTTCGCTAACAAACTATGTTTCAAACTCAACGACATGAAGCAAAAGAAGAAGCGTCCTCAATTTTGCAATTAAATTTGCTCTTCAGTCACTTTTGCTGCCGCGAGGGTGCGCTGACGCTGGAAAAGCGTCGGTAGCGGCGGCTAGGCGGCGTGAGCTGCCGCCTGATTCAACCGATTCAGCCTTATCCCTCCACGCACATATTCAGCCATCGTAAACATGGCAGCCAGAAAAAAAATCAGCTGATTCGACGGCTGTCCTCTTTTTTTACACATTACGCAGAATCAAAGTACTGCGCAGACGTCTTAAGTGCGCGGAAAAATCTGTTTAAAGGCAGTGATTGCTACGAGTCTGCCGAGAACAATTTGGAAGGAGCGCTTGGCTCGAAAACCGGCGAAGGCAGCTTCAAGGCAAGTTCACACTGGCGAGTTGCAATCGTCGCGCTAGTATTCTAGGCGACCGATTTCGGTCAATTAGTTACGGTTTGCGAAGCACATGTAAAGCGGGGAGGGAGCGTAATAAATCGATTTAAGCCTGTCGCGCGACCTCCGCGACTCGCCAGTGTGAACTCACCTTGCTGCTATCGATGGCAAATGTGCTCCAAGGGCGATGCGTGATTATATTTATTTTTGTTCAGAAAATACCCGGCGACCATGAATAATCACACTGCAGCAACTGCCGACATACGGAAGCAGACCGGTGCAGCTGATGGGAGCTTGCAATCTCACTGCGGGAATTAAGAGCCGGCACGCCCGGTCACTGCGGCAACAATCACTCTTCCGCCTCGTAACCAACTCATGCCGCCCGCTTCGGGTTAAGCACTTGATATTCGTGTTGGTGGTGCCGTTCCGTTCGGATGATGCTCGGATGACGCCGCCGGGGATACTGCGGTGGCGAAAGTTTATGCGAAGGAAGTCCACCTTCGCCGCCGCCTTGTCTTGAGGGGTCTCGCCGGAAAGCGCGCACCTTCTGCGACTTAACTTTGACAGTGGTCTCCGCAACTCACCGCAAACACTTGCACAGTCGGTTGGGCTACGCCGACATTTACTTCATTTCCTACGGTGTCTTGAAACCCACCGGCGGCGAAGGCGCGCACAGGCACTTGCCGCTCCACTGACCGCGCACTCACCCGCACACCTCCAAGTTCAACGCCGAGTTCGTCGCACAGCCATTATGCTCCTTCCTATGTCAAAACGTCGAAACAACTCGTCCGGCACGTCAAAACCGTCTTCATGCACCCTCTTACACCGCTGCTCGCGCGGCCACCGGCCATGTAAACAACCGCCATTTTCTGTCTCGAGCGGTTTGAGATCACTCGTTCCAGTCTCAAAAAATCGTCTCAATCGGCTCGCATAATTAGGCAAGCAACGTCACCACTTCTGGCGCACTTCTGACGTCGGCCGGTGACGCAAAAAAACAATATGGCCGCTGGTCACGACCGACCAATAGGAACGGGGCAAATGAGACACTTTTTGAGACACTTTCCGATTGAGACGATTTTGAGCAACTCGTAATCGCGCCCCAGGCGTCTGTTTCCATAGTTGTCATGACAACAGCTGGGCAACGTTGGGCTTGGCTGCTGCAGCCAAACGAAAACATTTGCGCAAAAGCTTTAAACAAAGTTTGCGCAGGCGTGTTTACAAACCAATTTAAAGCTTTGCATGCACAATTCCACTCAATAAAACTTGAGCTTCCGTACGAATCTAGTTGCGGAAGTAAACTACAGTCTTGCAAAAAATTTATGGACAGAGTAGTGCGACAATGGGGGCCTAAGAATATGTCACGTTTGTAAAGCACAACAGCGTCTAAACGGCATGCTTTATTTACGTCACTATAAGCAGCACGTAGGCAGTTTTATCTAGGTAGGTCAGAAAAAGAGCAGATGCTCGGAGGAGGGAGTTCCGGTTTCAGGCGCGCGTAATTTGAATGCTAGCATTTCTGTTCAGTGTGGTGTCTCTTGCTGTCTATCTACTTTTCGTCCATAAAAGCGAAGAACTATATTTCGGGCGCTCTCGACTGCCCGTCAACGCAGCTGCCTTCGTTAAACACTGCCAATCAAGAAAAGACACCAGGTTCTTTGGACATTTATTTGCTCCATATAAACACAAAAGTAAACCGATGCAGTAGCAGTCACCATCTGGCACATCGCGTTACTGCGACACCGCTCACAGCAGTGGTTGTCTACCACCGTAAGCTGAAAAATGTACAGTCTAGCGCGATTTGAAGGTTATCGCGCGAGCGTCGACCAGCCTAGCCCTCCAGGCACCTAGCGGCCGACTTTGGAACAGGAAAAATCATGATTTCGCACTCTCCTCTTCCTAGTTCGCTGTTCCGTGCAACAAGCTTCACCCCCGCGACGAGATCACCACCCTTTCTCTCGATTCTAAGCTTTCCATTGGTTGCGATAAAGTGTGGACTTGGTTACCTCTCGTATCTTGCGGGCGATAACAAAATTGGTGGGAAAGAAAATAAAAAAAAACTGATAGCCCAGAGGAGGGAGTGACAGCTGCTGAAGGAACAGCAAAAAGAGTGAGGGAAGCTGGCCTGATACCTCCCTCGCCTCGGCAGAGAATTCTGGGCCATGGCGCTGTTCATGTTCTCGGCCGACGCTCGCGCGATAACCTTCAAATCGCGCTCGACTGTATATTACAAGCAGGTGCCATTTTGATAGACATTGCATAAAAACTGCGCGAAAAGGCGAAACGCGCCAAAATTACCAACAAGGAAAACAGGCTTTTACGAAGCTCGCATGCAGAACAATTAGTGTGTGGAAGTACTGAGAACAAATGCGGGTACAATTCCCACCATCTTCAGAGACGTAGAAGAGAATTTTCGGCGCACCAGAACTTTTCACACGTGTTTACTTGTTTCCCCTGGTGCAATGCGCATTTTTACCCGAGTAGACGATGGCGTCGTCGCTCAAGTTTCTAGTGTTTGAGCTTTTTATGCGTGACTTTTTTCCGCAGCAGTCTTGAATATTACACGAGCGAATTAACAATGCAAGAACGCCCGTTTTCGACACGTTTGCCCTTTTTTTTCCAAGTTGACCGCACATTTTACCCGACCGTCGACAAATATCACTAGAAATAAGTTGTGCATTGTTGGCGGTAATAAAAAACTTCGTGTACCGCAAAACTCAACGCGCAACCATGCGAAACTCATCGCTATAGGCAAAGCGCTCAAGGCCATAGCAATGGGCGCGCCCTTCGCTAAATGCGCACCGACCGCCGCCATGGCCACGGCACGAGCAGGATGAGGTGGGCGTACTTGTCACAACTCCGCCATACTGCGCTGGCCGGCGGGCTCAGCGAAACTGCCTGAAATACGGAGTAGTTCGGCAAAAACTAAATGTTTCTTACCTTGACGCTGTCATAAAGACCAAGAGCGACACGAACCGCGCCAGAGCAGCAGGCAGGCCACGAAGCGCGCGTGCCTTTTCACTAACCACATAATTCAAGGTAGCGGCCGGCGTGGTCAGTGGAAACTGCTTGAAATGCACAGCAGATGTGCAAGAAAACATTTTTCGCCTTGCGGTCGCCACAGACCGCAAAAGTTTTGCGTCGAAGACGAGGACAGAGGCAAAAGCACGGAGTCTGCGCGCTAAGACAGACGCCGCAAGCTCACTGGCACAGCGCGGGCAGGCGACCGTCTCCTGGCTTTGTTCTGCCTCGTCTGCTCCGTCGCCGCCCGCCCGCGCGCATGCGCACGCGCGCTAACGCTGGTGGCACCACTGAAAAGACGAGTTGTAAAAAAATCTCTGACGCAGTTCGTGGGGCCGGATTTCGCCGAGTGTCCGCTCTTTGTGAATTTCGTCCTCTATGGAGCGGTCGTGAGACGTGTTTGCGGGTAGGTAGAGGCCGTTGTTCGGGTTTTAACGTAGGTCGAGGACCTTAATGGTTTCAGTGCGGCTATTGGCGGAAGGTGACCTGCACAACTGAACCCACGTCTGCAACCAAATGGTCCTTCGCGGTAGCTCAGAGGTTAGGGCACTCAGCTACCCAGCCAGGCAGAGTACCCGTGGGCTGTGCGATGTCAGTGCACGATAAAGATCCCCAGGACCCGCCGCGGTGGCTCAGTGGCTATGGCGCTCGGCTACTGGCCCGAAAGACGAGGGTTCGATCCCGGCCGCGGCGGCTGAATTTCGATGAAGGCGAAATTCTAGAGGCCCGTGTGCTGTTCGATCTCAGTGCACGTTAAGGAACCCCAGGTGGTCGAAATTTCCGGAGCCCTTCATTACAGCGTCTCTCATAGCCTGAGTTGCTTCGGGACGTTAAACCCCAATAAACCAAAGATCCCCAGGTGGTCGAAATTATCCGGAGTCATCCACTACGTCAGCACTTTCTTCTTTCGCACCCTCCTTTATCCCTTCCTACGGTGCGGTTCGGGTGTAAACCCAGACATGCGAGATATTTACTGCGCCATTTCCTTTCCTCAAAAACAATGTTTATTTTCCTCAGTTTGCAACCGTATTTCCTTTTTCATGAACATGTTGCAGAGAGAGATAATTGGAGGACGTTTAATCTTCACCTTTAGGAGTGGAACACGACAGCGTGTTGCTGCGCGGTCAGGGAGTCCACGGAACGCCATCGCCCGTCCGGCACGACGCCTTGCCCGTTGGAAACAGCTCTGAACGGAACGCATTTTTGAGGAGAGGAAAGGGAGGAAAGTGGGAGTGAAAGAAGAAAGAAATGCCGTAATGAAGGAAATAAAAACTGGATTTGAGGAAAGGAAATGACGTAGTAGATGTCTCACATACCTCGGTGGACACCCGCAGCCCCCGATTATAGGTCGCCCGTTAGAATCCCTGCCGCAAGCTATGCTCTAACTTGTAAGTTTATGCTGCACGAAACGCTGAATCGTGTGAAATTATCTGTAACCTTCTGCGGCAAGCGGTTGGCATGATATGATTTTTCCGACGCGCGGCGCCGAGAACTACTACTATACTATGACGCTGACTGCTTTTTGACCAAACGAGATATATAGCTGTCCCGTAAAACTTTTGCGCCAACTGTCGGCGTCGCAGTATAGTAGTAGTTGTAAAGTAAGGCATGTTGACGGGCTAGTTGGTTTTTCATCTTGAAAATTGGGAAAAAAACCCACCTAGGCGCAAATGATTTCACGACACAAAAAGAGACGAGGAGACAACGGACAGGCGCCAACTTCCAACTATTTATTGCTCGAAAAAAAAAACACATACATTTATAGTCTCAGGCAACGCCCACATTTACACACCACGCGCCTTATCGCAGCCCTGACTTATCGCCTAGCACGAACATTATTGCTCAGAAAATTGTACTCCGCCGCATACAACCTAACTGAAGTGTCACTCACGCACAAGGCTGCCTTTTTCTTTATGTGAAAGGCTTCCAATAAAAGCCTCACCTGCTTGAATTTACTTTTGCCCAGAATCCTCGCCTTTTCCAGTCGAGGTGCACACTTGCACGTGTTAACGTGGCTCACCAAAGTGGCGTAGTTGTCTTTATTGTTCACTACCTTTTTGTCATGTTCCCCAAGGCGTTTGTTGATGCACCTCCCCGTTTGCCCTATATGGGACATACCACAGGTCAGGGGTATCTCGTACACCACTCCTTCCATGCAGTGTATGAAGGTGCGCTGATGTTTTATGCTGCACCCAGGGCGCTCAGTGCCACAAATCCGGGGTATAAGTTTGCTCAACTTGTTTGGGGCTGAAAAAAAGAGCGGTACCTTGTGCCTGTTAGCCACCTTCTTCAAATTGTGTGACACTTTGTGCGCATAAGGCATGACTTCAGGTTTTACCACAGGGCCCCTTTCTTCAAGATTCTTTGGACTGGTGCAGCGTTTTGTTTTTTGGAGGAGGGTTTCAGCGACAGCAGTCAACGCTACCGAGGGGAAGCCAGCAGCCAAGAGGCGTCCAATCTGATTTCTTAAGCTATCGTGCGTTTGGTGCGGACAGGACTTCGAAAGCGAGGACTCAAAGCATAACGAGGCGATGGCGCGCTTCACAATTTTTGAATGCGCCGTATTGAAGGGAAGCAGTTCCTTGCTAGTACGAGGAAAATAACCGCAACATAAATGGTCCTCCCGGAACGCCAAGCTTAGGTCTAAAAATTGTAGTTTCCTCTCCCTTGGGAGCTCATGCGTAAAAACTAGGCCACGCCCTTTGAAGTTAAAAACACTTAAAATCCTGGACGCATTAGCTTCAAAAGAATTGCCACTCCCACCTTCTTTCACTCCCACCTTCCTCCCTTCCTCTAAGGTGCGGTTCGGGTGTCCTGCGAGGTGTGAGACATTTACTGCGCCATTTCCTTTCCTCAAAAATGCGTTGCGTTCAGAGGTGTTTCTAACGGGCAAGGCGGCGCGGCTGACGGACGATGGCGTTCCGTGGACTCCCTGGCAGCGCTGCAACACGTTGTCGCGCTCCTCTCCTAAAGGCGAAGGAGATCTCTATTAGTATTTTTTTGATAGAAAAATCTGATACTTCGGCATTTCATGGCTTTGTTGCCGCTTGGCCGACAGCGAAAGAGGCATTTATTTCTATGAAATTTGGATTCGACGTTGAAAAAGTTTTTCCCGCCGCTTTGGTTCAAACTCGGGACTCTCTGATGACGACATAGGACAAAGTGACGTGAAACGTAACGTTCACATGACGCAACGCAGAGTCCGTGATTTCTGGCGGTTAGCGGTGCGGTCTAGCAGCAGCCAAAATGAAAGCTACCGCCGGCCGCACGTCGAAGGCATCTATCGGCCGTTGCAGCCGTCGCTACCGTCACTTCGTTTACCTTTACGCCGGCGTTTTGCCAGCTTTACGATGAATCCCGTTCCCGAACCCGTCAACGAAGTTCTCCCAAAGAGCTCCGGCCTGCACTTCAGCGACCTGAGCCCCACAGAGCGTGCGATGCTTTTGAGGGCTAAAGCGGCTGGCGTGGCCGGTTATCTAGGATTTGATGTCCGAGTGCCGAGGAGCCGGCGTGGTCGGCAGCAAGTGCGGGAGCAGTCATCGACGAGCCACCGCCACGACTGATGAGTAGAGACCGGTATGTGCGGACATATGTGATTTCTGTAATAACAGCCCTCGTAGATCGTAGTGCTGGCCATCGTCTTCGTACGTTCACTAAGCGAACACGCCAAGCGGTGAGTTTGCTAACATCGAGGCTCACGTGAAACAATAATGATGATGATGATGATGATGTCCTCAGGCTGAATGGCACATGCCCACGGCGGGGGATTGGCCAGGGTGCATAGCGGATACAAACGCACTCATGTACAGGGAATGGAGTATATTTAAATTTAAAATTTTGGGACGCAGAGCTAGAATTTGTACAAAACAAAAAATACGGAGAAAGAAAAGTTGTGAATTCACATTCTAGCACTGGAATCTACCAGATGAAATTATATAATCGTGAATAGAATCGAACACTGGTTTCAGGGCATATCCCTTAGCGCAAGTAAATTCTACGGAGAGCAGCGAGCCGCCGGCAGGAGAGGAAAAAATGTTCTATAGACTCAATTTCGCCACAAGACTCACAAAGGTTGGATATTGAAAGCCCCGATCGGCATAAATAAAGATTAAGCCGCGGTATCCTGCAGCGCAAAAGGGTCATGGACACCTCACATTGCCTCGAACTGCACATCCGCCCACTCCAAGGAAATGCCAGGTGTTGAAAATCCGCTGCAGCGAGGAGAGGCTCATGGCTCAAGGTGTGGAAACGCTGGAATCGCTGAAAGCGTGCTAGAGTCATGTGAACAGTATTTGAGACGAAAGGGACAATAGGACCATCAAGGGCAGACTTTGCTAAAAAATCAGCCCACTCATTAGAAACAATGCCACAGTGCCCAGGGACCCAGTGAAAGCGTACTTCTGTAACATGTGGAGGAATAAAAAATTGAAGGGAACGGCTCATAGGAGTATCACTCGAGGTTTCGAGCGCTGCCAAAACAGAAAGGTTGTCTGAGAGTATAGTAACCCTACTGCAGGGAATCCTTATTAAGGCCAACTCAATGGCCAGAAATTCAGCTACAAAAATAGGGGTACAGTCAGGGGCCCGAAATGAGTAGCTCCAATCAAGAGCCTTTGAGTAAATACCAATAGCGGCCTTTTCATTTTGCTGGGAGGCATCTGCATAGACGGCAATATGGTTAGGAGAATTGTCTAGGTACTCCTCTATGAGCCCATTTAACATATTGTCGTGCAGGTTCTTAGCATTTCTTGGGAGGGTGTTGTCAAAGAAGACTGCCGTGTCAGCCCGCCTGTGGTTGACTAGTACTAAAGATCTCACTGATACAGAAATATTTGACAGCAGGTAGTTAGTGAACACCACCTGAGGGAGCTTATACCGAGGCCAGGCAGTACCAAAGAAGAGAGCTGGGTTCGTTGTATATATAGGGTTAGCCAATCCAGGAACAGGCTCCAAAGACCTTAAAAATGTCCGCACAGTGATAAGCTCAAACCGGGAATTGAGATCAGGTATTCGCGCCTCCAAGTACAAACAGCATTAGCTACTGATTTAGGCAGACCTAAGCAAAGGCGCAGAGCGCGTCGCTCCATAACAAACAGGGGTTCACGCTTGTACTTTGGGCACCCAGAAAAGAGAACGGAGCCGAATTCAAGGATTGGCCGTACATAGGTCTTATAAAGAAGTAGTAGAGTGTCTCGTCGCATACCGAATTTTTTGTTGCTGATCCTCACCAACCGGCCGAGGGCACGCTCACCTTTAAGCGCAATGCTTCTAATGTGTGGCCGCCAGTCTAAATGCGGGTCATATATTATACCAGGAAACACTAGCTAGCCATAGGCGTTTTCCTCTTCCTTCTCCAAAGCATGTGACTGCACGGTGCACGAAAGCAACGTTTAAAAGCTGGCAGAAGCTATGTCGCCTACCGTCACGAGGAGCTGTGACAATAAATCTTCTGATTCATTTACCGGCTGAATTATATATGCTCACGAGTGAAATTAGCGTTGCTACTGCAGATGAGCGTACCCAGTCATCTTATTCTTTTGCGGTTGTGTCAGGTGCAGTTGTGGACAGTGCCTAGTTCTCTCGAACTGTGCGGAGCTCGAGTGTGTGTGCTGCCGTGAGATAGACCGCGTCATCGCGGCTCAGCCGGAGGGCTGCATCGCGGACTACCCGGAATTCAGTCTTCTATGCTTCAACATCGCAGTGCTCCGCATTGCTTACTTCGAACTATGCGCACAGCGGGAAACTATGAGCGACGATATCTACAAGTGAGGTTCTGTTTCGTGGTGGAAGGTTCTGTTTCCATTTGATGCTGCGTTAGGCTGCGCACACAACTTAGCATTCCAAGGCATTCATCCCCGAATGTTCTTGTTTTACACTAGATTGTAGCGAAGTTATATATTTATGCGTAAGCGTTTCATGCTAGATGTGTAGCAGCAGCGGCGGCCTTAGGCAGTAGGAGCAGCACCAGCCGCCGAAGACGATGACGCCGAAGTTCCTCCGAATGGAGCTCGGCTTTTAGAGCACGCCTGTGTCTTGGCCACTCCCCCGTAGTGGGTATGTGCCATTCTACTTGAGGCCAACCAACCAACCAACTTTTAGAGCACTGTAGCTCGGCTCTCGTGCCGGCGAGATACACCGCCCAGCTGCATGCCATCTTACAACTTAGCACTCCAGCCAGTAAATCCATCATTTCCTTTATCGTGCCGGCCTCATACTTTTCGGGTGCAACAAACTAGTGACTCCGGATGTCCGCTGGAACACCCGCTCCCACCATGGCCAACGCCGACGACAACGCCTCCGCCATGCCTGGTGGCGGACCCTCCAGCGCAGTGCCTGCGCTGTCCCTTCGCCTTCCCCAGTTCTCAGCCACCGATCCTCAGCTCTGGCTCGCTCAGGTCAACAGCCAGCCCACTATTTTCCGCATCACTAGCCAGGCGCAAAAGTTTCATCACGTCGCCGCGTCGCTACCACCTGAGATTGCCGCCGAAGTCCGCGACCTCCTCATCACTCCCCCCGCCGTGAGCCCGTTTTGACAATGTCCACATCGATATCTTGGTTCCCTCGCCACCTTCCGCGGGACATTCATATCTTCTTAATTGCATCGATCGGTTTACTCGCTGGCCCGAAGTGTTCCCTCTGCCTGACGCCACTAGTGACACCATCGCCAGAACATTCGTCGCCGGTTGGATCTCCCGGTACGGGGTTCCCTCGACCATCACCACCGACCGTGGCGCCCAGTTTGAATCTTCACTTTTTAATAACCTTATGAATTTACTTGGCACTTCACGAATCAGAACTACTGTTTACCATCCCATCACCAACGGCATGATCGAACGTTTCCATCGTTCGCTAAAAACATCCCTCAAAGCCCAAATCGACACTACCCACTGGACTGCATCCCTGCCACTCGTTCTGCTCAGCCTCCGTGCTACACTAAAACAAGATCTTTGTTGCACTCCAGCAGAACTTGTCTTCGGTTCGCCCCTGCGTCTTCCTGGTGTATTTTTCGAATCCACCGAGTCGTCCACAAGTTCCGACCTTACCAATTACGTGACGCAGCTCCGCCATTTTTGCCGTCATCTCCGAGCGCCACATCTCCGACGCCAGTCTCTGCCATCTTCACACGTTTCATCCGAACTAGTGACTTGCACACACGTCTTTGTTCGCCGAGGCTCTGTCCGCAAGCCGCTTCAGCGCCCCTACGACGGCCCATTCCGCGTACTCGAAAGAACACCGAAGTTCTTCATCGTGGACATTCATGGGCGCACTGACACCATTTCAATCGACTGCTTGAAGCCAGCCTTCACAGAAGACGCCCGCCCACTGACCCTACATGTGTGGTTTCTCTCCCCAACGGGCCGGCTGCCCTCCTCCGCCATCTTTCCCCGCTATACCCTCAGCAGCGGAAAGCATCTTTCCGGCTCCCAGCTTCACCGGACTCCTTCACTAGTGGGGGGGGGGGGGGGGGTACTGCAGCAGCAGCGGCCTTACGCAGCAGGAGCAGCACCAGCCGCCGAAGACTATTCGGATGCAACAGATGCACTGCAAAAAAGTTAATTTCCGGTGCACTGCACTGCGTATGAATACGTTTTGCAGCTAGCATACTGAGTTTTAGCAACTATGTGACTTTATTCATCCTTTGCTGTTATCTAACATGCATGCACGCGTTTATTTTCACTACAATGCATGATTCACTAAGTGCATTTGTTGTTTATTCCCAGACGATACCGGTACACAGCATACTGACAGTTTGTTAGGTGGCTCTGGCGTTGCCTGGGAAAGAAAAAAACATCGCCTCATCTTACCAGCCTGTGTTGTAGCGAGCATAAGGGCATTGTTCCCGACAGACACTCCGACAGGGTTTCGATACCCTGAATATTAGAAGGCAAGTAAAGCCGATTTCTAAGGTTTTTGTAGTTTGAGCTACATTCCGTGCTCCTAAAGGTAAGGGCAGAGAAACGTAGTTCCCCTTACACCTCAAGAGAGCTTCTTATTTCGTGGGTTGGTAGTTGTTGATTGTAACTATTTAAAGGCGCCAAAGGAACTACACATCCCACAGTGGAGGACAACGGGACAGAGCACCACTCACAGCTGCTTTATTTCACAGAATACACGTGCATGTATAGCCTAAGTCGTCCGTTGCTCGAAGAACAAATTCATGCATCGATTCATCATCAGCCTTTCTACGTACAGTGCTGGACAAAGGCCTCAGGCATAATTCTTCAATTAACCCTGGCCTGTGCCAGCTGCGGCCACCCCATTCCCGCAAGCCTCTTAAACTAATCCACCCACCTAACTTTGTGCCGCTCCCTGCTGAGTAGTAGTAGTAGTGAAAACATTTTTTTTTTCAGAAGGAAGAGTTAGGGAGTAGGGGGATGGGGATAGATAGATGTGGAGCTTCAGTGGTCGGTCTTCCCTAGTCCAGGATCCCGTTGGCCTCCGCCGCTGCCTTGGCCCTAGTCACCAGCATAAGCTGTGTGCTCGGGTCGGAGTCAGCCAGGAGGGCCTCCCACTGCTCTAGACTAGGGCTATTTACCTTTGGTAGTAAATGGCTTTTTTCGCAGCCCCAGGTGGCGTGGTACGTTGTGGCGTAGCCCCCACACCACACGCACTCTTTCGCGTATCTGTTCGGCCACATTTTGTGATACATGGCTCTGCTTGGGTATGTGTCTGTTTGTAGTCGTCTGAGCGTGGTGGCCTGCTCTCTGTCGAGGATATCCGCCGGAGCCGAGTACTTCTTGCGCGCTCCCAACAACGCCTTCATTGATTTTGACTAGAATGCCATTAACCCATGTTTGTTCTCTGACGCACTCTGCCCTCTTCCTGTAGCTTAAAGTTGCACCTATATTTTTTCTTTCCATAGCTTGCTGCGTTGTCCCCAATTTATGTTGAACCCTTTTCATTAGCCTCCACCTTTTTGCGCCATAGGTGAGTTCTGGAAGGTACAGCTGCTATATACATTTCTCTAGAGGGATGCCGGTAATCTGCCATTCATGGTCTGAGAGAACCTGCCAAATGCGCTCCACCCCAGTCTTATTCTTTCAGCTATTTTCCTCTCATGGTCCAAATCTACGGTCACTACATGCCCTAAGCAGATGTATTACCTTACCGCTGCCAACACCTCACTGCCAGTTGTAAACTGCTGCTCGCTTGCAATACTGTTGAAGATTACTTGGATTTTCTGCATGTTAATTTTTAGGCCCACCGTTCTATAATGTTTGTCTAACTCATTGATCTTGCTTTGCAGTTCATCTGCTGAGTAACTTAGCATGGCAATGTCATCAGCGAACCGCAGATTATTGTATTAAGCATCAAATGCTTTTAGCGCCCGTTGTCGGCAGTGTGGTGACGTCACGCCGAGACCGAGAGCCATCATCCGGGCACTGAAATCCACTCATCCGGGCACTGAATTCCACTCATCCGGGTTCTGAAACGAGAACATCCGGGCACCATACGGGAGTTATCGAGATTCAACGAGACTCTCTAAGCCTCCTACGGGACCCGCATACAAGCCTCCTACGGGACCCGCATACAAGCGCCGGTTGCTTTCCAAACGAGTCACAAAAAATAACTGCTGCCAGTGTCTTCTCAATGTTTATCAAGATATCAGTCGAGCTGTGCATTTGATAATGCACGGAATTATAATTTCTGATTTCTAATAACGCGTGGAAAAAGCACATGCATGCCACAATACACTTCGTTGTCATACGTGATCTGTTAGGGGCTTTGAGAGAAGGCCGCTTAGAGAAAGAGGGGAGCTCCAAGGCGAGAAGGGCTTTCGGCGGAAAACTATCGCTCCCTCCCAAGGATGGCGCTGCGGTCCCACACTCACGCATGTAAAAGACCGGCCGCTTGGCCTTCCGACGCGCTGCACATACATTCTTGGCAGGCCTGCGTCTCATCGTGTCCGCGTACGCTTCTGCATCGTCCTGAATTCCAATACCACCACCGTCACTGCTGCTTGATTAAGCCGAGCAATGGAGCCTGATGAAAGCAGAGGTAGGAAACGTCTTGCAGAAAGCGATCGCTTTGCGAGTAATACGCCACAGCAGAAGACTGCTCGCCCTTGCAGATGCCATGATTATGCGGCCGCTCCCGAAAGCGACAAGGCCGCCACGGTTCGCGGCTGCCTACCTAAGCCCGCTCGATTGCAGGCGATCGCTTCGACGCAACAAGAAGAGTGTGGTGTGGTGTGTTGAACACTAGACCCATTTCAAGATTTTGACTAGTACCATCTACAACCAATCTGTTATGCCCGTAAACATTTCATGCTTACTGTACTCTCGGTTACGGGAGAGGCAGAGATTTTTTTTCCATTAACTCTTATCACCAACTGTTCCCATTCCAGGCATCTGAATACCTTCTGTAAAGAGGCGGTGAATAGCAATAGCGAGATCATCTCTTCCTGCCTGACACCTTTCCTTAATGAAATTTTATTGCTGATTTTATGTAGGATTATGGTGGCTGTGGAGCCGTTATAGATATCTTGCAGTATTTTTACTAAAGGCACATCCACACCCCGATTCCATAATGCTTGCATGACTGCTGAGGTTGCTATTGAGTCAAATGCCTTCTCGTAATCTATGAAGGCTATAGTATAGTGGTTGGTTATATTCTGCGCATTTTTCTGTCACCGGATTGATAGTCTGAATATGGTCTATTGTCGAGCAGCCTTTACGAAAGTCTGCCTGATCAATTGAAGTCTAAGGTTGTCGTTATTCTATTTTCGATCATGTGCGATGTGATAAATAATTCTCGGAAAACTTCTTCTCGGCCTTATACAGTGTTATTAAATGTTCACTGATGCACGAGCTACCTTTTTTTCTGATGCAGAATGTTTCATTCAGTTCCCTGGCTATTATTACTTCTGGCAAGAAATCGCATGCCAGCAAAGCATGGCTCGCAAGTGCATGAAGGGCAAGTTCTGATGTGCTTTGTTAAGTTTCGGCCCTCCTTATTTTGTTTAGTGTTTTGTTCACGTTCCTTGAGATTGGCTCATTTACATAGTGCCCTTATTTACCTATATAGAAAAAACCACATGCGAGGGAATTTCATACAGTACCCCTATGGTGGTGCTCATGAAAGGTCACCCCTTCTTGGTTCCGCAGCCTCTTTTTCTTTTTTTCCTTTTACGAACCAAGACCAAAGGCCTCCGAGCTCCCTACGGGCTGAAAAAGACAAGCAGGACCCCATGCTTGGTCGCAAAGTTCTTCAAATTTCGGCCCAACTTGTGCTCATACAGCACCACCGCCAGTCTCACTTCTTTTCGGGGGACATCTGCCCCAGCTCTCACTGCTCTTCTCTTCATTTTCTTCATTAAGGCTTTTGGTGACCCCTTTCACAAGTGAATGAGGAAGCCCAGCTAAAGCCTGCCTGTCGAATTGGTTTTCAAAGCTCAACTGCATCTTGCGAGTGCATGGCTTCCTGAGCGGAGATTCAAGGCAAAGGGAAGGAATTCCTCTTTTTACTAATTTCGATTGTGAGGATTGAAATGTCAGAATCCCCCTTTTTTTGAACACGTAGGATAACACCAGAACACTCAATTTGTACAGAAATCAATGTTGAGATCTAAAAAAATAAAAAGCTACCCTCAGGCAGTACACATGTAAAATACTAGCCATGTTATCTACATATGAATGAAGCAGTGCCCACAACTTCTTAAAAATATTCAAAATGTACAGAACTAAAATGAACAGTCTGCCGAGTGAAACTCGAAAGGATGGCGAAAGGCGGGGGTTGTTCAGTGGTTGCTAGTGCATCGGAATGACTGCTGGTATGTGCCGCTGTGTGATCGCTCTGTTGTGAAGAAAATATAGTTTCAAGAGTGCTAGAATTGCCTATTCGTCTACTTAGATTGTTTGAAGAGGCACTAAAGGCCGTGTGCTTGCTGCCATTATCAGGTTGTATAAGTAGTCAGCACGCTTCGGTATAACATCGTGTCAGGGCTAATATACAGCCCCTGTGTTGCTTACATAGCACTCCTCGTCAAATAAACCAGCTTCAAGAAGTGATTTGCATGCCCACTGTTACATGTGTCCTTTCCTGGCAGAGGTGCAGCCTTCATTTAACACCTTGCCAGTCGGCCAACTGATTAGTTTTGAATTTCAGTTGTTGGAAAGTGTACAGCTAGTAACACTGACGGCCACAACAAAGATGTCTTAAACAAGACTCTCTGCAGTGCATCAGGTCAATGCCATGTTACGGGTATTATGGCGAGGTATGAAATGTTGATTTGCCTCATACATTACTTTTGACAGAATAAGCAAGATAGCAAATGAATAACATTCATTAAAACATTCATGGAACAAAAAGGTACATTTAGGAATGCTAACGAAGTAAAACGTTTAAAAATTGTAGGCCGACCTTACTTTTTGCTGCTTAAGGTGTGCACTCTAGTAGTGGCTGACAAAACCAGAGCGGTGTTTGTTACCCAACCAAAAGAAGGATACAGGGTGGATTTCGACATTTATTTAATATACGGGGCCGCTAGGATATAGAGTAAGGGAATTACATGTCAATTATCAAGACAAAATTGCAGGACAAGGTTAGAGGATGAAAATTAAAATATGAATTTCAAATAAGACATTACATTACAAAACTAGCAAATATAGGTTGCTGCAGAACGTCAGACAAAAAGCCAAAAAGACCAAGGAGAAAAATAAATCACGGCCAATGTACAAGGTAAGTCAATGGTATTTAAAATGCTTCATTTTTTCGTGGAATGATTTATGGTAGCGAGATACGCAAATCATTCGAATAGGTATATTCTTGCACTGTTTCATGACACGAGATGCTGGAGATGAGTTCAATGCTTTCCAATTCTTTTTCCCACAGCTATTTCAGTGCAGCAGCCATTTCACGGCTTTGCAAAGAAGCGTGCTTTGTGGGCTTCCACCCGGTCTGCCTTGGATGGACTGGACTGCACATTTTTTGCTCACGCTGGTCCAACTCTCGCTTCAGTGTTTTCCATGACATCTCTGAAGCTAGGATTAAAAAAAAACACAGCTTTATGACCTTCATTTGTATGCCCTCTGCATACCCTGCAATAAACAAAGGCATTGGTCTCTCAATGGTCGACTTCACGTTCTTTTATGCGAAGCATACTAGTTTAGCTACCACTTCAGCCCTTCACCGTGGTTATGCGCCTCCAAATCACGTGATACATGACCTCACACCACGTGACACGATGACGTCACGACAGTAGAGAAACGGGGGCCCACCTCGCGCCGTCGCTGTGGTTGTGCGCCTCCAAATCACGTGATACATGACGTCACACCACGTGACACGATGACGTCACGACAGTGGAGAAACGGGGGCCCACCTCGCGCCGTCGCTGTGGTTGTGGGCCTCCAAATCACGTGATACATGACGTCACACCACGTGACACGATGACGTCACGACAGTGGAGAAACGGGGGCCCACCTCGCGCCGTCACTGTGGTTGTGCGCCTCCAAATTACGCGACACGATGATGCTTCGCATTCTCCAGGCTTAACCAAGTTAAGCCTCAGCCATTTTTTTTTCCGGACTCTGATGAAACTAGAGCCTGACTAGCTCCACCATGCGGGACCGAACAAAGCTCGTGAACGAGTCGTGAATGCTGATGTCTTGCTTTGCAGCCAACGTCAATTAATGGACTCTTTACCAAATGTTCACCTTCACGTTGACGAAAACAATGGTATTGTGTATTTTTTTTACAAGATGAAGGCTTCTGGTAGTTTTATTAAAGGGTTTGAACCAGCAACGGTTCCTTCCTGTGCACTTTTACACACAACCACCAACTATACGCAAGAATATATATGCAAATCGCAGCGATCTGCCAAATTTTGGCGCTGTCTTCTGTGGGGTGACGAATGCGGCAACGTGCCTGGATTTTGTGGTCTTTACATGCCACATGGGTGTGCCATCGTGTGTTACTGCCTGGTCCCTGTCACCATTCTCATTAAAATGAAGAGCTGCCAGGAGTGTGCTAGAAAGGTAAAGAAATATGACCAGAGACTTTTAGACATTATTACCATTTTGAAAAAAAAAATTATTTTGCTTTATTTGCTGCTCTGGTCTGACATAATGGATAATATTCTGCATGTAACCTTTTGCAGACTCACCGAGCCCTCATTCATGCCTTCATATGTAAATGACTTTGGGGCAAACCCATTCAACACGCTGTGGAACGACTCCAGGCCATATGTCTGTACTCGTGATGACAGCCACTTAATATTCTTTAGAAGCACTGCTGCTTTTACAATGGCTTCCTCTTTCTTGTGTGGAAGGGAAGCCAAAAAAAAGAAACCACGCGACATTTTCTGTTGTTATGCAACTGCACAAAAACATTCTGCATGCTGCAGTGCTAACTTTATTTGAATTGTATAGGATAACAGTGGCATTATTTCCTTTGACTACGTTCGGCAGGCGCACAAGATCTCTGCTGGTAGACTATTGTTGTTCTAAAAGCCCACTGGAGTCCTGAGAAAGCTGAGTAGAGGAGTTAGCAGCGCTTACCAACACTGAGCAACGCAGAAATGCTCAAAGGCCCTTGCAGACACCTTGGATAGAGTAGGTTGTTGTGCCCTTCGTGGATGTTGCTGACATGGTTCACGAGACTCTGTCATGCTGCCGCTAGAAGCTCGCCATTCCCACCACAAGAACACCAGTACAAGTGATAAAAGTGATTTATAACCACTTGCTTCAATTTTCCTCTATCACTGCAGCCAAATTTTTTTGAAGCAGCAACAGGGTGTCGAACCGGAACTGAACCTGAACCCGAAACCGGAACCGAATTTTTGGTCGGAACTGGAGCCGAACCGAACCCAAATTTTTTTTACCATCTTGGAACTGAACCCGAACCGGAACGATTCAAAGGAACCGTTCCGAACCGGTTCGGGACTCGGTTCAGCCGAACATTTTGTGCAACACGGGACACTTTTTTCCTTTTTTTTTCAGACCAAATGGCATATGCCAACGCGTAGATTTGCCCAGCGAAAGCTGTCGGCGCTATGGAGTGCGAAAATGGCATCCAGTCGAAATGGCATCCAGGTCAACAACAAAACTGAAAGAAGTCGCGTGTCTAGGAAAAAAGTTAATTGGCGTCTCCGCAATGTGCTTTTGGTAATTCTGAAGTATTTTACGCCAGATTGACGTGAAATGTTGGATTTTGTTGGACGTGAAATGTTGGATTTTCACGTGCTTACGTACAGCTTTATTCAAATTGTTAGCACTACTTTAACTCGTAAAGCACTGAGTGAGAATGGTTTCCTTTTCTTTGTGTCGAGTACCATAAATATGTGAAACATAGGCGCAATGACCCAATCACGTTGTGCAACATTTACTTTCTGAGGCATTCCTTGTCTCGGATAGCAGATAATGAATAAGACCACTCACGATGGCTCAGTGGCTGTGGTGGCGGGCGCAACAGAGAAGCTTCGTTTACTGATGTCTTAGGCTACTTGGCCATCTTCGAAGATTCTTTTTATTGTTGCCGCATGGAGTATCGGAACCTCCCTGAACTCGTCTTGCCTTACTTGACTGGGTAGAATTCCGCGACCTCGGCATACGGCCTCACGCCACTATCACTCCCTTACTCTGCCTGCACATACAAATTCCTGATGGCGCACACGTCAAGAAAGGGCGACCAGTCAGGAGGTTGAACTTTCGCAGAATATATGTTCTGAGCTAAAATGAACTGTTCTCTGAACACTGACGTCGCCGAAAGTGGCGATTGTGCGTGTTTATTAATCATACGGCTTCTTCGCACGCTAAGCAGTCTTATTAACAGGAAAAGTTCACACGGAATTCCGGCGTCCTTCATCACTGGCACAAATATTATAGCATAAGGCATGACATCAATGTCCTTTTTAAGAGACTGCTGAAGTGAGCTATGTCTCAAACGAACATAGCGTCACAAATAATTTCGTTGTTCAATAGTTCCTCCCTGCTTGCAGATGTAGCAATTCACTGATCATGGCACAAACGTCCGCTTGGCTCGATGACATGTCCTAACACGTAAGGTCGACGTTTGAAGTCTAAGAAAGGTTTTTGGGGCCTATTGAATGTACATCCTCTGAACTCGCTTTAATATAAGGCCGTCAAGAAAGGCCAGGAAAGGCTGCACGTAGAGGAAATAATGACCGATCAGAACCTTTGTCAGCTGCCTTCTGGAGAAGCCGTACAGGTATTCTAAGGAAAAGCGAATATTTAGGAAATCGAGTGTGTCAGCACAAAATTCCCTCACGACTATGTACATAGAAGACAGATGAGCATTTAGTCACCTAATAAGCACAGCTGCCAGGAAGCGGTGGTTTTCGGTTTCGAAAAATAAAAATCATGAAACAGGTTAGTGGGCAAAAACTGCACGAGACTCACCATACTGTATCAAGGTAGCATGAAATTCTGTCCACGCATGGTCTCCCTTTGAAAGCGCCCCAGAGAAGTCAGAAAAATTCTATTTAACGAATTTACGGTCCTCCTCTTGCAATGCACCAATTGCAACATTTTCACAACGCAACGTCGCATCGAAGACGTCGCAAGTTTGTGTCCGTACAGACACGAAGTGCCCCCAACCAATGCCAGCCTGCTTTTTTATAATGTTCTTTTCATCAGAGCAAGAGACGAAGACGACATTAGCATAGGCCAAAATCTTAATTTTACACTGTACTAGCGACAAGCCATGATTAGCTTTGTTTTTGAAGAAACTGAGCTATAGGTGGTCGAGATATATAATGCGAGTTACGAATGCGATGTAGAGCAGGAGATGGAGATATAATATTTTTGGTAAACTCTCTAGATGTATGCTGCAGGTGTGCCAGAGTGTGTGTGTGTGTGGGGGGGGGGGGGTGGCAAGCCGCATTTGGGGTGACAGAAAGATGTATTGGCTGTATATACCTGCAAATACAAGGCAACTTCCGCTCATAGTGGGCGCATGCAGCGGTCCTGACGGCGCCCGCTTAAGCATTTTGCGCCGGAGAAATTCCCGATTGACACGAGCTTCAAGAGAGATCTATTACTCGCCTGACGGGGACTCCGAAACTGCTGAAGCTGAAAGGTTTTGTAGATGAAAAATCCATCAGCTTTTCTTTTTATGTATCTCATATAGAGTCTAGTACACAAAGCCGGTGTACACTAATTCTGAGTTCATTTGATTTCGCGGCTCTTGCGTAAGTTTAAATCTTTTTGCCGCGGAAAGTAAAACATCTAGCATTGAGCAAATTTTGCAGTGCTGTTTGATATGCTGATATCACATAGAAAAGTAAACAGCAAAACAAGTTTGAATAAAAACCTACGTTCAGAATTTTTTATAGTCTGAACCCGTTTGAACCGGTTCGACGCTATCAGGAGCGGTTCGAACCGGAACGGAATGTCACACTGGAGCCGAACCCGGAATTGAACCCGAAAGGCGTGAACCCGAACCTGAACCGAACCCGAAAAAATTCCAGTTCGACACCCTGAGCAGCAACCACCTTTTTCGTGATTCCTGAAAAACTGTCCAAAATTTCTCTTTAGTAGGAGTTTCAGCTGTATTTTTAGCTGCAGGATTCATTGAGCAGGAAGAGCACAGTGCTAAAAACTTACCAAAAAAAAAGATGACGCAAGAAAGAAAAGGAGCTTGTGATGAATTTGAGTGTATCATGTATACGAGACAGTAAATGTATAGAGCGTGTACAGTTTGTCAGTATTCTTATTCCCATAGCCTGTAACACTATTCTCCACCACGCCTGCACGTTTCAGAGCTGTCCTGCCAAAGCCAATGCTCCTCTTTGCCACACAATGGTAGTGAGCTGGTGCCTTTACGCGCATGGTGCACGGCATGTTTGTATTCAGATGCGGTGGGATAGATTTCATCGCTATTTTGCTGAGGGCAAGAAAAGGAAGTGCGCTGCTGGAAGCGCCCTTGGCAAGTGTTACCTTTCTTCTAACAGCTAAAAAAGGTGATATTTCCCTCTGCCTTCCTTGGTTTCGGAGACTGATGGCTTTTTATCATTTATCCCCATTTTCTTGTTTTCATTCTACACTTCTCATTTATGGAGGCAGCTGTGAATAGGACCGTCAGTGTCAAAATGAAAACTGTATCATTGCGACTATACAAAACATTGTTTTTCGTCCATAATGGCTGATTTTCAGAAAAAAAGTGACAGGGAAGTACGTGGGGACGAAGGAGCCAGCTAATCTCATATATTTTGTTTGCTTTTACAATAAATATAAGCCATGGTAGATAGAGCTTTTTGTCCTAGTAGGTTTGTCTCGTAGTGATTGTCTTCGTATTGATTCCAGCTGTAACTTAACGTTACTGCTAAGACACTGTACATATTCAGTTTAGTTCATACGATAGATTCACTTAATTCATGCCTAAAAAACGTTAGGAATGCCCAAGTAAATCTAGCATCCAATAAGGCTTGTGCTGGGATCCGTAGGTGATCAGTAAATTCCATGTTATATGGTGTGCTCTACATTACATATTAATTTGAAGAAGGTGAAAATCTCCATACATTTAGCTACATGCCAAACATAAAAGTAGTGCACTATTGACTGGTACTGCTGCACGTTTTTCTTGATTCCTAGGTGCCTGTTCGTTGTCATTGACTTGTTGCGAATTCCTACATTTGAAAAGAAGGCCGTGAGCGCCGTTCCAAATTATATCGTGGCCCCATTGCGGGGAGTCGCGAGAGGCAAGGACCAGATCGGCGCGTCGCGCTCATCAGAGGCTGTCGCCGAGGGTTTGGGGCCAATGGATTGCGATTCCTTGTGCGGCCCCGTTGCATGGTGTAGCAGGCGCCGTCACGGAGGTTTCCCACGGTTGCAAAGGGCCAGACTTTTCTGCCACAAAAAACGGGCGGGTGCTCAAGGGCGCTCGGAATTAAAGTTGCCGGCTTGAAAGTGCAGCCGACGCAGGACGCTTCAACGGGTTACATGAACGCACCCTGCGCGTTCCCGGAGGTACGGGGTTTACTGGATCTGGCTCTCGCGCCCTACGTGCGTGTACCTTCATATGTGTACTGTGAATGGATTAAATTGGCCGACAGAACGGATAGAACAGCTACACCCAACTGCCGAAGCTATTGAATGCAGCAGCAAACAAACGAGTTGTAAGACCGCGCCGAGTCACGGCAGCTTCCAAATCTCCTTTTCTTAACTGTCCTGTATCTCGTCTTCCGTGCCTAATAAAAGATTTCCGTCAAGTAGTTTGAAGTTGGCTGGCCCAATTGAGAACGTTTCGCCAGGCGAGCGTACGAAGACGCAAGGGGCTCTTTACACTGCTAACTGCCTTGTACGATCACCGAAAATCATGCCATCATAGTTTTTCATCGACCATAGCGATCATGTGACGAACCTTAACAGGCTCCTTCTAAAGTTAACTAGCACTTGGAGCGGCACTTGGAGTTCCTCTGGTGCTCCGCGCTTGTAAATCGAGGCGCGTCAGAAACGAAACCACGCGGGCAGGCAAAGCGCATAGACGCGAAGCGCCGTAAGATACCGAAACTCACCTGGGCGCCTGGGGCGCCGCCAAGTATCGGTTTTCTTTGCTTCCAACATTCAGATTGTCTTTTGTCGGTCTTACTTGTGTGATGAAAGCGCACTATCGGTTTCAAAACAAAACTTACTTCAGTATTCAACCGCGCAACCTTCGTTTGTCAGCCTCAGTGATTCGTAGCCTCTCGCGTCCCAGTGTTGCTAGAACGTTTGGTTCCAGTTATGACATATCACGCTTGTACATGCGAGATTGGCCTGTGGTGGCGATACCTGTATTTTGGTTCTTGCTCTTTTCTACCTTACAAGAGCTTTGTTGTGAGTATGAGTGGCGGCTTTCTGATCAGGAGCTGGTAATTTATCGATACAAGCCAACTTCAATTTCTTCCCAGTGTCCCTTTAAGTGTCCTCCAATTTTATTATCAGGAATTCAAGGCGCGCGCCTCCACTGCACTAAGCGTTTGTGTTCCTAAGGTCCATAACACTGGCAGCCCGGCCGGCTGCAGACAATGACCAGTACGAAGACAATTTATTGACTCTGGTGGGCATTATCACACCAGTACAACAGCAACACCTGCGATATCTGCGATATTGTCGTCGCTTCGGCGCCGGACGCGGTTTTGCGTCGCGCGCCTCTTTCCATCATTCCTCCTCTCTCGTGTCTGCACGTGACATCGACTGTAACTCAGCTCGGTCGTGACGTCATCATTTCGGTGTGACGTCTTCCCTGTCTAAATTTTGCGTCATCCTGTAACTTGACTTAGGCGTGACGTCCCCACTCTAAATTTTGCAAGTCACCCCTTCGTGGGATGTCATGACCTTTTTATTTTTTTATTCATATACCCTAAAGGCCCTTTAGGGGTTGAAAAACCCATAAAGTCATTGTAGTACATAAAGTGAAAAATCAGAAAATGTAAGAAGCATAAACAAACGCGCTCCAATAAACAGGGAACATAAATGGATAAAAGAAAGGCTTGAGAATACACACACACTTGGACCACAATTCAGGTGACGAGATATAACGGTATGCAATTCTGACAACAGTGTTATCCCACCATCACATTTCGTGCCAATCACAACAAACCATGGTTCTCAAAGCTTTTGAAAACACTTGAAAACAAAAATAAGAGACTTTTCCGTGCAGCAAAACGCAACCCGAGCGCATGCGCATGGAACAAATATTACGCAGCCGAGTCAACATAGCTGGAGTGTATCCGTAATGCCAAACGCGCATTTTTCTAAACTGACCTCTCCAAGATCCCAACAAATAACCCGAGGAAGTTCTGGAAAGCATTAAACCCTCAGCAGGCGCCGGTCATCACACTTGCTAACCAACTTGGCGAGATGACCAGTGGCATTTAATGTGCTAATATTTTTAATGCCGCTTTCTCATCCGCTTTCACACACAAAATTGATATGTCAATTTGTACTGTAGCTGACAACCTGAGTTTGCATATGCCTTCAATCATGCTTTCTGTGCACGGCATGATATGTTATATTGAAAATATCAAGATGTCATCTTCAGCGGGTGCTGATGATATCACCCCCAACTTCCTAAAAAATATTCGCCATGCTTCCGCAGCATATCTATCAAAACTGTTTGCACAATCACTGTGTCCAGGTAGCGTACCCAGCGATTGGAATGTGGGGAAGATTGTTCCGGTCTTCAAATCAGGTAACAAAGAATCGCCCCTTAATTACCATCCCATCTCTTTAACAAATGTGCCATGCAAATTCATAGAACATGTCATTTATTCTGACATAATGAACTCTCTTGACCCTATAAATTTTTTTTCATCCTGCTCAACACGGCTTCCGCAAGAACCTATCCTGCGATACACAATTAGCTATTTTCACCGATGACCTGCGTGTGAACTCTGACTGTAACCTACAAACTGACGCAATATTCCTGGACTTCGCGAAAGCATTTGACAAAGTACCCCACAAACGCGCTTACTACTGAAACTTTCCTGGTTAAACCTTCATTGTAACATATTACAGGGGATAAGCGAATTCCTGGCTAACCGCATCCAGTTTGTTTACGTTAATAATCAAGCCTCTAGTTCTCTTCCCGTAACATAAAGTGTCCTGCAAGGATCAGTCCTTGGTCCGCTATTATCTTTAATATACATTAATTACCTTCCAACGCATGTCTCTTGTAACGTCCATATTTTTGCCGATGGCTGTGTCATCTATCGCACAATCAATAACGCCTCTGATCAGTTCGGCCTCCAGAATGACTTAATCAGCGTACGGGACTGGTGTAACAAATGGCTCACGGAACTAAACCCCAATAAATGCAAACTCGTGTCATTTAGCCGAAAACGTAATCCTCTCCTCTTCTCGCATAAAATCTCGCACGTCACGGTAGAATTAGCTCAGACTTACAAATACCTCGGAGTAACATTGTCCAATAATTTAACCTGGAACGCGCATGTCACTAAAGTCATATCATCCGCTAACAGAAGGAAGGTAATAGCAGCGCAAAAAAAAACGGGGACACAAGAGAGGCACAACCAACAGGACTTCAGCGCCAGTCCTGTTGGTTGTGTCTGTCTTGTGTCCCCGTTTATTTTTTGCGCTGCTATTACCTTTCTTAAGATGAACCACCGACTAACCCATACAAAAATTTTTATCGCTAACAGAAGCCTTGGATTCTTCAAACAACATCTACGTCATGCGCCAAAAAATCTAAAACTACTTACCTACGAATCACTTGTCCGTTATAAATCAGAATACGGATCTGCTATTTTGAGCCCTAACCAAAATTATCTAATCAATTCCTTGGAGTCAGTACAAAATCGAGCCACACGATTCATACATTCCTGCTATTCATATTATGTCAGTATATCATTACTAAAAGCAGAGGCAGGCTTAACATCCCTGGCTTGTAGGTGTGGTTTTACTAGTATGTGCTTGTTTCCCAAATTTTATTTCAGCTCACTTCATCGTCCGCCTTACATCAATCCATCAGCACGCATTTCCCTCCGCATTGATCATCCTCTTCAAGTAGCCTGGCCATGTACGCGTACAACTATATTTGCATCGTCATTCTTTATACGCTCAGCCAAGGACTGGAACAGCCTTCCACACGACATCGCCGCAATCACCTGCCCATCAACATTTACGAACTGTTTAGCAACTGCCTTTAACAGCGAATAATTGATGTACTTTACGTATTTTCTTTGTTTATTGAATCTGCTTTCTACATGTAACCCACCCCTTGTGTAATACTGCCAATCCTGGGGGCCTTTAAGGTAATAAAGTGAAGTGAAGTGAAGAAGTGAAGCAGTCAGCATGGAGTCAGTACAGTTTGGTAACAAATGCGTCGTAATTTTTTTCAGAAACGATTTCTGCGGGCAGTTTATTCCAGTGGTAAATGCTAAGGAACAATAGCGAATGACGCATAAGTATGGTGTGAGTGACCTTGGGTTGCACTTTAAAGCAGTGGTCTAATCGGGGGAAAATGCGATGTGCTGGTTTTATATGAAATTCTCTGAACGGCGAAAGATTATGATAAAGCCTGTTAAAGTGGCATATCAGGGTGACAAGTCTTCGCTTTTCCAGTTAGCTTAAATTTAGAGATGATTTAATATCTATGATGCTGGAGTAGCGAGCGTATTTCCTTGTTATTAACCTAGCTGCCTTATCTTGAAGTGAGTTCAGTTTCTCGGTAAGATATGCTTGATACGGGTTCCAGATACCGGCGTATTCTAGCTACGATCTGACTGAAGTTGTGTAGTATGCCAAGAGTTTGGTCTCCTCATTTTTTTCTTTTTTCTTTATTTGTTCCTCAGACAGTGTCTAAGAGGAGGCCAAGGCTAAAGGCTAAGAGCCTGACGAGGCCTTGGCCCCTTGTACAAATTTTTGCATCAACGAACAGAACTCAGGCATAATACTTCGGCCAGTAGCAGGGAAAAAATGTAAACAATCCTTTAAAAGGCAAAATTTTACCGTCCTGTACATCAGTCGCAAACGATCCAAAGTTGTAAGAAAACGCGGACTCTGTAAACATATCCAGGTTTGCATACAAAGGGCACAGGCAATATGAAACATCATTTGCAGCGTACAAGTGACGCGTAATGAAACCGAGGGCTTTGGATGCTTTAGTGGTTATGTAATCAATGTGTTTATGCCCTGTCAAGTCCGAAGAAATGTGGACACATAGGTATTTGACTGCAGGAGCTTTTTGAATGGCCACGTTACCGAGAGAATAAAGGATATGTTCAGTGACTCCAGCTGTCGTAAATATTAAAAGTTTCTTTTTCAAAACGTTTATTTCAATATGCCATTGTTTGCACCACTTAGCGATTTTGTCCAGATCCGATTGCGAAGAATTAATATCGTGAATGTCAGTAATCTTTCTGCAAATAACACAGTCGTCGGCAAATAGCCTAATTGTGTAAGTGATGTGGCTGCTTATGTCATTAACACCAATAAGGAAGAGGATCAGCCCATGTACGGATCCTTGAGGCACACTAGACTTTACATGGATGAATACGGAGCAAAATTCATTGGCGGACACAAACTGCTGTCGGTTAGTTAAAACATTAACAATCCAGTTCAAGACATTGCTGTTTAAGTTGACATTTGCAAGTTTAAATATGAGACAAGCTTGAGCAACTTTTTCGAACGCTTTTGCAAAGTCGATGAATATGGCATCAGTTCTCATTAAATGATGTACAGCGTCGTGCAGGTCGGCTACGAGTTCAAATATCTGTGGCTCACAGGAACGTCCACGCAAGAATCCGTGTTGGTTTTGAAAAAAAAAAGTTGTGCTGATTGAGGAAGTTCATTATTGCTGATGATACGATGTGTTCCAGGATTTTGTAAGGTGCTCGTTAATGAGATGGGCCTGTAATTTGAAACGACATAAGGATCTCCAGATTTAAATATAGGTATAATGCGTGCGATTTTCCAAGCGTCAGGCACAATTCCTGTAACAACAGACTGCTGAAAAATTGGAGTGAGTATGCGAAATATCACTGGTTTAGTTAACTTGAGCAGTTTTGGACATATGTCATCCGGTTCCGGTGCTGAACTACTCGGCAAACGATCAACAGCATGCTAAATTCCTTCATGCGTAATTAAGATGTCCTTCATGTCTGCGTTTTTTCTAGCAGCATAAAAATCTATGGGAATTGGAGTTTTGTTAGTAAACACAGAGCTAAAAAATAGGTTAAATTCTGTGGAAACATCAAATGGCTGATTAAAATCACCGTCTTTTTCTATTGCGGTCACACTAGATGAAGAAGGCTTAGGATTGACTACGTTCCAAAATTTTTGAGTATTGGTTCTGAGTAAAGTTGATATGTCATGATTAAAGAATTTATCTTTGGCTCTCTCAACTTCTGCTTGGAACATTCTTGACTGCGCCGTAGTTATTCCAACCACCCTCAGATGCCGTACTTTTTGCCTTAGTGTAAGGACGCTTTTTCTTCCGGATGCATCGTTTGACGTTGGAAGTGAACCACATGTTCTGTGATGACGTCGTGACCGTGATTTTTGGAGAAGTCTTTCTTTTAGTTTGTTCATTTCAGCGCTTAGCAGATTCCAGTTGTCATTTGAACAACGGCTTGATATTGATTCCGGGAACTGCCCACTGAACAGTGTTCACCAACTAATCGTTCAACATTGGCACGTGCGTAGTTGTTTTCCTAGGAATTCCTGGTTTTCCTTTCTAGTGTGTATTCGCAGTGAAGAGCATTGTGATCACTGACACACTCCAAGACATGAACTGTAATTTTTTCAGGTTGCGTTAGCACGTAACTCATTTTTTGCAAGTCATCTTGTCACGTGGCGTCTGTATGACATCATCACCTTGACATGTGAATTTCATTTTTAAATGATTGTCAGGGGACCAACTATTTACTGAATTAGTCACGCTATTTAATGATGACATCTTCGTTTTCATTTTGTTATTTTCAACTTTACTAATTACCTCATTTTTTCTTATTTACATCAATTAAATTTTTTAAACTGCTTTCACTAATTAACGATGTTACGGAATCATTTTTCGTCATGGCATATAACGCCATTAATTAATCACTCATTATTAAATTTTTGGGCAAGGGCTCGTACCACAGGCGTCACCAGCGTGGTGGTGGGGGGGGCTACTTCGCTGCTCACGTCACTCACGTCATCATAAACAGAATAAGAGCAAAAACGCATAAAATCAAATTAACGTTTAAAATATTCGGTTATAGCTTAAATACTTGCCTCAGAAAATACGACTGTGTTTCTCTATTTAGCTGAATTTTTTTGAAGCGCCTTGGTTGAGGCGAGGCGGCCATGACTGGAGGCGGCCTTCTCACAGCGGTGCAAATGATATTTCCTCCGGACCGCCGGTTCGAAGGCAGTCATTTCACCCCTACAATGATTGCTGTTAGCGTGTTGAGATCGCAAGACGCACACTGTGCTGCTGTTTTCTCGATGTCGAGCAAGCGTACGACAACGCACCCCATGCCGGGCCCGTTTGCTCCTTTTTCCCCAAGTTCCTGCTGGTCATTTTGTTTTGCACTGCCACTTGTTTTGTTATATACAAAGATTACAGTTTCATGTGCACCGTGTTTTCCACGTTCTTGTTGGCCACTTTAGTTTTAGTTTGTCATTGTCACTTGTTTTGTTTATGCACGAAGCTCAGAAATTTAAGGAAAAATGTGAGCCGTGTTTTCTTTTGACACGTGCGATTCTCTTTCGCGAGAGAGCTTTCACGTTAGGTGCTTTTTCGGTTTCTTAGGAGACGTGTCTATTGTACTCAGGTGTTTTCCTGCCAGTCACCTCGTACGCCTGTAATCTGTACGCTGATTGTGGATGATTGTTTTTGCTGTCGAGTGCTTTCCTTGTGTTCGGCTTCGGTGATAGGGCTGAGTGCTGCGTATAAATGCAGGGTGTGGTGCAACAAACCTTAGTTGATAGTTGGCGCCTGTCCTGTTGCTTCACGTTCCTTCTTGTCTTCGTCCCACTCGCGCGTTTCAAATTCAAAAATGGCTTTTGCATCCGTGCTTTTGCACCCATTGGACCTGAGGCTTCCAGAGGTACTGCTGGCCAGCATTCGGCGCCTGTGTGAGAAAAACACGGTCGTCGTCCACTTCGGGTCCCCGGTCGGTCTTAAGGCCCCATCGCACTCAGGCCTGTGCCAAGGGCGCCCGTCGTCGCTGCTTAGGCCGCACACTAGACAGCTGGTGGCAACCGCTGAGTGCAGGGTTTAGCCTTCGCGGACGATCTAGTACTGCATCTGAAATCCTCCTAGGATTTGCAGTGTTTGTATAGCATCTGTCAGAATGAGACTGCGCGTCTGAACTTGAGGCCCAATTCCAAGAGGACGGTGGTTATCCGAGTTCAAATTTTGTTGTCTAGGTGTGGAGGAACGCCCTGAAAATCCATGTACAGCCTTCACGACGCTAGATCCGACAGGCTGCCCTGCGGCTTCAGTCTTTAATGCGTCGCTGATGCCTCGAGGGGTAACCTCTATGTGATGTTTGGCGACGTGTGGAATTGTCAGTGGACACGAGAACGACTCCGGAGACAACAGCGCGAAGTTGGCCAAACTTGGCTATCGTGGCCGGGCAGCGAACGAGGAGGGGCAGGGAGACCTTGGCAGGCCCGGCTATGAGGCTTGAGAAGCGTTCAGTAAGCTAACCTAAAAGGACCGAGTCCAGTGCATACCTCGAGCTCCTTGGGCGTGCCGAGTGTTTGACCACGTGGCCGCCATGTGCCTTTGCACCCAACGGACTAAGTCCGTCTACCATCTCAAAAGAAGTGCGGATTCTTTCGGAAGCGCAACTTCTCAGCGAAGTGGCAAACAGAGCTTTGCAGATGCGTCGAGGCTTCAGATAGGGAGATGTCGTGATCTGCAGTAGAGGCTAAGACCACATTCTTCCTGTATAGCCTACAGAAATAGACACCCTCGCTTACAGTGCTCTGCAATGAGTGTTGCAGCAGCCTCCTGTTTGAGGCAAGAGCGGGGGGCTAAGCAGACCCTACACTACTGGCACCGATTTCATCACACAGTGGAGAGTACGCTATGCTGAAAGTGTGGGGAAGTAGACAGAACCACGGAACGCTTAGCGCTCTGCTGCCAAGACAACTCTGCTCCACCACGGATATCACATTCTGCAGTCGCTTGGGTCTGCATTACCCACTCACCCAGAGGAATTGATTCGCAGTAACAGCAGCAAACGTGATATCTGAGCCCCAGTGGAGATCATCAAAAAACAATGTGCTGAGTGGTGGGGTGCTGTGCGCCGACGATTCAAGGAGCACCTAAAAAACACTAGTTGGTCGTGTAACGTGGCAGCAGTCACTAGAGTGGCCACCTAGCTCGTGATGTCCTGCTGTAATC
This sequence comes from Amblyomma mixtum, assembly GCF_055824585.1. Lineage (NCBI taxonomy): Eukaryota > Metazoa > Arthropoda > Arachnida > Ixodida > Ixodidae > Amblyomma > Amblyomma mixtum. Next base: position 351,846,960 of record NC_143014.1, on the reverse strand, counting down.
TCTGTTCCAGTTGTACCTGTGAGTGTGTATGCGTTCATGTGCACGCATGAATTCTGTATGGGGAGTGATTAGCCGTTTGTGCTGTTTGCATGTGTTTTGTGCACTCTGGCAGGGCACCGTACCTGACAGCCACCCCATATGGCAAGTCCATAACCATCATCACTGTTCTGTTGTGGCTGGGGAAAGACACAAACGCAGGCAGCCAGGGCAGGAAGGAGAGTGGGATTTATTCACACACGCCTCTGCTTATATAGCGTTTATCAAGACTGTCGTACGTCTTGGTCATGCGCCTGAACTAATATCACGTATCACATTCTTTCTTTCTCAGTGAAAGAAAAGTCATTCTAATTTTTGGTTCTTCCTGTAGGTTTCTGAAGTGTATCTCTTTTTTCGCAACCGGGTCGCAGTAATGGGGCTGATGACCGGTTGCCTGCAGGGTTAGGCTCCTCATCTACTGTGAGGCTGGAAGCGGCCTTGTTAAGTTCAGGATTCTCTCTTACTGCAACTGTTGGTGGATCTCTTTGTGATGGGGTCTTTGATGTCTGCTTATCATCTGACGCCCTTGGCTGTGGTGAGGGTACCCGAGCTGGATCTCTTAATGAAGAAGATGGGCTTTGCACCTCGCTTCCACGCTTCTGGAATCTGGAAATGACCTCTGGAGAAGCGAAGTCTTGAAAAAGGCTTTTTGGACCTTCCGAGCTTTCTACACCCATCGCTTCTGTCCGCACAGTAGTTTGTCTTGGCCGCAAGTGATCGACATGAGTGAACTGTAGTCGACCTTGAACCCCAATTATATTTGTAACTGGGCTAACAACTTGTTCGACAGTACCTTCTTGCTATGACACAGGCTCAGCTCATGTGGTCTTCACGTAGACTCCATCATCGACGGAGAAGGCTTCTGCGCATCCTCTTTGTTCATTACGTTGTTCCGTGTCTTGTGTCAGACGTCCCGCCATGTCTCCTGCAAAACTTGGTTTCAGAAGGGTCAGTGGAGTTCGAGGCAGACGTTTGAAAAAACTTCAACAGGTGTCCGCGAAGTCATCGGTGCGGGTGTTTCTAAGAAAAAGAAACTTGTTCAAACTTTCTTGTATCTTACACTTCACTCCAGCATTTTCATCGCTCAGGAACCTGTTTTAGGAGAGTACCTTGGTCGCTCTTACGAGTCTTTCTGCGGCACCATTTGAAGCAGCATGAGACAGAGGTGTTCTTGTGTGTTTGATACCCCTGTGTCTCATGAGCCCTCCAATGTCATCCGAAGTGAATTGTGGGCCATTGTCAGTAATAAATTCTTCGGGGAAGCCGTTGGCTGCGAACATTGTGTCCAATATTTCCAGAATTCTGACGGTTATCGTAGATCTCACAGCGAACACTTCTATCCGCTTAGAGTGCGTGCCTATCAAAACTAGTAGGTTTACAGTCTTTTACAGCATAGTGAGCGTGAACCCTTCCCCAACCTTTCGTTGGATGCATCCAGGGTTGCAAAGGCCCGGCCAACTTTGCTGGACGGGTATTTTGGCAAACTTTACAACTCCGAACAGTTTCTTCTACGTCTTTATCGAGGCAAGGCCAACAGACGTATGCCCTTGCCAGCATCTTCATACGAATCATCCCTGGGTGCGCTTCATGCAGTAACGAGAGCGCTTACATGTGCTTGCAAGGTTTGCAGCACAGTAACCCCATTGCACCAAGTTAAGCAGCCTTGTTCTCCAACAGTTCATCTCTGCGTAGAAAAAATGGTCGCAATTCTTCAGGGAAATGCTCTGGCCATCCCAAAAGAACTTAGCTTAAAACGCGTGTTAGAAGGAAGTCGCGTTTCGTTTCCCGAGCAACTTCTCTAGCTGTTAACGGCGTTGCGTAAAAACTTGCCAAACACTCCGGCTCATCGCTGCTTGAAGCTGTCGACAGCGGCAGTCGGAATAGTACGTCAGCGATTTCCATTTTCCTGCCGTTCCCAAACTTCAGAACGCACTGATACGCTGTTAACGACAGCGCCCATCTCTGCATCCGTGCAGCTGCTAAAGGTGGGAGTGGCTTATCACGTCCAAGAACGATAAGCGGTTGATGGTCGGTGCGATGAAACCGTCGCAAACCGAATGTGAGCGCAAGCGCTTCTTTTTCGCCATAGTTTCGCTCGCTGCTTGTTAAAGTGCGTGAAGCGAATGCGATAGGCTGCTCAGTTCCATCTGGCATTTCATGGAAAATAAGAGCTCCCGAGCCGTAAGGGGAAGAATCACAACTAAGCCCAATTGGTTTTGTGACGTCGTAGAAGGCTGGTACTTTACTGTTCAACATCATTTTCTTAGTTGCTTCGAAAGCCTCCTTGCACTGCTGCGTCCATTTCCACTTGTGGTCTTTTTGAAGAAGCTCAAAAAGAGGTGCGACTACGGTTGCCAAATTCGTTAAAACGTGCCACATAAAATTAGAAGACCCCAGTAGGCCACCAGTTCTGTGACGTTACTAGGCTCCGGGGCAGCCCGTACTGCTTTTATTAAGCATGAAATGCTTTTAGCTCCCGTTGTCGGCAGTGTAGTGACGTCACGCCGAGACCGAGAGCCAACATCCGGGCACTGAATTCCACTCATCCGGGCACTGAAACGAGACCATCCGGGCACTGAAACGAGAGCATCCGGGCACCCTACGAGAGAAGGCCGTGAGGGGCCGCTTCCGCGCCGTCCCCAAGGATGGCGCTGCGGTCCCACAGTCACGCATGCAAAAAAACCGGCCGCTGGGCCTTCAGCTCATGACGTTTGCCCCTTTGGCAGGCAGACGTATACACGCTCGCGGAGTATTAGAACACGCTGCTTATACATTCTTGTGAGGCCTGCGTCTCGTCGTGTCCGCGTACGCTTCTGCATCGTCCTGCATTTCAATGCCGCCACCGTGACAGGTGTTTAAGCCGAGCAATGGAGCCTGATGAAGGGGAGGGAGGAAGCGTCTTGCGGAAAGCGATCGCTTTGCGAGTGATAGCCGCTGCCGACAACCCCATGATTATGCGTCCGCTCCCGAAAGCGACCAGGCCGGCACGGTTCGCGGCTGCCTACCTAAGCCCGCACTATTGCAGGCGATCGCTTCGACGCACCAAGAAGAGTGTGGTGTGGTGAACACTAGACCCATTGCAAGAATTTGACTAGTACTGTCTACATCCAATGTGCTATGACCGTAAACATTTCAAGCTTGCTCTACTCTCGATTACGGGAGAGGCAGATTTCTTTTTTCAGCAGTCTGATAAATTCCCTCCTTCGAAACCTTGCGCCCTAGGTAGACAACTTAAGCACGAACTGAAGCACTTTTGCTCTTTTAGCGTTATTGTGTGATCGCTCAGTCGCTTCAGAACTTTAGTGGCAGGGCTGTAGCAGTCGTCTGTGATGCTGCCTGTGATGATAGTCCGTCTATGTAGCACTCGACGTAGGAATACTTTCCAGAACTTTGTTCATCATGGCCGGGGCACTCGCATTCCAAATTGGAGCCTTTGGAGTGCGTGCAAGCCTTGATGTGTATTTATCGTAAGCAGTGGCTTAGATTCTTCAGGAAGAGGAACTTCTTGGCACGCCGAGAATAAGTCCAGCACATAAAATACCTTACGACCGGCTAGCATTGAGTAAAAATCCCCAGGAAGCGCTAACGGGTAACAATCGGTCTTGAGTACTTGATTAATTGTTACTTTGTAGGCTCCGCAAATCTTGATTCCGCAACCGTGCTTTGGAACCGGTACTAAGGGCGATGCCCACTTGCTCGTTGCTACTTTCCTTAGAATGCCTAGACTTTCCGGCTTTCGCAGTTTTTTTGCTTACTGTGTCTTTAGTAGCGAAAGGAATAGGTCTGGCTTTGCAGAATATAGGCGTGCAGTTTGAATCTAAGGATATTTTGGATTCGAAATTGCGAACCACTGCCGGTGTTGCACGAAAAACTTCCGGAAATTTTCCCCGACGAGAATTTACGGCAGCGTTTTCCGTGACGGTACTGGCGGTTTTCCAGTCAAGCCGCAGCTTTTAAAGCCAATCCCGGCCTTGAAGGGTAGGCATAGTTTTTTCTTCGTCCTCTACTATATGTAGTGAGAGCTCAGTTCTGCAGCCGTTGTGTTCCACGTTTACGGTCGCCTTTCATCTCAGCCTTACAGGCTCTTCTGTGTATGTTTTCAAAACTGTTATGGTTGGCTTGTATTTAATCTGCGAAAAAGATTGATTGAACGCACTTTCCGGCATTAGTGTGACAGCTGCACCTGTATCCAAAAGCATAGAGATAAGTTTCCCTTCAATCTGCATGGAAACTTTGTAGCCTCGCTTTCCCTGCCCCGTGGGTAGCACGACGTGGTAGGTCTGCGAATCGTCACATTCTTCGTCGGTCGCTTCCGCGTAGGTCCCCGGACGGGTTTTCTTTTCCTGGCACATCGATTGTAAATGTCCAGTCTTCGCACATGCGCGGTGCTCTGCATTGCGATACCAACACTTGTATGAATCCTGCCCTTTTTCGCAGCGATAACATGCGGTTTTCTGGGGCTCTTTTTTTTTTACTTGGCGATGACCTCGATTTTGTTACTGCCTTCCCTCGAACCACATGTAAATCGGTCAAGTTTTCTGCTTGGGAACAATATCCGTTGAGTCTCCTGGTAGCGCAATGCTGCCACAAGTCGACCTCTCTAGGCATCATTCAGGAATGTTTTGAACTGGCAGTTACGCGCCAGGTTCCCTTATGAAGTTCCCTTATGAAGTCACTGGCGCTTTCTTCTTCCTGCTGCGTGCGCTTGTTGAACTTGCAACGCGATTACTGAATACTCGGGAGTGAAGTGCTGTTCGAGTACCTTCTGTATTTCTGCGAAGGTCTTGTCAGTAGGACTGTCAGGAACTAAAATTTTCTCGAGCTCCTCGCACACTTTACTGTCTACTACGTTCAAGAACAACCTCAGCTTCTTTGTCTCCTGGATCTCATTAACTGCCACAAAATTCTCAAACCTCTCGAAGTAGGACTTAATAATGTCGTTCCTTGGGTTTAACTCTGGCATGCATCCGAAACCTTTCGAAGCCCCCGGTACTCCTGCCATAATGAAATGATTGCCTTCTGTTCGTGGTCCAGTCATCCGTTCCGGTTAAGCGGCTGTGCCGATCCTCGCTTCAGAATCGTAGCTTCATCCCGTGCTCGCCTCCAGTTCTTCTATCGTGGCCGAGGAAAGACACGAACGCAGGCAGCCAGGGCAGGAACGTTTTGGTTTTGGTTTTGTGGGGTTTAACGTCCCAAAGCGACTAAGGCTATGAGAGACGCCGTAGTGGAGGGCTCCGGAAATTTCGACCACCTGTGGTTCTTTAACGTGCACTGACATCGCACAGTACACGAGCCTCTAGAATTTCTCCTCCAAAGAAATTCTAGCCGCCGCGGCCGGGATCGAACCCGCGTTTTTTGGGTCAGCAGCCGAGCACCATAGCCACTGAGCCACCGCGGCGGCCAGGGCAGGAACGAAAGAGGTCTTCATTCAAAGACGCCTCTGCTTATACAGGGTGTCCAGGCTAACTTCAGCCAAGGTAGAAAAAATAAGATATTTGAGGTACACCAGGGAAACCACTTACATACAGCTACCAACCGGCTGGCGCATCATGGGCAATTTTTTGTTTTGAAATTAATCAATTAGCAATTAAGATCATTTTTCTAAATGCGTAAATATTGGCTTTAGACAGCAGATGTTAATAGCAAAGTTGGAGAGCACCTTCAGAAAACCCCATTCCTTTTATGTGTGATACAAAAGCCTCACGTGTATCTTTTTTACGAGCTGCAAGGACCGCCCGCGAAACAAAAAAAACATATCACGTGACTAGCGCATTCGTGCGCCACGATTGTGCTGCTCTCACCCGTGGCTTGAGTGAACGGAATCAGCTGCTGGCAAGGCGCGACAACCCCATTGCTCCGGCACGCCGTTATGTCGACGGTGGTTGCGACGCTCGCGCGAGCCAGTCTACAAGCGTGACTCTGCAACTTGCACCTGTGCAACTTCATAACCTTCATGCACTTGTGCAACTTAATCACGCAACCTTCATAACTTACCGGACAAAGCGATGCGAGGGGCACGCACAAGGAACTCTTCAGCGTTTAGACGAGCTTGAAGTGTCATAGTGCCGTCGAAGCCCTGTGCGCCATTAGAAATCGCACTCCATGAAATTCTTATGTGCAATAATACTTAAGTACTATTGCAGCGCCAAATTTGAAGCACGGACAATATGGCGGAAAGAGCAATTCTTTTCTGTCAAGCTCAGGCCAATTCTCCGTATACTCAATACCTTCAGTGAGACATCCACATACCTCTAGCCTGAGAACGCGGAGGAGATTTTTATGCTGAAATAGTATCGATGTGTATAAAAAGAAAAAGTTGAAAGTTCTGAATACCATTTTGTAATCTCCGTGTAAAAAACAATCATATGGTACGTGTGACAAAGGTAAAATTGTGATTTATAAATTTAATTCCATGCTCCTTCCTAAAACAAAAGTCTCGTCTGACATGAAAACAGCTATGCACCTCAATGGCATAAGTTGCTACAGATACGGGAATGTGGCGAGCAGGGGTAGACTTATGGGTCACTCTTGGAGGTTGGTGGTTCGGTGGAGGAGGGAATCCCATTTGGACCGTGTATGCTTGGGGTTCACCATGGTTTTACTATGTAAAAATTTTTGCGTGGGGAAGTGTTGCCTCGCCACCCCTGTATAGACCCTCCACTGGGGCCCAGTTTGTGTCAGCAGAGGAAATTTTGGCAATTCTGGGCATAAACAGCACTCTTTAGCCCACATCACTTCCACCTTCTAACATGTGTGAGCTGCGACGAAGACCACCCAGCTTATTCTTGTTACTGTTTAGTCTGGGATAAGAAAGACACGTAAAGTGAGAGAAAATATTTTTAATTTTCCTAAGCATGCACAGGCACAACCCGCAGTCTTCAAAACGTGCCTCTCGTTATGTGTTAAAATGTTGAGAATAATAAAGTGGCCTTGGGAGTCGCACTTTTATTGGGACGTTCGGCAGTGCGTCTTTGATGCTAAGAGAATAAGAGTAGGGTGCAGAGCATTTGGCAGATATTCTCAACTAACCTACGAAAACCAGATAATCAGTACTCCTCAAGAAGAAGGCATGGCATCTTGCTTGCACTTACTGATGAGGCTGGAACTTCTAAGGGGGGAAAAGCGGCTGGAATTCGACTTCAGGACAATGCAGTGAAGTATTGCAATTAAAATGACGTGGTAAAGGTAAAGGGCATGAAGAGATGCTAATTGTCTAAGGAACTAATAGGAGTTAATGATATGCTAGCTGAAATCAAGGAAAAAACTCTCTATTGTCTCGGGTGCGTGTGAAGCCAGTATTCTTGTGGAAGCTCCACTCCACTTCGAACAAGTTGCGAGTCAGTTAGCCAAACACGTAAGCCTAACCGTGGCCGTGTAATGTGGCGGTTCATGGGTATATGTCTCTTTTTTTTTGTCTCCTACCCCACGGGGTCAGGCGCAATTTTGAAACCACTGGCATGATGAAGTGCAGATGCGCCGCCATGGGCTGCTAAAGTCGCTGCAGCACAGGCGAGAAGTGAACGCTGTAATTTCATCACCTTCGGTTACCACCGCGTCCACTTTCGCCGCTGCCTGGTACCGAAACATTAAAAATTCTAAAGTGTGTTTGGCGAAACCCTTGTGGTCAACCCATTGCCGCTTCCCCGAACCGCTTGGCGCGTGGCGGGCTTCCCGCATGTGGGGTTTTTATTGTCTTCGGCTACTGCGGTGGCTTTTTTGATTCTAGTGTTTGAGAGTGCAACCACTTGGTGCCCGTTTCGCGGCGTCGCCGTAGCCGTTGCCCGTTCGGCGTTCATTGTGTTCATCGGAGTTGGCGTTGACGTTTTACACTCCGATCATTTGATGGAAAGGAAGTGCGCAAACTGGCTCCCTGGGTCAGTGGACGCCTGAATCGCGCTGTTGCGTTGTTGATGCGGCCGTATGAGCCGTTGCATAGCAACCGTCGCGTTGGACACCCGAACCGCACCGTGCCGGAAGGGAGGAAGTGGGAGTGAAAGAAGAAAGCCAAAGAGGGACCGTAGTGAAGAAAATGAAAATTGTATTTGAGGAAAAGAAATTACGCAGTAACTGTCTCGCATATCTCGGTGGACACCCGTCATCCGTTTGCAGAGGAAGGGAGGAAGTGGGAGTGAAAGAAACAGAAAGAGGGGCCTTAATGAAGAAAATGAATTTGAGGAAAGGAAATTACGGAGGAGGTTGCGCCGCTGCGCGGAGGAGAGGCCACAGTTGGCACGATTCCAGCGCACGGATGGACACCGCGAGCATGGACGGACACCGCGAGCATGACCCAATAAAGGCTTTCGCCTTAATATGTGCACAACATGTAACTATAAGAACGGATAACTGATGATCCATTATACTAAAGGAATTGATTCCAAGACAAGGCAGGCATGGCAGAGAGTCCGGTGGGTGGATGAGGTTAGGAAGACTGCAGGAGATAAGGTGGCAACGTCTAGAGCTGAAGTATATAGTTAATAGGAGGGATACTGGACAGGTCTTGATCTTGCAATGGATCGAATTCGGCTAATGTTATGATTTCCGATGCTTCCGAGGATGAAAGTTATATACCTAGAAAAGACGTGCTGCCTTGAACTAGCTTTACTCATTAGCAATAAAGACTGTGAGATCGCGGATGGTTGCAAATATCAGAATTTTACTGGCACAAACAAAATACGTTCTCAACCATCTAAATTTGACATTTAAGACCACATGTACATCAGGCACATCTTTGAGTATACTGAATTCACAGTGCTATGGGGCCAGCCGAAGAATGAGGCGTGATGAACCATGAACAAGAGATGATTTAATGGCCGCTGGCCTAGCGCGAGCGCTCCGTCCCGCGCCACTGCCAGCGTCGTCTTCTTCGTAACAATATAATGAATTCTAAATAATTCAAATTGTTTGGTCAGCGTATCATATTGATTTATAATTTCATATGGCTGTCGTAACAGAACTCTGTACGTATCTAATGCAAGCTCGTACTGGCAGCATTACTCTATTAGTTCATACGACTGCTAAGAAACTTCTACCGGATGTGTTGCATTACGGTAAGATAATAAGTAGACATTTATTTGCATCGCAATGATGTGGGTAGGCTCGGGCAAAAAAGCCAACGGCTTTCTCTTGAGTGAGCTTGAGCCCCCTTACAAGGCATATGCAAATGCAGCAGGAAAGGAAATAAAAAAAATTTCATGCCTAACACGGAGCAGAAGAGAGAAATACGAATGCCAAATGCAATCACGTATGACAAGTGTTCACGAATGTTCGTTAACCGGCACAGCACAAGTATCCCTACAAAAAAAAAAAAAAACCTCTAAAGCGAAATGCACATCTCACATATCAACACTAGGGAGATACAAAGACGCTTATCAAAAATATTCTTATAGAATTCAGACACTACATTTTTGGATGACGAACCTCTAGAAATTAGTTGATTAATCATAAGGCTGCATGACTTAGTAGGCCAAGTTCTGCAAGGTCGAAGCGTATGTTACAATATTCTTGTTTTGAAAATTTATATGGCACCGTGTTTGGCTTGAGGGGTCACAGCTGTAGAAAGATATATGATCATGGTGAGATAATGGTTTTTTGACAGGCATAAAATCATATGACGTCGATATAAAGAAGAGTAAGATTAGCGCTGTGTTCGTGTGTTTTTTAGTCCATTGGGCCTCTGTGTTCGCGCTGTTCGATACAGGACAATTACATAGCTATAACTTAAAATGTCCTCAGGACGCATTTTAGATTCGTTACCAGAGGAGATATGATAGAGGTCTTTGATAGTTACTATAAAAATTATTTAGGAACATCTACGCACCTACCATTGCTATCAGCCGCAGCCTGAGGGATAAGAGCTGAGGCATGGAATTAAATGCCATGTTTGTTTCGATGAACCATATAATATGAACGCATATCTACTGCATACGCACTAGATGGCCCCAGTTGGCAGCCATTAGACCCACTGCGTTCAATTTTCCGGCAGTCGACAATGATTTTCTCATGGACTTTCGATGCTTTCAGGTTCCTCTATCTGATACTCTGTGGTTTGTTGTGGTAGCAGTTTCACGTATTGCGCCTGATGTAATACACGTTTGTACACTACAGTTTGCTGCTAAACAAGTGCGCTGAATGAGAATCGCTGGCACGTAAGTATAAAAGAGCATATTTTTTGTGCATGTCTCTGCGTATGTATGTGTGAAGGGGTTTTGTTTTTCATACACACGTGACATGTGTTGATGGAACTGACCACATGCATGATATTGTCACGTTGTAGTGACGGCAGTCCAGTGGTCAGGAAGACACCAGCCAGTCTTGGAAACGAAGCTCTTTATTTGGGCTGACTAGCGCCCGCAAAATAACTGAATCACTCGGCGGCGGCGTAGAAAGAGAAGTTTATTTTTTTCTGTGTTAACATAGAAAATACAAAATAAAACAGATGAACTTAATGCTCTGATAAATCAAGCATATGCGCAGTGACGCAGCACTGAGCACGTCAGTAATGCAGTAAGAAAGCCGATACTCGACGGCGGCGGCGTAAGCAACAAACGTGCTCGTCGGTCGTCGAACTACGAATGCCCGCTGCTCGCGGCATCGTTCAATTTAAAGCCGGCAAGGAAACTTCGAGATAACAGGTCGAGAGCATCTAGAGTAATCTAGAAACACGTAGATGCAGCTGTTCATGGCTGTGAACAATCTAGATTAGTCCGGTCGCTTCTCGCGTCACGAACAAAAATGATAACACCCCTTTCGTGCGGCCTTGCGCGAACGAACGGACATTACAATGATACGTGGCAATATGATGCGTTACCTGCATTATTTATTGGTTTTTGTTTTGTAATGCCCACAGGTGATGTGGGTGTTGTGATAAATAAATAAATAAATAAATAAATAAATAAATAAATAAATAAATAAATAAAGCTGGTGAATAAGAATGCCGACACCTATTAAACACAAACCTTGCTTCGTGACGCTGAACTACGAGTACGAGTTTACGAATATCCCTCAAGAAAAAAGTATACAACAACCGTACTTTACCAGCACTCACCTATGTACAGAAATATGGAGGCTAACGAAATGGGATTAACTTAAGTGAGGGACAATGCAATGGGCTATGAAAAAAAAGGATAGAGCTAACGTTAAGGCACCGAAAGTGGACAAAGTTGGCGAGGGAACAAACTCGGGTTAATGACATCCTAGTCGTAATCCAGAGAAAGTATTGGGATTGGGGAGGGAACGTGATGCGAAGGCAAGATAACCGCTGGTCCTTAAGCGTAGCGGAGTAACTTTCAAGAGAAGGCAATCGTAGCAGAGGGCGGCAGAAGGTTAGGTGGGCAGATGAGACTAAGAAATTTGCGGGGATACGGTGGCCGCAGCTGGGAAAGTACAAGGTTAATTTGAGTGACATGGGAGAGGCCTTTGCCCTGCAGTGGACGTAGGCTGATGATGATAATCTTCCTAACTGCAAGCCCGTTTGATTGTGGAAGGTAAGGCGCAGTACGGAGATATCTTAAGTTGTTTGCCGCGAGAAATTTCGCAAACGCATCTGACGTAAACTGACTTCTGTTTTCACTATCTATGCCTGACTTCCGTTGTCGCTAACTGGGGATGCCTCGTGTGCTGAACATCTTGGGCAGCGCCATGATTGTCGATTCCGCCGTGGCATGTTGCACAGCGATACTTCTAACCAGTTGGAATGCGAATATACATCAATCAAAATCATGGTGCCGCTTACCGAACCCGCGTAATCCAGATGGACACGCGACCAGTTGTCTTGCGATAACGGCCAGTTTACAAGCGTCTTTTCCGGGTGGCATGACGTAGCCTGCACGCAAGTTGGACAGGGTTTAGCGAGGCGTTCGATGCCACGGTCTAGTACCGGCCACAACAAGACTGTGGCGGCGACTGCCTTCATAGCCGAGCCTCCCGATGCACCTCGTGCAGAAGCGCAAGCATTCAGCCTCTAGCAGATTCCGGCACGACAACTCTGTGTCCCCACTAGATGAGGCCCTGTTAGAGGGTCACCTCCGGTCGCCTTTTTAAGTAGGGCTGTAAACCTGCTTCGGAAGCCTTTCGCTTGCGTGGGCACCTACGAATAATGAAGAACTTTTCGTTAACAAGTGCCTCGTCTTCTGCAGTCATTTCGCGCAGAACTCGCGACGGAAGAGGGGTCTCGTCAAAATGCTGCATGGAGTGATCGTATTTTGGCACTTCATCTGAGGCTCCCTCAGGCATTTCTACGGGAAGTAAACTTAGGTGTCTGCATTTTGGTTGTCTGCCCCGGGCTTGTACTCGACCTTGTAACTGTAAGCTCTCAGCAGCAAGCAACAGCACTCTATCCTGGCAGCAGCCATGAGTGGTGTTGGATGGTCTTCTCAAAACAGTCCGACCAGAGGCTTACGGTCTGTAACCAAAACAAAAGTTCTGCCGTAGTCCTTCAATGCTTTTAATAAACATTGAAGGACTATGGTTTTGCCAAGCAGGTAACCGCGGAGTTTCGTCACTCTGAACACCAGTGCTAATGCTTCGCGCTGCAATTGCAAATGCTTTGTCTAGGCCCGAATACTTCCTCTTGTCATCGCGCGACACCTTGTGCACTGATAGAGTGAGGAAGTTCATGCCGTGAGTGGCACGCCTGTCGTCCTGATTGCCTTCGTTTCATGTGCATTGCAACCTCTGGGTTTATTGCTCACTCCACTGTAGCTGTAGCATTCACGGTGTCGTCGTTTTGATACCTTATTTAGGGGCCTTTGTGCAGGGTACTGTGCTGCTTATTGTGGTATTTTCTCTCAATTACTCCCATTGCATATCACAAATAGTGTATGTCTTTGCGTTTCACTGTTGGGCTTTGCCCTTTTCAGGGTGTTCCTGTCGAGTATGACTTCATATGCCTTCCCGTTTGCGTTGTTGTAGTTGACCTTAAAAAAGATGCCACGTACCCACACTGGGGGATCGGCCAAGAACCGGGAGGCATAGATTGCCATTCACCTGTATAATAAAGGCAGAAGGAACGCACGCGGGAGAGCGACGCCTGTGGGATCTAATTCAGGTAGGGCATGGACTGAAAAGGGAAAAGAATTTGAATGAAAAAAAAATAGAATTGATGGAATAAATGAGAGTGTAATACATCAAAGAAAATAAAATATTATAAGGTTTTATGGTAGTCGATGAGATTCCAGCAACAAATTTTGAACAGCGGAACAAATAGGGGCCGTTTACTCTAAGCTGTTCATATTAAAATGGATATTTCGTTTCCGTCTCACCCTCTGTCATTGGTCACTCAGATACACCAGCGGCTTTCAAGCGTTTGTGGAAAGCGGCCCGGCCACTGGGTAGAAGGCGACCGGACACCACCGTCGGCTGCATATCGCATCCAATTGCAACAAGTGGGCAGGTCCGGTCCCTTGCGGTTGACATAGCGCTGCGATGCGCCTTACCAGTGCCTGCATTTCTCAGTCAATTCCAGCCAGTGGTGGGGACCGGTTGCCAACCACACAATGCCCGGACTGCTTCCCACAGACACTTGAAAGCCGCGGGTATATCTGAGTAACCAATGACAGAGGACCTTACGGACGTGAAATGGCCATTTTAAAATGGACAGCTTATGTAATACGGCCCCAGACCTGTGGCTGAACCCAAGTGCGGTGGCGCCAAATGATAGCAAGAGCAGGCTGCTCAAACTAAGGCCAAGATACTGAAAGGGTTCCTCCAGCAACCTTCTTCTCAAAGAAGTGAAGCGACGACATTAGAGCCAAAAATGACCGATAGATTCGTGTTCATGGCAAAATGCAAAGAGGGGAAATAGCGCCAAACCAGACCTGTGTAAACAGAAATTAAGAGGAGAGATATGGCAGCGCAGCTGCGTCAGAGAGTGTTCAATCTGCCGTGTTCGACAAAATATCCTGCTCCAGGAATATCTCTGGTGTTGATAATCCGCTGATGTTAAATGTACTCCGTTTTGTCCGCTTAATAACGCACGGCGCCGAAACCAAACTGCTTTGATATACGCTGTAGCCGGGCGGATAGGCAACACGGAACCGGTTCGAACGCCTTTGCAAGGCTATCAGCAACCTCATTTGCTGTCACCCTGCTGTGACCGAGTATCCATATTAAGTTTACAAGGCTCAAAAGTAAAGGAAGCAGGTTTAAGGATGTACGTAAAATGGGACAGGGACGACAAAGATAAAGAATCGCTAATGACTGTCACTGTGGAAAGAGTGAGATCTAGCTTGCGTACAGGAAGTACTACCTTCAGAAACGATGTTTGAAAAATAGGCGTGAAATCCGAAAGGCACAGTGAAAAGGAACAGTCTAAAGGCGGAGACTATATTCCTACACGCGCCTTTCCGTTGCAATGCGAGGCGTCGGTTGCTATTGCATTGTTTGTAGGAAGGGTTCTTAAATCTATTTCTCATAGTTGATTTAGAATAAGGGGTGGTAATCATGTGCATTTTGGTGAAAAATGTCGCCATTATGAATAGAGGACTCACTGCTTAACGCGGGAAGGATGTTAAAAATTTGCACATTTATAGGCTCAAATAGTCTTCGCACCAACACAACCAGTCGGGTATGAAAACCAGGCCAGTGGACACCAAAAATGGAGGGCGGCTGGCAACATAAAATGCTTTGAGAATGGTGCGAACGCGATTCATAGATTCTGAGGTAAGTCTACAGAGTTAGAAACAGAAGTGTAGATAAGAGAGAGGGGATGCGGGCTTCAAGGTTCAGCACATCGGTAGCCACAAATTTGGGGAGGGCAAGGCACATCCGAAGAGCTTGCCGCCCCAAAAGGACGAGAGGACGAAGTTTGTAAGCAGACGAGCCTGAAAACTACAGAGATCCGAACTCTATGATGGGTCTCACACACACTACGTAGATCATTACTACCACATCTATGCTCATTCCGTACCGGCGACAATACAACCTATGTAATATGCCCATGGCACAAGCCCCTTTCACTTCGACATGGTAAGCGTGAGGTCGGCAAGTAAGTTCCTCGTCGTAAATGACCCCCATATATTTTAGGAATTGAAGGTGAGGCATTGGTTGACATTTATGAAAGAGCGACAACTACAGGGTCTTGAGCAGGGAAAACAAGGACGGCGCATTTCTTAACATTTAAAGGACAACTGCATAGGTTTCAGAAATAGACGAGCTCAAAGGGCTCGAATGTGTGGAACTTGCAGGTAAAGCATGCGAAGACCTTGGGGTAGTATTTGAAATGGTGACCTAATCGCCGATTTAAACCGTGACGGCCCCGCCGCGGTGGCTCAGTGGTTACGGCGCTCCTCTGCTGACCCGAAAGACGCGGGTTCGATCCCGGCTGCGGCGGCTGAATTTCTTGAAGGCGGAATTCTAGAGGCCCTTGTGCTGTGCGATGTCAGTGAACGTTAAAGAACCCCAGGTGGTCGAAATTTCGGAAGCCCTTCACTACGGCGTCTCTCATAGCCTCAGTCGCTTTGGGACGTTAAACCCCGATAAACCAATAAACCAACTAAACCGTGACGTCCGTGAAGCTTCTCCGCGGACACAGCACCAAATGGGGGGCGCATCATGACGTCATCGAATGTACCAGTACATTTATAGCGCATAAACGCTTGCTTTCAAGGAAAACAAAAACGCCACCGAAGGCACAGGCATCCCAGCGTTGTTTGGCAGCATACAACTTGGCATGGCAGGGTGTAGTTGACAGCAATGGAAATATGAAATCTTACCTTCCGTGACGGCACACCGATCTTATCCACACTCCTCTGGGGCTGTGAGGTGAAGCCTAAAATTTAATCGTCGATTACGTAGCTATTTTAAATGCTACCGCAAAAACACGTGGCATGCTTTACCTGCAGCCTAGGTCAATTTGAATCCTTGAATATCGACGAGTTCTCAAAAGGTGGTTTAGCTGCCCTTTAACGGGAGGTGTGAGCTGCTCAACCAGTGCTCAAATGGGATTGCAAGTGATCATAGAGAGAGTGTGTATCAGGCGCCGCCGCAAAAAACGTAAGTGCATAGACGTAAGTGTGAACATGGCGATGGAAAGGAATGGAGTTCAGCAGCATATTACCAGCACAGGAGAGAGGACACCCACTTGCGGTTCACCTCTCGTTTGTTTGTACCGCTCCGAATGTACGCCATTATTTGCGCAAAATAATTATCTGTTTTAGAGGAATACGGATACCCGCTCAACTAAATATGCTGGAATCTGAAGACTCTGTAACCTGCGTATAAGGCTGAAGTGTTCTACACTGTCGTAAGCCTTGGAGACGTCTAGTGTTACCAAAGCAGCGTACAGTTGTTCACGTTGGGCAAGAACTCGATACCCCAAATCGGCATGTGAATTCCAGATCGAACTTCGTGGCCGGAAACCAACTTGACGGGGGCTGAGAACGAAGTCGGAAACTTGAAGTGGTAAAGCCCTTTCTATTAATTTTACCTCGTGTGACCTTAAAGAAATTGGCTTAATATCCAAATCGTAGCCTCCACTCTAAGTTTTAAGTAAACTGATCACCTTTCATTGTTTCCACTCGAAAGGTACCGAAGCGTGTTTTACAGAATTATACCAGGTGTAATAAGGAGTCAGAAGACTCCTAAAATATAACCATGAGCATTTTTTGAGTACCTAACACCATCAAGACCGGGAGCAGCAGCTAGTATTCTCAGTAGAACCTGAGAAAGCTCCGACTGATTAACTTGAGAATTATAATTACTCGTATTTCGCGTCACTGGCGCAAACAGCATTGGACGCAAAGGTACTAAGACGAGAACCGCTTTTGCGATCCCTTGGAAATTGTCTCAAACGCCTCTAGCTTGTTTTGGTAAAAAAAACAAACGAGTATAAATTTATACATGTCGTGAGCTGTTTTCTAGATGTAGAAAGTCGAATAGTGCACGTTGGTTTCCGGATTCCGGACTTTGAAAGAAGTCGAAATCTTCAGTGTAATAATTGTCTTTCGCGAGTAACAGTATGCGTTTCAAAATGGCTGATCTTATGACTGTTCCAGTTTTTTGGGCATTGAATACGAAGAAGCATATTCCGTGCCGCCTTCCTCCGCCTGTAATCTCTGGTACAGTCCTCATGCCACCAACAACTAGAGGTATTCGCTTTAGATAGCCGCGCCAGAAATCTCCGACCTTTTACGACATTCCTGTGTAGCCAGGAATATGTTTGGTAACTGATGATAATCGGCCATGTTAGAAAATTATGCAAAGGCAGGGCGCAAAGTGGTCGGCAATCTGAGAAGCCGCAGGCGATTAACGACATATGATATTAAAACTTAAAGCCATATTTTCATTAGAGGTGTCGCAATCAACAGTGTAACAGTTCGTTGTGCCAGTGCCTGTAGTGGTGAATATGAGATCAAAAACAGATTGAGTCTGTCCTCGAAGGTAAGTAGAAAATCCCGAATTCACACACATAAGGCTCTTACTGAAACGTAGTCCCATTGGCGATTGCCGCATAGGTTTGACCAAAAGACTCACAGAGCATAATATAAACTGAAATCGCCAGCCACAATAACTGGGTGTGGACGGTTAGCGAGTTGCAAGTCGAGGAAGGTGATATTCTCTACTCCGTAGGGGAAATAAACATTCCCTAACAAAAATAGAGAGCACCCAGGAAGAGACAAGTCTAATGACAATATCTCACAGTCTGGAGTCGTTTGCTGAAAAGACACCGTAGCCCTGTGGCAAAATCTTGAAGAGACTAAAGTTAGCAAACCCCCTGCTCTTGACTGGTGATTTAGGTGAAACGACCGATAGTTTTTAATTATAAGAAGCTTGTCAGCTGAAAGCCATGTTTTTTGTAGAATTACAATATCCGCATTAGGTTGGGAATAAAGAAAGCTTAAATTTGTTCAAGTTGAAAGAATAGAGCAATAGTTTTACTGTAGAACTCGCCACGACGCGATGGTTGCGAAAGCCTGGCAGCAGCAACTGCCTGCTCCAAAAACGTTATCGTTAAGCTGAGTGCCAAGCTGCTGCTGCTTTGAATTGGTCTGGGGACGCGGAGAAGACGAATGAAACGTGGGAGACCACTTGCCCTTGAGAACCCGCACAGCAGGGTAAGTCACCTCTGAATGATAGGTGGTTCCAACACCACTTGAAGTACCCGAGGCAAGTACAGCGGTAGGGACAGTAGTTCTTTCCTGGGGCTGAGATCCATCAGCAATTGTAGACTGGTTAAGCTGAGAGGGAATAGTTGCCGAGAGTGGGGCCAAGTCAGGATGTACGGCACGGGTAGCTGAGCCGCGATAAGGTTAGTAAAGCTTACAGAAGCTTACAGAGGCCTACAGAAGGCCAGACAGACATTCCTCAACCAAAATGTTTCGAATTTTCTTTTGTTCTCTTTTTTTGCCGCACCAGCCAATGTTCCTAGTTTAGCGCATCACATTCGTCTTTGTTTGCAATGCGGCCTCTCCTACTGTTTTCTGATTTTCGATTCTATCTCAGTGTTTATGGACAACACGATATAAAACTGGCAGATCTCCACCACGACCTAGGATGCGCTCAATGACTCCTCGCCCACAACCACTCGATGATTCTGCGTGCTTAGACTTTCCACTGTAGAAAACTGTACTTTATTGTACTAGTACGCCGATCTAGTGGCATTTTTCTTAGGATGAAGAAACGTAGCCACTAAATTTGTCCTGGAAATACCCACTATATTCGCCAGATTAAAGACCATTCTCATTAGCAGGAAAGAGCGAAAAATATTGGTGATGGCGTTTGCAAATGCATGCTCGGGCTCAGCGCGAGTGACACTCGGAGAGCGAGCGCTGTTATGACTCAGCTTAGGACCCTCTGTTCGACCAGTGAGGGACCCCAAAGAAGGATGCCGCGCTGAAAAAGTGCCTATGGGATTTTCCCATGCTTCGTCGGGTGGGGAGGACATTCCTGGAGAAGGACGCCTGGGGACAGCGACCGACGATGAACGGAACAAAGGACGCCCGTTCGGGGAATAAAGGGGCGGAGCAATCAAGTTATTACCCGTTTCCGTGAGGAGCCGGCCCCACTGTAGAGAGTTCGCCGCAGTTGAGGGCCGCAGCGTCGCAAGGACCACATGTGCTCCCGGTGACACGGAGCCGCTTGCACCACTGTTGCTGCACTGCAGGAATTAGCAGCGGACTTGCAATTTCTCCTCTCCCGTTCTTGCGGGTTGACTCTGCAACAAGTGACTCCGCCTGCTACAGTACTGTGCAACTTTGATTAGTGCCCATCTTGGGGAAATGAGCCCTGTGTTGGATTGGCCTCCGCCTGATGGAGCGGCAGAACCTTAAGGGATTTAAGGATGGTGCTGAGAGTGAAAGGACGCTCTGGGCCCTGTCAAAAAGGCTCATACAATCGCTCGACGTTATGAGCTTTTAATTCTTGATTCCTTCTCTTCTGTCTTCAGTACGCAAATAAGTTTCGTAAAAGTGCCATTAAACCCGCTTGTTTTCGTTTTCCCACCCTTCAAAGCTTCAGGCTTCTTCAGCCCGAAGAGTCAACACGCTACCAAACGGAGCCCGGGTTCGGATAGCCTGTGCGCCACGAGAGCGCACAGCTGCGCTGGAAAGACGCCTGCCGACCGCTATCTACCGAAAAACAAGCCCAGCTGCCGGCGCCTACAGGGTAAGCTGGAAGTCGCTTGGTGAAAGGTGGCCGCAACGCGGTTATGCACAGCAGCGAGGGATGGATCACAGCAGCGACAAGAGCCGCCTTGCAGCGGAGACGAGCCCGGCAGGCCGCAGCCTTCCGCGCCTGACGGTGTCTTTCCAGTTGTCCAGCGGGACGCGGTGAGCCCCTGGAGGGCTTGCCTTGCATTCGCAGTCGTGGTGGTGATCCTGGCTACATTCTGCATCGTTGGCACGCGGCTGATCTTCATTGCCCGGCATCTGTCCGCACCCGGTCTCACCTCACTTCGGAGCGCTCCAAGTCCGGCCGTCCACAGGACCAGGTGGAGAGCCCCGTGTATGTACCTGCCGGGCTGCCTCAGTGGTGCCTTGCCAGAGCGCAGACGCCATGCCTCTTTTATGCACGGTTGATTCTCATTTTCGTGGCCAACTCCGTTCATTAGCGGCTTCCACTGTTAGGAACTGCCTTTCCAAAACTCAGGATACTGTAGCTTTGGGGAAGCCCGCACTGCATAAACAAGAAACCTGCCTCAGGGCGGCTGTTTGGAGGTAGTGGATGCACGTGTTCTGAATTGAGGTGCACAGTTAGCATATTGCCATGCCATTCTTTACCATTTTGGAGTAGCCTGATATGAAACTCTAAAGCTGCTTTGCTACACTTGGGGCATCTTGTCAACGCACGATCTGTGCTGAAGCGCAAAGTCTACAATTTATAAACAGCCATCTTTTGGCTGTTCAGTTGCGAAAGATAGGTCTACTCTCTTCCTTGAAATTTCGAAATATCAGCTACTGATCATGTATTGTCCGACTTTCACGCAACACTAGGCAGTGATCAAAGTAGCGGAAAACTCTTATCGAAATTACGGCATCGCAGTATACTTCTTGAGCATGTCACTTCAGCAGACGTGCATCCACCACATCCAAGCTGCCTCCCTTGAGCAGGTTTCTGACATATGCAGTGTGGGCTTCCCGGAACAACAGTAGCCTGGCTTTCAGAATGGCTGTCTACCACAAAGAAATGGGTAGAGGTCATAGTTGTTCAGGAAAATGAGAACCAATTGTGCAAAAAAGTGCCCGTTATTCTTTCTCTGCATAGTGGATCACACTGGTGGAAAAAAATGCATATCTATATCTGATGTTCAGGCAGTGTTCACGACCGACGGCAGGGTTAGTAGGGTGTATGCAGCAATATGCAACAAGCTGGAGAAGCAAGATAACCATAACGAAAGGTGTGCTGAAATCGCGTCAGGTAAAGTGCACCGATTGCAAAATGGTAGTAGTCTACAATATAGAACTTTCTTGTGGCAAACACTAGTTCATACAGACTGAAATATTCCTCAGTGTGCGCCTAAACAGCAATGGAGATTGCTAATGAAAACGCCTTCATGCAGTCTCTAATTGGATTGCAGCGACTGCAAATATTGTTCTTCATTGCTTGATCAAACGTTATCTTTAGGTTTGTAAATTGGGTTTTCTGTGAATTACTTGAAACATTCCTGATGTGCAAATACAGTGGAACATCTGTGGCAAAGCTTTTCTTTTCACCGCAAGCGAGTGAAACGGCGTTTCTAGATGCGTATCGGACGTTCCTGACAGTTGTTGCCTTCTATTGCTTAGGCAATCGGGGGTGAGAGATTTCATCTTTTTTCTTTATGAACTCCGGCAATAAAGCTTTCAGTTATCAGTAATAGTGCGTGTGTCGTCCTTTTTTGTCTTCGTCTGGAGTCGAACCATGCTGAAGCTCTCTGCCTTTTCCAAATTCAGTTCATTTTCCTACATGCATACCAACATTATTTGAGCAAATACACTCCTAACGCCCAGTGAACCAAATATTGGCACACATGCACTGATATAGAGCACTGCTTTACACAGTGGCACATTTCTATGGTGATTTTTAGTGCGTGAATTTAAAGAAACTATATTTGCATACTCACAAGACAGAGGAGGTATATGTGTTATCTGTGTTCTTCTTTCACGTTGTTTACCGGGTATGATCAGACGCACCCCGGAGTGTAAATGACAGCAGATATCCACATATGAGGATTGCAGCAGCTTCTCAGCACCTGCACTAGCCTTGTCAATTGATGTCAATAAAGCTTTGGCTTAGCACTGGCCACCTAATGCTCTCTTGTCAACGTCTGTCAGTTTGCGTGCCGTTCTATCCAGTTGAACGATTTGCGAAGCTTTTTTGGTGCATCAAAGCTATGAAGTAGTATGTTCACCGTGTTACGCATACACATTGTAGAAAGAAACCACAACCTGCTTAGCCATTAAGATAGATTGGCACACTTACCACCAGTCTGCGTCTCTCATTAATCGATCGCATTGATCATTCCCCATGTTATAATCGCTGGCCCATCGAGTGTGTACAACACCATCTACTGCATGCCTCATGTCACAGTCTGCCACTATTGTTTTCCTCCCATCACCCTGCCACCATCTGACCACTAGAGTAATCCATCAGGATGGTTGTTAACACAATAACCACCATTAGCAAGATTTATGACAGGGAGGACAAGCATTTTGTTTTATGCACACTCACTTCGCATAACTTCCGTTCGCTGTCCGTGTGCGCACGAGTGCACACGACAGTCACTTCATTGCGACTCATTGCGATTCAGTTCATCGTAGAACCTGATCTGTCGTTTCAGTTCCTCAATACGTTGTATAGCCTCTCTGTTTAACTGCTCGGCCCACTCACTTGAGAACATGTCGCATTGCACAGCTTTGTCAGCTCGGCCTATCTGGGAACGGGCATCTTCAGCAGCCTTTGAACTGTCCTCGGCGTCACGCTCCTGTCTATCGTCCAGGCACGACATATCCGAGCTAGCTAGAGAGCACTGGAATTTGTCCTCACCAGCACTGCATCGTCCACTGTCTTGCATGGGCCACGGAAAGGTCTTGGCGCTGCCACCAGTGTCCCTGTGGAGGCCGTTCTCGAGGCACATCAATGTCGTGGCAGGCGGGCCCTCCCCGTAGTCCTCGCCGGCCGACGTCGGCCGCACACAGCTGGCCGCGCCACCGTCGTGGCCTTCGGGCACGGTGCACTCACTCACGCTCTCGCTCATGGTGATGATCTCCGCGTCTTCGATCAGGACGTCCCCGACCACTTCACCGGGCTCTTCATCTTCCGCAGGGCCCGCATCTCGCTTATTCTCAGCTGCAGCCATCGGCAGGAAACCGGCTTGATGTTCTTCACTGAAGGACACGATGGGCGAGATCTTTTTCAACGTGGCCAATTCGGTCTCGCTGGCGTACTGTAGTGGCCGGTGTGTGGATACAGTTTCGAATGTTCAACGCCTGGAGATGATGACGATGCCTCGTCGTGGCCCGAAGACACGTTCCCGCTTTCGTCTTCTTCTTCATCTGACGACTGTAGCGGGCCGTTTTGCGTTACCACAACTCCAGCGTGTTTCTCACAGTCCGATATGGTTCACGCCTCGTGGGATGATGTACGAAAAGGCCTCCAGTGTCCGTGGCTCCACGTGCCCAATTGTCCAGACGATCGTGACACTTATCATCCATGCCGGTTCACACCAGCTACCGACGAGAGTGGATACGGCGGTGCGGATCCCCTTTAACTCTTTCGCGCAGGCATACATTTTGAACCCTTTGAACCAACCTTACTACAACATTTTTAACCTGCCGTGCAGAAAGATACGGTCGTCAAAGTCTACGACGCAGTTAACTGGGTGCTGCATGGCTTACAGATTTCTCAACACGACAACAGATTAGGCTGAACCTTTCGCTGTTGACTATCTGTGATAATTTAAATGTACTAGAAATAGTGACAGTGGGTGCTGCGGCCTGTAGGTGGCATGAAGGTGGAAGCGCAGAGCAGACTTGCCGCCAGAGGGTTGGTGCGCTGTTCCCGAGAAGACGTCTGCTTCAGTCGTCTCGCTCCTTATGGTCATTTGTTCGTTTTTTCCAATGCGAACGCCCGAAAACTGTCAAGTTTGCCCAGTTATTTTCCCGTTGTCAACATGTCTGTGAGTTTCTCTTAGAAAATGTCGTACATATACAGGAAAAGCTGAACAGAGCATGCCGTTTGCACCGGCGGAGCGATAGCTCTCTTTTCGAAATAGCAACTGCTACAACGCGGTTCAAACGCGCAAATAAAATATTCAGCGTTAGAATCTCAGCGTCACACTGTTGGGTACCGAGGCCTCGTCAGGTTTTTCTGCCTTTTGTGGCGGCGGCCTCTTTCTGTAGAAATAAATAAGTAAATAGGTTTGGTTTACGGGGTTTAACGTCCCAAAGCGACTAAGGCTAGATCGCTTTGGGAGGTTAAACCCCACAAACCAAACCTATTTATAAATAAATCTCCCCACTGCTGGGCAGGACCTTATGACAAAACAATTTCAATATATCATAAGTGTGACGCATATCTGTATAAAATATATGAAGTGTGCTGTACTTTGTCGAACTATTTTCTTCCGCGGATGAATACATTCTGGAGCTGAGGTAAGGCGCACGCCGAGTGGAGCGACGCTGCGTTGAGCAAGGCGTACACCTTTTCTTGGCAATGAAGCGAAGGTGAGAGAGCCAAAGTACGCGTGCGCTACCACTGAATAATGTAGTCCTGCAGTTGTGTCTGTGTTTTCTCTGGGAGAATTAAAGAAAAAGTTGGAGGACGCTTTATTCGCCTTTACGAGTGAAACATGGCAGCATGTCGCAGCCTGCCAGGGAGTCCGCGGAACGCCATCGGCCGCTGGGTGCGACGTCTTGCCCCTTGGACAAATCGCTTGGGGTCGCTAGGAGACCTCTCAACAAACCCGACGTCACGAACGCTAGCATAGCTTCCGCGCCGAACGAACGGGCAGCAAGCCGCAAGCTTCGTGGTGAGCGCGCCTTGGATGTGCGCTGCGTTGTTCGCCGCTCACCGCATGATCCCTACTTTCCGGCACGGCCCCGCTGCGCCCGAACGAGACGAGCGGGAGGCACTAAAGTCACTGGAACGGGACTTTAGGAAGCGCTAAAGTAGCCGCTGCCATTGTGCGCTATCTGTTGGGGCAGCGGCGCCCATTGCGAGGAGGAGGTTTCAGTGGGCGCGTCCAGATGACGCTACGTGCGCGCCAAGCGACGAGAAAAAGTAGCGGAAACGCACTTGGCTACTCGCTTAATTGCGACTTCTGTAATTTCGATGCTGATAATTACTAATATATACCACAGTACATGTCTCTAAAGCACCCTTCTAAGACAACACCGTATTCACTAGACGCGCCTTTGTTCATTAGAAACGAGTTAGCGTGCGAAAGCCCTGGATCGATTCCCCAACTCGACAAATTTACTACTCTGTTTTATTTATTAATGCATCTGGGATTTTCCGCTCACGGTCAACGCCGCTGACGACGACACCGGCTTTTCTGCGACACGGGGCCCCTAACGCTATCGCGTTACAACTGCACCGCTGCATTGTGTACAGGAAGCTATCTGAAGGAGACGCAGCGCGCACCAGGGAGATATATTTCTTTGCTCTACTTTATACTTTGCCATTTCGTGTTTTTGCGCGCGTGAGAACGTAGCACCTTTCACGTGCACCTCAAAGGCAAAATGGCGCCTCCGTCTTCAGGCGACCGTTCGTCAACTTTGGACTCATCCGTCCACTCGCCACAGGGGCTTGCGACGAATTTCACCAACTGCCCAGGTAGCACCAAACATTAGAATAGTTCTATAAAATGTTATATCAATTTCAGTAATGTTACATGTTGCATTGTAAATTTACATTAACATTAAAAATTAAAATATAACGTTATAAGCTATATAGGAAACGTTACTTTCATGTTATAAACATTATTTTGATATTATCTTCTAAAATTTATTATAATATTAGAGTCGCAACTATAAAACAACATTGCAAATATATTTTGAGCATGGATTTCCACATATTTTCTCACTGTTCGTAGAGTAAAAATGTTTTTCAACTAACAGTACCTTGTAACCACATCTCTTTGATAGTACTCGCCATAGATTGCATGAACAGCCCCATTATTTTTTCACTGAACTTTAGTTATTACCCATTCGCCACTATCACTCATGGGACCTCCCGCAGGTGGTCGAAATTATCCGCAGCTGTCCGCTAGGGTGCCGTCATAGCCTGAGTCGCTTTGGGACAAAAACCACTTAAAGACAAAACAAGCCTCTTTCGAAATAAAAAACATATCTAATACCGCTACCACACGGCAAATTTAATGTCATTCCCATCGAATGATGTTCGTTCAAAATGACATTATTTTGCTGCCACACGAGAAAATATAATGTCATTCGATGAAAACCACATTAGGTAGCGAATGAGTTTACAGAACTCATTATACATCGATCTCCGAGCTAATGTTTTCCCTCGACACCACAGACTTGGTGAGAATATACACCAGAAAATACGATTACAAAAACGTCACAAGCACTGTAATATTTCCGCGTCCGTATGATTGTGCGGTCGTTTATTTATATTGCCACATTCCTGGACATTCTCGTGGCGCCGTGTCCTGGCCGAACTGTCTCAACCGCCATCCTGGCTAGCCTTAGCCATGGTGGCGGGCGGGGCTTCTTCGTCGTCTCTTCTTCGGGTTCCGCTCGGGAGTTCGCTGCTACCTGGCGCTGTTCAGTAAAACGTGACCTGGCTGTCCCGACTGTATAGCCGTGACATATTTGGTGGAGGTGCGGGGTAACGTCCCATGTACACTGACTCTGAAGACACCTTTGAAGCCAGCCCTCAGTGCGTGGACACAACCCCCGTCCACAAAGCGAGCCGCCGCCTGCGAGGCCTACAGCCAGAGTTCAGCGGCCTGACAAAACCGGCAAGAGATATGACATCAACCACAGCTAGCCAGACCACTCAACATTTTGGAGCTGACACTCCCTTCGTACTTCACGCGCCCAGGTCACCGCCGACGTTCCACGGTGACAGGTTCGAGGATGTTGAAGACTGGTTGGCCAGTTTCGACCGTGTGGCAGCCTTCAACCAGTGGGACGGTGAGCGCAAGCTGAGGAACGTTTACTTCGCGCTAGAGGACTCGGCAAAGATCTGGTTCGAGAACCACGAGTCCTCTTTTGCCACCTGGGAGGTTTTTCGTCGCGAGCTGCTGGCGACATTCAGCAGCAGTGAACGAAAAGAGAAGGCGGAAGTCGCTCTGCACTCGAGATCGCAGCAGCCTAATGAGAGCGCCACCATGTTCGTTGAGGACATGATGCGCCTCTTCAGTCGAGCCGACCCTGCTATGGCCGAGGCAAAGAAAGTGCGGCACCTGATGCGGGGCGTTAAGGAGCAGCTGTTTGCTGGACTTGTCCGCGACCCTCCAAGGACAGTGGCCGATTTTACGAAGGAGGCAGTGAGCATGGAACGCTCCTTGCAGGAACGCGGTGCACAGTACGGCCGGAAGGCTAGTATGGCAGCCGCTCAAACCTGCACGCCTACGACGCTGCCTTCTGAAGATCTTCGAGACCTTGTAAGGAGCATCGTTCGCGAAGAACTCGCGAAACTCCGCTTCGCAGCTCCACAGGCCAGCGTCGCCGCCCTGTCGGACGTGGTACGGGATGAAATCCGTCGAGTGGTGCAGCCAGCACCAGTTGTTCCGGAGCCGCAGCCGCAACCCTACATCATGACCTACAGCGAGGCATTTCGACGGCCTGCGGCAGTGGCACAAGCTTTTTCACCTGTGCCGACTGTGCAGTACCCACGTCCAACTGTGTCCACCACCGTGCCGCAGGAATTCCGGCCCGCCATGCGTAAAGCGGACATGTGGCGAACGCCGAGGAACCGGCCACTCTGCTACCACTGCGGTGAGCCCGGCCACATCCTGCGCCACTGCCCCTACCGTCGGATGGGTTTAAGGGGTTTCGCTTCAGACGCTCCTCGACCACGCTACGGCGAGCGACCCCAGTAGATTGAACAATACCTGACGTCCAACGTGCAGGCTCAGACCGTGCCGCGACGCCAGTCTCGATCCCCATCGCCCAGGAGACTCTCTTCTCCCAGCCGCCCGTCGACCTCTGGCGAATTCAGAGGCAGGTCCCCACGGCGGGAAAACTGAAGACGGCGTCCTCTGGGGGTAGGGCCGCCGCAGCTAGAAAGAAACAAGAGCCTCCACTCGACGATCTGCAGCGACGACGAGACCAACGACCACCTGACCCGACGAGCCCACCACCGACGAAGAGCCAGCAGTTGGCTTCTACGGAAATTCCAGTAACCGCCGATAACTGTAAAGTAATCGCACTGGTAGATACCGGCGCTGATTTCTCTGTGATAAGCAGCCGGCTAGCCACGACCCTTAGAAAGGTTTTGACACCTTGGACTGGGCCCCAGATCCGCACAGCCGGCGGCCATGTTGTGACGCCGACCGGCGTTTGCACCTTACGAATTCAGATCCGCGGCGTCACTTTCCCCGGCTGCTTTGCTGTGCTTCCTGAGTGTTCTAAAGAGTGTTCTAAAGAGAATATATAAATGCCAAATAGAATTGGAAAAAATAAAACTCACTCCCGCTACCAGCCTTGCGTGGTTTGCGTGGCTAACATTCACAACATGGCGACGCCCAGCCCGCCCCCTTCGGACCAAATACTGCGTCGCCGTTGCATTTTTCAACTTGATAGCTTGCTCTAAACGGTTGTATTCGCTTTTATTTTGTGCATTCTCATCCCTCCGTAACAATGTAGGCGTGAAATATTAATAGTTTTTGAGATAAATTACAGAATTTTTTGATGCTAGGCTTAACTATGTACGGCGTACACTGTCGTCATATCAACTACCCCAGGCGAAGTATTTCTTGTTAAACCTGGAAAGCGCATAAAAACAACGGACAACAGAAAGAGACAGACACACGAGCGCTTACTTCCAACTGATTTTTATTTTCATGCGAGAGCAGAATATATGTACACTTCAGATCACCTGCGCATGCGAAGAAAACTCAAACAAGATAAAATATTATCTGGCTGCACATGCAAAAGAAGAAAGATATGCAATCTCTTTCTCAGACCGTTGGAAGTGTAGGCCGTTGGAAGTGTTTTAGATTGTTTTTCGAATTGTTTATCTCCACTTGTTGTCACACATGAGCTCCCTGATAACAATAGCATACGCTTCCTTGACATCATATTAACATTTTTTGCAGATCATACTTGCTGGACTTATCATCCCAGAGATGGAAAATTGCCTTTACCTTTTAGCTCCGCGCATTCTAAACTCATTAAACGTAACATAGCTCGTTTAGGTTTCATAAACTGTTTGAAAAAGTCATGCCCACATTCTGTTGAAGAAAGCATCTTTTTACAGTCAAGAAAGTTGCAAGATGCTGGCTACCCATTGCACATGCTGGTGTCTGTTGCAGAAGGACTTGTAAAAACAAACAAAAGGAATGCTAACTCAAAGCAAGAGCCGGATAAGACAAAAGATAAAAGTAAGTTTGCAGTCATACCCTATAAGCACAGGTTGTCACACAACCTAAGAAAAATTGGTAACCGAGTGAATGTAAATGTGTTGTTCTCTGCCCCAAGTAAGCTGAGTGCGCTAAGCAAACAGAGCACGTCAATAAACAGGCTGAAGTCAGGTTGCATGATCAAGCACCAAAAACCATTTGTAAAATGCACAGAAGGGGTTGTGTACAAGTTGCCTTTGACTTGCGGTAAATATTACATAGGCCAAACTGGTAGATGCTTGAATGAGAGATTAGGTGAACACAATTACGTTGTCGAAAACAGAAAAGGTGGGCATTTGAGCATTCATTGCCTCAAGTGCAAAAGCAAGAATTGTCGTCCTCTCTTTCATCAATGTAAAGTTCTGTATAAAAGCAAGTGTAAAACAACGCGTGAAATTGTTGAGGCAAGTGAGATAGCACGATCTGGCGATGAATGTGTAAGTGGTGCGTCGATTTTGCTGTCTGAGAAAGAGATTGCATATCTTTCTTCTTTTGCATGTGCAGCCAGATAATATTTTATCTTGTTTGAGTTTTCTTCGCATGCGCAGGTGATCTGAAGTGTACATATATTCTGCTCTCGCATGAAAATAAAAATCAGTTGGAAGTAAGCGCTCGTGTGTCTGTCTCTTTCTGTTGTCCGTTGTTTTTATGCGCTTTCCAGGTTTAACATGTCTAACCAACTCGCCCAAACGCAGCCATTATTGAAGTATTTCTC
Organism: Amblyomma mixtum; assembly: GCF_055824585.1. Lineage (NCBI taxonomy): Eukaryota > Metazoa > Arthropoda > Arachnida > Ixodida > Ixodidae > Amblyomma > Amblyomma mixtum. The sequence continues at coordinate 351,817,204 of NC_143014.1, read as the reverse complement.
CAACTTCGCACTAGAGTCAGCATTTTCATTTCATCCAATTGATTTACATTTAAAAAAGAACAAAGCCTTCGAATGCATTAATTATTGCCGTTAATAAAAGAGAAAAACGTTTCTTCGGCACTCAGTTCAGGAGGTTTGACTTGCTGTCATCTAGATGGCGCCACAGTATGTTATGCTTCTCGCGCGCTACGCTAGGCACTCCCAACCACTGTGTGCCCAACTAAAACTGTTGTGAGGACGGGCGGCAGTGCGCGCAAGGTGCGCCCGTAGCATGCGCAAAGCTTTTGCGGACGCACAGCGAATACAGCCCAATTTCATCATAGAGAGCGTTTCACAAAATGACGTCCGCCATTTGCCTGCCGCCGCTGGCTGAGATTTGGCTTGGCTTGGACTCGTGGTGTAGCAGTGATCAGCACGTTATTGAAATGAGAATTAGGATTTTAAAATCGCTTTCCATTAGCAAAGCAATACTTTTTGCAACGTATTGAAGCATACATCGAAATTTTTGTATGCTGTACTCTCTTTCCATCGCAATCGCCGCCATTTGCAAATGACATTAGTTTTTGCCGTGTAGCAGCGCGCAGAAAAAATGACATTAAGTCGAACAAATGTCATTCGATGAGAATGACAATAAATTTGCGTGTGGCAGGGGTATAACTCAGCGCAGTGTTCATCTCCAATTTTTTTTCATCATTCCATGCATTTGTGAGCTGGAATACTACAACGAACTATCTTTCGCGATAAAATCTGGTTGTTACGTAAGCAGGGTGCCATCAACAAGTACGTCGGCAGTAAACACAATATGCTTACATTCACGCAAAATGAATCGCCTCATATTCCACTGCATGGAGAAGCCTAAAAAACCTGGACAAACACTTCTACTGTGCACGGCTAGCACCACGTTCTGTGTGGCGCTGTACGCTGAAAATTGCCGCGGGGGTTTTGAATGTTCACTGCGTCCCATTGATTAATGCGCAAGCATTGCATCCGTGTGTTTGCGGTTTCGAGTCATCACGAGCTCGTGCGCACGACTACGTCCGAACGAACGAGTTTATACCAAAAAGAATGCTACCATCGGATAGAGCATCAAAAAGATTCGTATGAGGAATCGGAGTAGGTTGGTTAATGAGTTAATTAATTAGAGCCAAAATGTCCAAAAAGCGGCGGAGCTTGTCGAGATTATTATGTCCGAACGAATGGGTTTCTGCGAAAAAGAATGGTACCATCGATAGAGCATCAAAAAATCTCGTGCGGGCAATCGAGGGGTTCAGTTGCCATAATTAGTTAATTAATTAGGTACAAAAATCTCGAAAAACTGGGCTGGGCCGGAGAAAAAGTGGCGCCAAATTTGAAAACTCCGGAAGTGCGCACCACGTGACCGGATTTGTGGCGGAGCCAACGCATAGCACCAAATTTGAATACGAAGCTTGGTGCGAAGTTTGAAAACTCAGATGGACAACTAATAGAACTTAAGTAAGAGAATTATTGTGGTACCGATAAAGGTATGATTACTGATCGATAACTTATCAACTTCCGGTTGCAGGATCTCGACTTTCGGTCACGATTCTCAGTTGAGGTAAAAGGTGTGGAAGTGTGGGACTCGTGGTGGGACGTCATGACGTGTGACGTTATAAATTGCGATGTCATTTTACGCATTTCTCGAATGCGGGTGCTCCAGTGATCTCTAACGTTTTTTTCTCCGGGTCGTCGGAAATAGTGAGCACAATGCGCAGTTGCAGTGAAAAGGAACAGTCGGCCGTGACAGTCACCATATTCGCGCAGAATTTCTCGGGACTCTCTAGTTTTCTCAAAACCACAAGCTTTAGGTATTTGCCTTTAGTTACACGCAGTGCACTCCTGGCCGACAGCAGATGACGCTAGTTTCTAATGGGCAGCAAAGTTGGACATTCTTCGGCTTCGTTTGACGAACACATGGCCCACAGACTTTTGTTCCTGGCTGTAAAAGCTTCATCTGTTTTTAGAATGTGACTGAGTTTTCTTCGATGCTTTTAGCGCTTTCTGCGTGATCTCAGGCCCCGACTTTTGTTTTGGACATCGTCTTTTGGACGTGCAGATTCAGGAACGGTACTTTCCTTCTTATATTTTCCCTTTTGCCTCCGTGCTACATTCGCTCCCTAATTATACGGCTTTATATATACTTTACTATAAATAGTGGGCAGTGAGCGCCTGTCATATCTTCTGTGTTTCTGGTGTATCCGTGGAGTTTTTCTGCGCGGTCCTCTTTTGTTCCTAGGTCTGGCAGTGAAAAGCCTGCTCCATACACTGGACAATGGCACTAAATTTGCGGCGGGATGGAAAGGATAACACAATCTGGCGGGATAGTTGGTGGGAATGCAAACGATTTCAGCAGCGCGAACACGGTTAGGAAAAGGCAGAAGGCGGACAGGACAGAGCGCTCTGTCCTGTCCGCCTTCTGTCTTTTCCTAACCGTGTTCGCGGTGCTGAAATCGTAGGGATGCAAAGGGATTTATTTAGTGCTGTGAAAAGCCTTTATAAGCTGTTTTGAGTCCCTGCTAAATGGTTAAAATCTTATTCTTTCTCTCCTCCTTCTTATCTCTTAAAATGATTGGAATCAGTGCGAACACGGACTGCGGAGGTGGGTAGGGGGGGGGGGGGGGTCCAGTTCGGTCTCTTCACAAAATGTTTTTCTCTTGGGAAACTCCTAAGTCTGCCCTTGATGCTCCTGCAGAGGGCTATACTACAGTTGCTAAAAAAGAGGAGGTGGCAACGAGGTCGTCTCCTCTTCCAAAGTGAGGGCCCTCACAGGCTAAGAAAACATAAGATGAACAGGATGCATGTCTCGATAAAGCCGCCAAGCGTCTTGCTTTATTGATTTTGGTTTTTTGTGGCCTCAGCTGGTGCACGGAGGCCACATCTAGCCGTCACGTGGATGAAGCCCGTCCAAGGTGACTGAACGAATCGGCCAGGAGAGGAAGATGAGATCACGAATGGAGAGGCGACGGTGGGAGAATGGGAAGAAGTAGAAAGGAGTTCGAGGGACGCTCTTTCCTACAGATTTAAATAAGAGATAGACGCAGCGATGCCGCCCGCCGCTCACTATCGGAGCCGCTAAAGCCAACAGGGAAAATAGCCGGTCTAATTGGTTATCTAATTACGATCGTTGGCATCCAGCCAAGCGATCCATCCGACTACAAAGGAAACCTATACAGCTTCAACGGAAACTTCGCAGTTAAAAAAACTTAGTCCCTCTCCGCGGTTAAAACCCGGGACCGCTGCTTCACCGGAGCAGTCGCTCCAACGCAGCTAACAGGGGCGTGTAACATATGGTAGCGTTGGTCAAATGTTTTTGGGGGAACCCAAAAGGTGGATTGCAGGTCTACCACAATCACAAAGTCACAAATTACAATTACAAACTAATTACAAAATCTCGTCTACTTTGGGTGTTGCCCCTAAAACATTTGACAGTCTAATATATTATGCACTTCTGCCACCATCATCTCAGAAGCAAGTGTTCGGCTACCGGGAGCTGAGCCCAAGATTCTCTCTGCGGGCCCCCTGAGCAACCAAAGAATAAACCGAAAAACCAGAGTGTACGGAAGGTGCTGCAACTGCACTTTTATTACCCCTTTGTTTGTCCTCTGAAGAGAAAGAAAAAGAATGTATAAATCAGAGAGAGATGGGAGGGAACTCTCGGGAAGCAAAATTTTTCAGCGCTCAAAGCCAATAATAAATAACTGGAAAGGGCGCTTGTCTAGCTTGTGCTGGCGAGGTTCGAAAAAGCGCAGCTGTGCTCTTCGCCCAGCGAGAACCCGGTCGGCGGCGACGCCGGACCGAAGAGCAGCGGCGCTGGCGACAGGCCGAGGGACCGAACATCCAACGTTAAGCCATATTTTAGAGCGCAGCTGATAGAGAGGCACTAAAGAGGGTTCTGAAAAAAAAAATCGTTCTCGCTTTTATTTTGTTTCTGTCATCTTCGTCCATAAACAGTTTCAGCCGTAGACAACGTAGCCGCAAACTAAGCTTCTGGAAATCAAAATACGAGGGAACTATTAGCTTTCGCGAGATTTAAATTCATCACCCAACGATGGCCAGTAAAAACATTACGGCGCATGAAGAAGCCCAAGGAAATTGTTATACTCTTTTTGGAAGCAACATGAGCAAGAGTTTAATAAAACTGATACGGATAAGTTGGTTCGAGAACATATCACCGAAATAACAAGTCCGAAGCAAGCGGACTATGCCTACCCCTCGCCTGCTGCATGAACGCAACTAACAACAGCCCTTATTGCAACGAGGCAACATATAGAAAGGTTGCATACACCTAAACAAACAGAAAACAACGAACCACAATGGCGGCAGACAAACGTTAACAGCTATGTGTTCAAAAGTTAACAGCCATAGATAGGATTTAACTTTTCACTGCCGCGATTGTGGTTCCTTGTTTTCTGTTTGTTTATATTCTTACCAAGAAGACGAAGCTGGCAGTGGCGCGGGACGGAGCGCTCGCGCAAGGCCAGCGGCCATTAAATCATCTCTTATCCATCGTTCACCACGCCTCATTCTTCTGCTGGCCGACACGTTACAATATGTATACAATCTTTCTATATATTTCCTCATTGCAATAAAGCCTTCTTGTTAGCAGCGGTCGTTTCGTGTTGCATTTCTGTCGTCCTGTTTATTGCGCTAGCTGTTTTCATGGATAACCAACGGGCCCAAATTCGCGCGTTAACGGATTGTAGCTTTTGGTATCCCCGAAGGCGAGACAAGTTCGCCCTACGAGATCAATTTTCGAAATTATGGTCGTACTATGAGTGGTGCCGTAAAATCTGCGATAGCAGTCGGGAACAGCGGTCGGGAACGGTGACAGGTCTTGGCAGGGCAGCCAGTCGGACTTCTCGGGCACCATGGGGTAGGGACACGCTCAATGCTTTGAAGATGGCAGCACAGTTTCTTGCTCCAACCTATGATCGAATTCGGCGCCGGCCATTTTGAGCCGGTCGGGTGCTATTCATCGTGTTCCACGGCCCTACCACGGTGGCTCAGGGGTTACGGCGCTCGGCTGCTGGCCGGAAAGGCGCGGATTCGATCCCGGCCGCGGCGGCTGAATTTCGATGGAGGCGAAATTCTAGAGGCCAGTGTACTGTGCGATGTCGGTGCATGGTAAAGAACCCCAGGTGGTCGAAATTTCCGGAGCCCTTCACTATGGCGTCTCTCATAGCCTGAGTCGCTTTGGGACGTTAAACTGCATTAAACCAAACCAATCATCGTGGTCGACTACGAAGTGGCGGACATATCATGTCGGTGAATGAATAACATCGTGCAACCGCCGGAAAGTTGAGCGTTCGAGTCACGTCCGGATTCCGAACTGGTGGAACAGACAATGGGCCCACATGAACAAAATCAGTGACGCGAGGCCGGAAAATAAATGGATTTTATTTGCATTTTCCAGAAGCTAGAGAAGGCGCTTGAATTAATTCCATTTGTGGCACTAAGGAGGTCGGCTTCAGCGGTAAGCAGAGGAATCCTGCTTGATTTGAAAGTTCACGATAAATTCGCGCTTGTTTCTCGATGGTGGCAACCTTGTGTAAGCGAAGCAGTCTTTCATTTATGTAAACAACAAGGCAAGGAAGAAATAACTGCTTGGCGTTTGAAACGTCCGGCGTGATAGCGGAGCGGTAAGCGGTCGACACCACGTGGTTTTAAGAAAATCTGTAATCAGGGACATCAGCGATGAAAGCTTCTATGTAACGCAAGAATGAAAAAAGTAGAATGTCATGTTTCGCAATTAGCTCTACAGCCAAGAGAGGCCCGCTGACTGTCATGCTGTTTGCATGCGCAGAAAACAAGTAAGCTTGCCAGTGGCTGTCCTTGAGTTTCGCAGTTAAAACTGCCCTTCTGTGCGTTCGTACTTAAAATTTCATTAATCGTGTTATAATTTAAACGTGAATGCAGATTTCTAATTCTTTGTCTAGATGGAAAGCAAGGACAACGTAGCCGCTTTTTCTTTTTCACCGCACTGGGTTCGTTTGTTCATAACGAGCGGATGGAACACATAAAATAAATACCACGGCCTTCTTAATTGCCAGGAAGCTGTGATCAATTTCTTTTCATTCAAATATGACTCTCCATCCGGCTGACTGGCCTGATTCCAGTGACGGCGAGAGAACGGGGCAGTAATGAGCTACAAAGTGAATCATAATTAAATGGAACCAGAATGAAATAATTATACCACCCTCTCCATGGATAACCAAGCCCCATATCACCGTACACAAGGGCCGTAATAACACCTGTACTTACAGAGGCAGCATGCACAACACTTTTCGGGATTGAAATATATCTTTGAGACACGCGGACTAACGGGTTTTTATCAAGAAATAGTGCACGCCTCATATTAACATCATCCTTTCTAGTGTCGGCAAGCACATTTTTATTATAGGCGTGATGCCTCCTAATCATTGCGCTATAATGGCAATGGAAGCGTTTTGCACAACGTGGAAACTTCATGTTTTGAAGCTGCGTCTGTATTTCTGACACCAGAGAAATCACTCAAAAGACACATAACGGTTCTTCTTTCTCGTTAGCGTGTTAACGAGTTTTGCAGCAAAATTCTGTCTAGAACGCTAGAATGTGCCAGTGAGCCACCCTCGCAACGGAGCGAATGAAGTGAATCCGCGTGCCGATCCTTGTTGCATTATTCTGCTGCACCGCCACAGCATGGCATGCGATGATTAGGTAAAAACTGCCAATTCTCTAAAAAAACCTAAATGTAAGCTTGACCACTTCGCAGAAACCCGTCTACCTTAACGGCATGACTCATCCTACAACGCAAGTTGGGTGCAACACTGCAGGCCTATCGCAAGCGGTGTACCATGCACACTCCTGGCGAGGAGTAGCTTGGCCCAGCTGCGCTTCGTCCCCGTCGTCGACTGGGGCAGGTATGCTGCGCCTGTGAAGCAGTGTCTTGGCAGAGCTCCGTCTAATGCGTTTATTGCGACTGGAGTATTGCAAAGAAAAGATGCGCGAGATTACTCTGGCTCGAGCAGTCTAAGAGCTGCGTGTTTTTTCTGCCCCAAAACGGGGTAGCCCACCATGCCAAAGGCGATTTTGCTACGCAGGCAAGCCGATTTTCGGAGGTTCCACATGGCGCGCGCCGACAACGCCCTGAACGGAACGTCCTCGCCGAGCAGTTCACTCTGAGCTCGAGCGGCGCCCCCGAGCTCAGAGCTGACCGATGGTATTGGTGATGGCACTCTTAAGTCTTCATTTTATTTGACCAAGCGAAACATTGCTGTCACAGGTGTCGTTGCATTTTATAAAGGTGGGTCAGTAGTCATAATCCCATAGAGTGCCAGATCCGACTCACAGAAACCTACTTTGGTGTTTAAACACGATATTGAAACAAAGCTCCGTAAAACTGCTTCTCTACAAGTCGTTGGTTCGTAGTAAACTAGAATATGCTGCATCTATCTGGGACCCCTATCAAGAGACACTAATATACCAACTCGAATCTATACAGAACCGTGCGGCCCGTTTCATTCTCTCGAATTATCACCGTAACTCTAGCGTCAGTGCCATGAAATCAAGCTTATCACTCCCATTACTGACGCAACGTAGAAATATATCCCGCCTTTGTCTATTCCATAAGATTTACTATGATAACCCCATCCTTAAGAGAAAATTTATAACGCCACCTTGCTACGTTTCAGCTCGGATCGATCATCGTCATAAAGTTGGTATTCTTTCATGCCAAACAAACCACTTTTACAACTCATTCATCCCCAGCACATCGGCACAATGGAATCACCTTCCCCGATCGGTCGTCGAAATAAGTGACCATTCTGTGTTTAAATCGGCTTTAACTAACTTGATGGTAACATAGTACATGTAATTCTTGCGCCCTGCCATTTATTCTTTTCAGCATATGTTGTAGTTCAAACAGACCTGGTGTTTTTTTTTGTTTTTTTTTTCCCCTTCACAATTTCTGCTGTTTAAGGGCATGACAGAATGTGTGCACCAGGGTTTTCCTGCCATTTTCAACAATTTCCTCGTGTTTTTTTTTTGTTTGCGTGGTATGCTTACTTTTATCCTTTGCTCATAATTTCGTGTTAAATGACTGTTAATTTGTTTGATTGTATTTGCTGTAACCTACTGATTTGCGCGAGCCATATTTTTGTTCATTTTGTGTTACTTGTAACTGCTGTTCTTTTGTCATTTTGTCTATTGTACCCCACTCCCCTCTGTAATGCCCTCGGGCCCTGAGGGTACTGAAATAAATAAATAAATAAATAAATTGGGTCGAAACTGCGTGAATTGAGACGGGAACAAATTGAAGACACACAAGGACGTGCCCTGACTTTGAATTCAAGGTTACTGCTTCTCCCGTGGAAATAAGTGACCGGCGCAACCAACAAATGAAGAAATATCAACTGAGAAGATACGCAACAACAACTAACGATGACGACAACTGGGGCGCCATTTCCTTGCCGTTACCGCCAAGCTACCCCGGCCCCCTTCAGTATTCGAGTTACAACCAAATGTTCGCGCAGTCGTTCCTCGTCTTTCCCCTCGTGATAAGCCGCCGGAGCTTCTGGCTGCGCATGGAGTCGCCGTTCCCTCTGCTCGGTGGTCTCTGAAGCTTCTTGTTCGCGCTTCTCGACTGCACCTTCCTCCGGCGACTTCACCATTCGCCTATTCAATTCGCTCTTCGCGTTTCTCGCTCTTCATCTGTTTCCGCACCCCGTTTAACATCTTCGCTGGAGCTGTTCCGCTTGACGCCTCGCGGTATGTACTGGATCGGTTGACTAACATTGGCGCTCTATTCTTTCTTGCTTTACTGTTAATCTCGTCGTGTATGCCCTTCAGCTTCAGAATCTGTCCATAAAGAGGCTTAGTCAATGATTGACCGTTTGCTGCACTGCACCTTCCCCCGGCGTCTTCATGCATCGCCTTTTCTTTCTTGCATCTGAATATGTCCGCAGCCGCGTTTATCGCTCTTCCTCTTTACACCCTCATCCAATCGGCTACAGCTTCCTCCGCGCGTTGCTACCAACGGCTGCAGCTGGCGCGAATTTCCTCCGCGACTTCAAGATGACGAGTGAATGCTTTTCCGCTAGGGACCAGTAAAGTGCTGGCCACGAAACGCAAGAGCGAAATCAAATTTAAACACACAATGAGAAAGCGATTCATGAAAAAGAAAAATATACAACTAAAACTTAGGCAGGTATGTCGCATCTCGTTCTATGATTATCGGGGCACTTTTTCCAGCTTTATTACCTTTATGCAAATAAAGACTCAGAACTGAAAGCTGCGAAAATATTTTCATAAGTACCCTAGCAACCTGGGACCATTTGTTTGGTATATGGCCAGCATTTTTTCAGGCAACCAGCGCGCGACGACGGATAGTCACATCTCTTTTTGTTTCAGCAAGAATAATATCAGACTTCTACAGTGTGAAGCACGTTATCTTGACGCCGAGTACTCTTAATTCGCGCATTTCAGAGCGCATTGAGAAACTGCCTCAAATCTGCGCTAGGAAATACGCAACAGCTTCAGGAGAACATAGCCAGAAACGCAAACAACGCGTTTGATTGCTGCCGGCCTTTGAGGGGCATTGCTGCTCAATATAGCTTGAAGGTCATGCCTTCTATGATCAAGTTTTTCCTTTTGTGGAAACGTTGATTTTGCGCGTAATTTCACTGAAATACTTTAGTGTAGCGGTTCGAGTCCTTGGCACAAGCGACGAGAATTTGCCACCAGAAGGCCGCCACGTAGCAGTGAGGGCGGCTGGGACCTCGAGATTTCAGAGCATGGCGCCTGGTCCGGCACTGTGGAGGTAGCCTAGCAGTTACACCCGCGTCGCTGCCCATTTGGTTGCATGGGATGCCGGATTTCGCAGTGACACCAATGAGGAGAGGCCGGCCGCTGACATACGCCGGGCGATGAGGTTCAGCCGCATGGCGACAATGTAACTCGTGGCTGCGATCACAAGCAGGACGGCGAAAACAACGAAGGCCCGCCGCATGGTAACTGTGTCCATTTTGATCGATTGGAGCACGCCGCCCGGCGCGGAAGGCTGCGGCGTACCGGGCTCGTCCTCACTGGACGGGGGCTCTCGTCGCAGCTCCGTTTCGTCAGGGGACGCCTGCAGAACTCCGTCGCCCGCGGCCCTCGGAGGCCATCTTCCACAGAATGACTCCCGCCCTTCCACCTGGGCGACCACACCTTCGATGGTGCTTCTTTCGGCACCGGTCGCCAGCCCCCGTCCAGGGAAGCTCAGCGCCCGTTTCTGAGCTTGGCTCGCGCAGATTTCGCGCATGCATTGGCAAGCGACATCTGCATTGTCGTTCGCATTCTTCTTCCAACGAAAGCCATGAAAGCTGGCCAGTTGCGCTTCCCAAGTTCTCCGTTCCATTCTCCTCGGCTGCGTTCACTTAGAGAGTGATCGCTTTGTCCTGTAGATTGCGGTAGAGTGCAGCAAGGGGAGCAGTACGAGTGAGGCAGCGAGAATTAGAAATTGGGGTAAATTTAGGGAGTGAATGGGCGGAAAGGAAGAACACAGAATTGAAGTTTTTGACGCATGGGCGAAAACGCTTTTGGAGGAAATGAAAACTCAAATCAAAAAGATTAAGGCCATTGTCCAGCATTTATTGCATCTGTGGCAAGCGAGGAGAGGTCTCACAAAGAGGCGGAAGAGCCAGAAGCCGAACAAGAAACTAAACAAAAGAAAGCAGAGCTTACGGGGCATCCGGAGCAGTGTGCCTAGAATTTAGCACAACATCTGCGACTCTTTTAATGCTAGCATTTCCCTCATGATATCTAGTTCATATTGAGATGACTGAAAGACCCAGGAAAGAGCAAAACAGCACAAAGCAAATCTGTTGAAACCTGTAGACAACTTCAAGGGGAACGAAAGTGAGCTGAATGCAGGACTTAAAAGTGGATACATAGAGTCAGAAGGTGCCTGTTCGGAAATTGAAGAATACACGGGAACACACAATGACGGGATGTAAGAGGAGATCTCCACCTGGTAGGTGCGTGCCGCATTCGTGATCAGGAGGAGGGATACCTGCCCTGGCGGGGATCGAATGAACATCAAAACGCTAATTAACTTGAACGAAAAGTCGCTGGAATCTATGACGGAATCTTTTAACGAATGCTGGTCAGGAGGAACACTTCCTCAAGAATGGAAGACGGCAGGAATTATGCTTATTCATAATCCAATATACAGATCGTTATCGAGAATTTGAGGCCAATATTGTTTAATTGGAGCACCTTCATGGTGATGAAAACAGTAATATTTAAAAGAATTTCGACATTGAGATGAAAGTGGCTTCTTCCCAAACGCGATGTTTAGTTTAAGATCAAACCTTTCGACCCAAGATGCACTTCTGCAGTTAACAGAAATGATCGACAAACCTAGATACTATCAGAGCAGGGCAATTCTAGCGTTAGGTCTCAAGGTGCCGTCTATAATATTGCCACACTTATTTTAGACACTGTACTGGCGCCCGCGTGAGGTCTGTCTTCGTACATGGATCGCTACCCAGCGACTCAGGCAAAATGTGACCGGACGCCAGTAGAGCGTTCTCACAGTACTTGGCAAGAGCACTGAGCAGAGCACAGCCGACTGACCCTAGAGCTTAGCAGAAGACGACGAAGTCGGGCGCGCGACAAAGGACGAAGACAGACTGCAAAGGGGTACATGAAGAAGAAGAGGCGTCTCTTCTTCACGCTGCCCGCCAACCTCTTGTCCCTCCGAGCCCGGTGAACGAGAGCGGAACATGGTCAAGGACTACTACCAAGTGCTCGGAGTAGACAGGAGCGCGGGCGATGAGGACATCAAGAGGGCCTTCCGGAGGCTGGCGCTCAGATACCATCCTGACAAGAACAAGGCTCCCGACGCGGAGGAGAAATTCAAGGAGATAAACGAGGCTTACCGTGCCTTGACTGACCGGAAAAAGCGCGAGGCCTACTACAGCTCCGGCGGCGAGGGTTACCGGAGCGGATTCTCTTCCAACAGCGGCAGTCAATTCAGACCGGAGACATTCTCCTTCAGTCATCACTTCAGTGGTGACCACCAAAGGAGGTCCGATGAGTACTTCAGCAACTTCCGTCGACGTAGCGATCCTGCCAGCGCCTATCAGCAAGCGTTCGGTTCTAGCGGCACTTTCCAGCAGACGTTTGGGCCAGGCAGCAAATTCCAGCAGACGTTCGGTCCTGGAGGTACTTTTGAGCAGACATTCGGTCCTGGAGGTGCCTTTAAGCATATGTTCCGAGCCGGCGAGAGCTCTCAGCACACCTCTGGTTTCAACTGTGGAACGTTTCAGACGACCTTTCGTTTTGGCAGTGGGTCCGCGATTTTCTACCACTCCGGCAGCTCCTCCTTCGGCGGCGCACCTACCGGTTACCAGACGCGTTCAACGGCGCCTTTGTCTGGCCACACTGGAAACGGCTCATCGGAGAGTGAGTACTCTCGCCAGTCAACAAGGTCCTCTGCCACCGGGAATTCCAACCAACGCGAGCAGCAGGTTCCTGTGGTCGAGCGGGAAATTTTCGTGACCCTGGAGGAAGTCTTCCACGGCTGCTCGAAGAAGGTGAAGATCGGTTGGAACATCGAGGCACCGGACGGCCACATCGTGAGGCGCGATGAGAAGCTCGTCCGGTTCAACGTGAACCCTGGAGTGTCTTCCGGTACCAGACTGGTCTTCCAATGCCCAGGAGAAAGGACGTCAACGGGCTCCCCTCCGGCTATTGCCATCGTGATTCGTGTAAAGGAGCACCCCCTGTTCAAGAGGGACGGAGCAGACATCCATTACACCGCACATCTAACACCCTGGCAGGCTCGGTGGAGCTCGAGGATTGACATACCAACCTTGACGGCGGGTACGATCTCACTGCGCTTGAAAGGACCTGTGAGGTCTGGAACAGTGAGACGCTTCGGGGGACAGGGCTTGCCTTTCCATGGATACCCCAAGAAGCGTGGCGATCTCATCGTCATATTCCGGGTGCTCTCTCCGGCCGTCTAACTAAACACCAAGAAGAGAGGCTGCAGATGGTGCTGGAGCCTTGGGCATGGACGGACATGACACAACGAAGAGATACCAGGAACCTCCAGCGATCCAGTATCAAACTGTAGACTAATATCTTTGATTCCGGTTTTTTCGAAGGGGTTTGAAAAAGTCATCTTTTCCCGTCTATCGAATTTTTTTAACACGAAAGGAATCTTGCCTGATGCTCAATTTGATTTTCGTAAAGTCAAGTCAACCGAAACAGCTTTGTTAACACTGAAGGAAACTATACTGCGAAACATCGAAGCAGGAATTTTTACTCGAGGAATTTTCATTGATTTCAGCAAGGCTTTCGATTCCCTTAACCATAAAGTTTTAACTAACAAACTTTCCCAGAATGGAGTCCGTGGGATACCTCTTAACCTCATAAAGTCATACTTGAATAATCGGCAACAATGTGTTTATATAGGGAGTCATCAGTCTTCTTTTTTACCAATAGAAAGTGGTGTCCCCCAAGGAAGCATTCTTGGCCCGCTACTCTTTAACGTCTACATAAATGACATTGTCCAGATTGATGATACTGCGGAATTTATTATATACGCCGACGATAGCAGTATACTTATCTCTGGCCCTGATGTGAACAATCTAACAAAAAAGTGCAATGCAATGCTTGCGATACTGCAGAATTGGTCTTATTCTATTTGTCTCCGAATAAACCCTACAAAACTATGGTAATAATTTTCCGTGCAAAAAGTAAGCCAGCTCAACTACTACACATTCTTAAATACGCAGGTCAGGAAGTTCCAGCTTTAGATAAGCACAAAATCTTTGGCGTTACATTTCCAACCCACCTCAGTTGGGTTTGGAATGTACATAATATATGTAAAATGCTTTCTTCGATAGCAGGAGTGCTATCAAGATGCCGATGGCTTCGTCCTACTCAGATAAGAATTCAGGTTTATCATGCTCTCTTCGGTTCTGTCTTGAATTATTGCAACTCTGTTTGGGCGACGACTACAAAAACAAATATAACAAAGATATAGATTTTGCAGAAGAAAAATCACTATATCGCTAATGTTCCTTATCTGTCTCTTACTTGAACTGCTTTTAAGAATTACAAAATAGTTCACTTTTAGCATATTGTCACGGACGCCGGTAGAACGTTCTATCCCTGGCAGAAGAGTACCTGGCGAGCACAATGGGCAGAGCGCAGCCGGCCGACCCTAGCACCGAGCAGAAGAGGACGAAGTCCGGCGCGCGACAAAGGTCGAAGACAGACCGCATGGGGGCGCCGGTAGAGTGGTGTCTAAACTAAGTGCGGCATTGCCCCTCCCCCCTGGAAAGGCATCGACTCGATGCCTGAAAGTGAGGGGGAGCCACGTGTGGGCGTTGACAGAGTCCCAGGCACTGAACGTGGTGAGAGTTGTCCTAGCTGGCATGGTATTGCTTGAGTCTTGCGACGTGCACAATTTCGGATGTCGGCGGGCGTCTGGAAGAACGAACACTCCCTTGCGGGCGCACTTCATACGTAACGTCGCTGAGTTTGCGGAGTACCTCGTAGCGGCCGAAGTAACGGCGAAAAAGCTTCTCAGAGCGACCGCGCAGACGGATGGGGCTCCAAACCCACACTTGATCGCCAGGCTGGAAAATGACTTCGCGATGACGAAGGTTATAGCGGTGAGCATCGACTTCTTGTCGCATGCAGGTTCGTTGCCGAGCCAGCTGGCGGGCAGCCTCTGCATGGCGAACGAATGCATCAGCGTCGGCAACGGATGGGTGCGCAACATCGGGCAACAACATCGTGTCCAACATAGTCACGACTTCACGACCGTGTACCAAACTAAATGGCGGGAATCCCGTCGTCTCTTGAAGGGCACTATTGTAGGCAAACGTGACGTACGGAAGTATTTCGTCCCAGTTCTTATGGTCATCGTCGACGTACATAGAAATTATATCAGCGATAGTCTTGTTGAGGCGCTCGGTTAAGCCGTTGGTTTGAGGATGGTAAGCTGTGGTCTTACGATGACTTGTGCCACTGAGCCGCATAACTTCCTGAGTAAGCGAGGACGTGAACGCTGTCCCTCGGTCAGTTAAAACAACATAAGGGGCGCCATGGCGGAGGACTATGCTGATGATGAAAAAGTGAGCAATTTCTGTAGCAGTGCCGCGGGAAGGGCTTTCGTCTCACAATGCCGGGTGAGGTAGTCGGTGGCAACCACAATATACCGGTTACCCAATGAAGACGTGGGAAATAGGCCCAGTAAGTCCATGCCAACTTGGTGGAAAGGAATTCTCGGCGGAGAAATGGGTTGGAGCAAGCCAGCGGCTTGAAAGGTGGTTTCTTCCGACGTTGACACTCGCGGCAAGTGCGTACATAACGCTTGACAGCCGCAGAAAGCCTGGGCCAGTAATAACGGTGACGAACTCGTGCCATCGTTCGAGAAAATCCGAGGTGGCCGGAAGGAAGCTCGTCGTGGCATGCCTGCAGTACGTCAGTGCGGAGCGCCGTTGGAACCACGAGCAGGTAACTAGAGTCCGTCGGGCCGTAATTTCGTTTGTAGAGGACGCCATCTCGCAAGCAAAACGACGACAAGCCACGCGCGAATAGACGAAGCGGTAACGAGGCGGTACCCTCAAGATAATCGATGAGTGGCCGCAATTACGTCTCGTCCCTCTGTTCTTGAGCGACGGCGGACGTGGTTAGAGCACCAATAAATAGAGGGTCATCTTCGAGGTCATCAGAGCTGGACGGGATAGGAGCACGGGACAAGCAGTCTGCATTGCTGTGTTTGTTGCCCGACTTGTAGACAACTGTTACATCAAAATCTTGCAAGCGAAGGCTCCAACGAGCTAGCCGGCCCGAGGGGTCTTTAAGATTCGCGAGCCAACACAGTGAGTGGTGGTCACTCACGACCCGAAACGGGCGACCATACAAGTAGGGCGGGAACTTCGTTATCGCCCACACAACAGCTAGGCACTCCTTTTCAGTGGATGAGTAATTCGCCTCGGACCAGCGTGCGGCTGCCGTAAGCGATCACGCGCTCAACACCATCTTGCCACTGGACGAGGACTGCACTGAGGCCAATGTTGCTGGCATCGGTGTGAAGTTCTGTGTCCGCCTCCTCGTCAAAATGGGCAAGAATGGGCGTTGTTTGTAGGCGTTTGCGGAGCTTTTCGAAGGCGTCCTGCTGTTCCTGTGCCCAGACGAAAGGCTCATCGTCTTTTGTCAGCCGTGTGAGAGGCTCAGCGAGCCTGGAGAAGCCTTGCACGAAGCGTCTGTAATATGCGCAGATGCCACAAAACCGGCGCACAGCTCGCCTATCAGTGGGAGTCGGCAACGCAGCTACAGCTGCCGTTTTGGCGGGGTCGGGGCTGACGCCTTCAGGTGTCACAACATGGCCCAAAAAATTGAGCCGTTGGTACGCGAAGTGGCATTTTTCGGGTTTTAGAGACAGACCGGCTGATCGGATTGCCGTCAATACTGCACTCAAGCGTTTGAGATGTTCTTCGTAGGTCGCAGCGAAAATAACCACATCATCAAGATAGACGAGACACGACTGCCATTTGAGGCCAACCAGGACAGTGTCCATCATTCTTTGAAAGGTGGCAGGAGCGGTACACAGGCCAAAGGGGAGCACCTTGAACTCGTACAAACCGTCGGGGGTTATGAACGCGGTCTTTTCACGGTCACGTTCATCGACTTCGATCTGCCAGTACCCACTGCGTAGATCAAGAGAGGAAAAGTATCGGGCATGACGCAGGCGATCGAACGAGTCATCAATTCGGGGCAACAGATAAACGTCCTTTTTAGTAATCGTGTTGAGGCGACGATAGTCGACGGAGAATCGGAGAATGCCATCCTTCTTGGCGACCAGCACAACGGGCGAAGCCCACGGGCTTGTTGACGGCTGGATAACCTCGTCGCGGAGCATTTCCTCAACCTGCTTCCGAATCACTTCCCGTTCTTTCGCAGACACTCTATAGCGGTGGTGTTTTATAGGCCTCTCGCCTTCATCCACAACAATGCGGTGTTTAGCGACCGATGTTTGCGGAACATTAGAAGTGGTCGCAAAGCAGTCACGAAAAGAGTCGAGGATCCTGTGGGGGCGGTGTTTCTGATCGGCGGTTAGGTCGGGGATGACGTCAGTCATAACGGGGGCGTCAGACGTCGATGCATGGGTATCGTTGAAGGACAAGGCGCTGTAGGAGACTGAGTTACTAATTTCATCGAAATAGGCTATGGCTGTTGCTTGCGGCAAGTGGCGGTATTCGGCGCTAAAGTTGGCAACAAAAAGCTGCGTTCGCATTCCGCGGAGGGAAGTAACACCCCGCGCAACGCAGACTTGTTGACTCAGCAGTAACGACAGCTTACCTTCCGCAACCCCGTGAGGCGTGCGTGGGTTGGAGCATTCCACCGTAATAAACAAACTGGAGCGTGGTGGTAGCGTGACATTGTCATCACACACGCGAAAAACAGGCCTGTCGGGCTCACTGCTGTCGGCTATGGCACACTGAGGTGAGAACGTCACGACAAGTTCGCGGAGGTTGATTATCGCACTGTGTTCCCGAAGAAAATCAAACCCAAGGATGAGGTCCTTCGAGCAATGAGCCAACACAGCGAAGCAGGCAGTGAAGGTTACACCACGAATCTCCATTCTAGCGGTGCAGACCACAAGCGGTGTCACCAGATGGCCTCCAGCTGTCCGAATGTGCGTTCCAGGCCAAGGTGTCAGTACTTTCCTCAGGACAAGCGCCAGATCACGACTCATGACGGAGAAATCGGCGCCGGTATCTACGAGAGCAGTCACGCGGCGGCCATCAACGATGATCGGGATTTCAGCCGAAGCTTGGTCACCTTCAGAAAAACGCTTTGTGGGGGAGGTCGGACTAGGGGATCGTTCTCGCGGTCGAGTTGGGGCGTCAAGCAGAGGCGTCCGTCTCTGTTCGGCGAAAAGTCGTCGGACTTAAGGGTCGTTCAGATTGTCCAATTGAAGCGTCAAGCGAAGGCGTCTCTGGGCGTCGAAAGGTCGTCGCGGCGTGGGATCGGAGGTCGGGTCGCATGCTAACGTGGGTGAGTGGAGGATGTTCGTCATTATGTCCGGTGACGGCGGCCCTACCTCCGGGGGTCGCAGTCCTCAGTTTTCCCGGCGCGGGCTGGAGGACTGCCGGACGTAGGACTGGCGGGCTGGTGAAGCAAACCGTCGAGGCGACGGTGACCTGGACTGACGTTGGGCAGTGGGTGCAGGTGGGACGTTGGCCGCTAGGTACTGATCGATCTCGCGGGGTCGTTCACCATAGCGTGGCAGGGGTGCGTCTGGCGAAAAGCCGCGCAGGCCAATCCGGCGGTACGGGCAGTGGGGACGGATGTGGCCTGCTTCGCCGCAGTGGAAGCACAGGGGCCTGTTGTTCGGCGTGCGCCACATGTTTGCCTTCGTGACGGGTGGGCGGTCGTCTGGCAGCGCTGTCGCATACGGGATTCGGTGGGACGGCGCGGTAGGGGCAGTAGAGTAGAACGCCGGCGGTGGTGGCGGAGGACTTCGCAATGCCTCGTTGTATGTCATCACATAGGGCGCTGGCGGTTGGGGAGGTGGAATGGGCTGCACCGTGCGGCGTATCTCGTCACGGACAGCATCCGAGATGGCGGTGAAACTAGGAGGCTGCTCCACAGAGCGAAGCTTCTGCAGCTCTTCGCGAACGATGCTCCTGATGAGCTCCCGGAGGGAGGTGTTCTCATCCCCGGGCCTCGGCATGTGGCACTCCACAGCAGTGATGTTTGATGGACGGCCGTAGTGCGCAAACCGCTGTTGCAGGGCACGCTCCATGCCTGCCACTTCCTTTGTAAAATCGGCGACTGTAGCCGGGGAATAGCGCACGAGCACAGCGAACAATTGCTCCTTGACTCCCCGCATCAAATGGCGCACGTTCTTGGCTTCCGACATCGAAGGATCAGCGCGGTTGAAAAGCCGGGTAATGTCCTCCACGAACATCGCCACGGTCTCGTTTGGCTGCTGCGCTCTCGATTGCAGGGCCAATTCAGCACGCTCCCTCCGTTCGTTGCTGCTGAACGTATCCAGCAACTGCCGCCGGAAGTCTTGCCAGGTGTGGATGGCGGACTCGTGGTTTTCGAACCACGTCTTGGCGGCGTCCTGGAGGGCAAAGTAGACGTTCCGAGGCTTGCGGTCCTCGTCCCACAGATTAAATTCAGCGACCCTGTCATACCCGTCCAACCAGTCCTCCACATGCTCAAACTTGTCACCATGAAACGACGCGGGCGTACGAATCGTATGAAGAAGCAGCGGTGGTGAACTCATAGATTGCTGGAAGGTCTGGCTGGCCACCGTAGAGGTCATCGTGCGGGATGGCGCGGTGAGGGGATTGTACTCGGGGGCTAAACCTTTCAAGCGGCGGCTTGACTTGTGGACAGGTGTCATGACCAGGGGGTCTGACGGAGCGCTGGAGGTTCCTGGGACCTCTTCGTACATGGATCGTAACCAGCACCTCCACCAAAATGTCATGGACGCCAGAACAGTACCTGGCGAGCACACTGGGCAGAGCGCAGCCAGCCGACCCTAGCACCGAGCAGAAGAGGACGAAGTCCGGCGCGCGACAAAGGTAGAAGACAGACCGCACGGGGGCGCCGGTAGAGTGGTGTCTAAACTAAGTTCGGCAATATGTATGTCTTTCGAATTCTGCGCTCGTTTTACCATTCTTCTCCTGCCTTTAGGGATTTTTTATTAAATACTGCACATTTAAATCCCCATCAAGCCAAATCTCCGCTCGCAAGATCGACCGCCGGCTTATACCATACTTTCGAAATAATTATAAACTACAAGCACTAGAACATAACTTACCGTCTATTCTTAACAAATACCTTTCCTTAGCTAATGTTACCCTAAATGAGCTTAAAACATACTTTCTTTATTGCTAGGTTGTACGTACCTCTGTAAACTGTTATCACCCAAGCATACTGAGTGTTCAATTTGTGGCTTGTCTTCAAGTTTGTACCTGGTGTGGCTGTAGAAATTGACTTATGTACTCATGCTAAGCTTGTTACTAATATCTCTTCACAATTTCATGTCGCTTAAATATTATTGTCAAATCACAATCACCCAGTTATGTGCGTCCCATCGTCTACTGCCATTATAGAGGTTCCTGGGCCCAGTGAAGCTGTTTTACTAACAGCTTTTAGCCCTGTAACCTCTGCAAGATGCATTTTTTTCAGCAAAAATGAATTGAATTGAATTGAATTGAACCACACCACCCGGACACGACACCTGTCCATAAATCAAGCCGCCGCTTGAGAGGCTCAGCCCGGAATACAATACTCTCACCGCGCCACCCCGCACGATGACCTCTACGGCAGAAGTTATTAGGCGAGTGCGGGCAATAGTTGAGGAAGGGGCGAGAATACCTAGTAGGATATGAAACGATAAGCATTGACTTAGCGAAAAAGAAACCGTAATGTTAATAAAGGCTTTTATTTTGACCACGATTGCTGACACAGAACCACATATGAAATGGAAGAAGAGCAGAAGAACAAGTGGGACGTCATAATACTCAAATTATATAAAAGAGCACCTGTTAACCAGGTAAACGAGGAATAGAAAGGATAATATATCTGGGCATTCACAACACTGCAGACGAAATTATAGAAGGCCATTCGATATCGCAGAGGATACGGCCATCAGGAAGCAGGACAGGAAGAGACGTAGTCGATAGACTAGGCCTCCCATGCATTTGGTATACGGAGGACACAGAGAAGTTCGAAATCCAGCTCAGGTGCAAGATCGAGGTGCAGCCCATTCCGAGCAATATGCACCCCGAATTTAACAAGGAAACTAGAAGGGCTAGGACAAACGCCATTAGAACGTGGGGCTGGTTGGAAGAGGCAATTTAAGTGAACGTGACAGGACTGTTCAACAGAATATCAGCCACCGCATGCACGGATGCGTAAGAGAGATTAGTTAATGAAGCATCAATTCGATGCCAGGGGATCCTAAAGGGGAAGGAGGCGGCAACTGCTTTGGCGATGGTTTCTCGGAAGGCCTCCTGTGTAAATACAGACTCCTGAATTGCATGCCGTAACTATGCCAGACGAAGGATGGATAAACACGCAGACAGAATACTCAGTCCTAAATAAGATACACTTTAAATCCATAGTCATGTGAACTCGAGGACACTCTGCGGATTTTGTAAACGAAGGAGCTCACGCTGCTGTCCGCGCGCCATTACCCCGGGTCCCCGAACACTAGCAAGGACAAAATTATTCAGAACCCATATTAACCTACAGGGATTTACTCCAACACTTGAGCTTAAAGAAGAAATTATACGCCGAACCACGCAACAATCTAAGGAGAAAGCAAGAGGTCTGTGACGTTCGCTGAACTCATTGATGCGCCATTCAGTCTCCAGCACAGAGTGTACGGCGCGAGTAGCGACTTTGACATGTGCACCTGTCCCCGGTCGAAGGGTTACCAAATTCGTGGGACCGCGGACGCACTACACAGGTGCGATGGCTGCTCTATTGTTGCCGGCGGCACCGCCGCCAGAGCGCTCGTTCCGTCTCCATCTTGCCTTCCATCCGGCTCCATCTTGCCTTCAAAGCATGCGAAGCTTTGTGCAGTGTTCAGTGTTTGAGTGCCTGCAGTCGTCATTGTTGTTGCCAGTGGATGTTTTTTTTTTGCGTCTTCTCGTTTCCATACGTGGCAGTCATTCGCTCTGCTCAAGTACATAGCTTACTGTGAGGACGCAGGTGCGGTGGTCGATTGGTACGCGATGCGGCGCCAATGGGTCGTTTGAGCTGTGGGTACTGAGAAGAGGCCCCTGGTTAGGCTGTAGGTGCCACTGGGCCCTTGACCCCTCAGCGACAGCTTTCTCTTTTTATAAAGAAACTTGAGCGATTGTTGCCGAGGCATACGTGTGTCTCGTAAGCACGTGCGCGGAAAAGGAAACGTAGAGGAAGGCAGAGGTTCGGAATGCAGTGAATCCAGTGCTGTTTGTGTGTGTGCTCGGAACCGCTCTTTTCCCAAGTATTTGGTTAGCTGATATCCTTTCCCCAGTCTTTGATTAGCTGAAGAAAACTTTACTTTCCTTTCCCTAACCATGGATTGATGAGAATTGTCGCCTGATTGATTATTGGTTGCTTTCCCCACCAAGGGCGGAGGCAGAGGCCTTGAATCTTAGTGCTCTGGGTTAAGCGGGGGCTGATTTCGTCTAATCAACGGTTCAGCCATGCTGTAAATAGTTTTCTCCTTCCTGGTTTTTTTTTAAGTTTATTTATGTCTAAATAAATAGCTGAACTTCTTTTCCTGCTGCCGAGTAATGTGAATGTTTGCGGGGCCGAACCTTCAATCCTTGAAGAAACCAGATTTCGTCATCAAGTTTTTCCTTAGGTCGCCACGTGAAGGGGAAACTAAACTGGCGCAGTCGCGGCAGTATCTCAACGTCTTTCTGCTCGAGGCATTTGACGGAAGATGAGAGGAACAAGTCACTGGACAAGGTACAGAGTAGTTCGTCCTAAAGGAGAAAACGTGAAGCTGCGTCGAGGAAAATACGTCGAGAAGCTTCAAGAGCACTGGTCGATTTCGAGAGGACGTCCAAGGCCCAAGTCAGCGAGGAGCTCAGGAGCCGGGCGAAGACAAGCCTTCAAGGGTTAGAGACAGCAAGCTGCTAAAAGGAACCAGGCGTCCACATCGAAAGGTTCAGAGCAAGAACGAGGCGATCAAGCCAAGCAAACTCAAGTCGGCGAGTTGCTGAGAGAGCCAGGGCTCAACTCATCCGCATCAAGGAGCCTGCTGTTGTCACTCAGGACGACAGTATCACGATGGCAGTGGACAGTGACCAGCGAGGCTTTCTCCGAATTCGCCATGTTAGTGTAGCGTTTATGTACTAGAAATAATAGCACAAAAAAGCGGACTTGGCTGCCTTACGGTATGATCGGAAGGGCATGATGCGACGTGTGGAAATTGAGGAGGTAGAAAAGCTGCTTGAAATTGAGAATCGGAAACTCGTAATTGAGCGGGAAAAGATAAAGCTTGGAGAGATGCAGTTGAAATTAAACCAAGGAACAAAATCTGATAGCGAGATGTTATTTGTGGCAGTTCAATGTTTTCACTGCATGAACTGTGGCCATTCAACGATGGGTGTCCAAACTCGAAGGAAGAACAAAATATTCCCGCTTTGAGGAGAGATGAGTGCAGACTAGTAGCCCATGTGGAGATGCTAGTGCCTGATAAGCTGGGTTCCCAATCGGAGACGATTGTTAATAAGAACAGTGAACCAGACAAGGTGGAGGACCAGGAATGCATCGATTCAATACCAAAGGGCAGAGTTCTGAAGCCTGTGTGCATTCAGGGAACGAAATAACGCTAAGAGGAGAAATGATTCAGTCACTTTCTTGGGGTGAGTGCTCCGATGAAATAAAACGGGAAGATGTGGTTCTCCAGGTAGCAGAAGCTGATCTGTCCTGTGCGCCGATAGCCAGAGCTGTGGAAGCGGCAGCAGTTAGCCAGCAGGGCCTAACCCTGTGTGCCATACCAGAAGGAATGGCTGAGGGCATAGGGGTGTTACTCACGCCCGTGACGAACTTGCTGCCAGATCAACCAAAGATAGAGCAGAACCAGGAGGTACATGAGTGTATTTCTCGCGAAGAAGAGTTCAGCACCGTGCCAGAACCAGTTGGCGCTAAGTCGGGGGTAGCAGTAAGGGTCGAGGAGAAGCAGGATCTGATAGCGGGAACACTCTTTGCAGGCGATGGTAAACTAGCTGTCAAAGATGAAGTGATGAAGCCAGCCGGTGCTCACAATATGCGCCGGGACAGCAGATCTGCCTGAAGATGTAGGCAAGTTGATAACATCTGAAAGGCTCTCGCTGCTAGAGCAGCCAGAAAGATAGCGGCCACATGAAGAAATAGAGAGAGCTGAATTTGGAGAGAATTTCAAAATTTCCCACGAACCTGTTCTAGACAAACCTGAGGCCCCAGTACAGCTTCAGGCAGTTCCGGAAGCTGCAAAAGTTTTTCGAGAAGATTGTGAGCTAACAGGGATGCAATGGATTTCGCGGCAGGCGGGGAACTCGGGAATTTGGATAATGCATTTATCCCTGTGGGTGTCAGCGCAGGCGAGATACCTTATGTTTCATTACCAGAAGTGAGCAAACAAGATGATGAAGGAAACTATGAGAAAAAAATGCTTCACGGCATTACTTTCTTTGAAAGGAATGTCGGCGGGCAGCTGTACAAAGGAGAGCAGAAAGTTGGGCAAGTTGGTTGATATGCATACTGAAAAAATTGCGCAGAAAAAACGAGGACGAAGCAAAGACAAGACCAGGACGAGCGCTAACTCACAACTGAAGATTTATTCCGAAACACATGCACATATAAACAGGAAAAAAAACAAAAACAAAACTAATCATACCAATCTGACATCAAGAACAGCACATGTCACCCCCCCGCGTAGCCGAGTGATTTGGCCAAAAAACAGAACTCCCTATCAGAGAAGCGGACGGAAGTCTGGCTGACGCATGTATCTCCGCTGATACGGATATGAAATGCTTCCATGAGTTCCCGCACAAGTTGGTCTCTATGCCTAAACAGAATTGTTGTTTTATGAAAGAGCGGTTTACACTGCCGCTTCTTATCACCGGCATTACAAGTGCGGCAATATTTTGGGAGGTTGTCAAGGGACTCTCCCCTGAGTAATCTTCGGTGTTCACCTACTCTTTCGTTGACACATCGCCCTCTTTGGCCGATGTACACCGAACCACAAGATAGCGGCAGCTTATACATAACTACGCTGGCGCAAGGAACAAACGGGGCTGTGTGCTTGATACTGCACTCATTTTTTCTGCCTGCATTTCTGTAGAAGTCAACATCTTCTTCACAAGCTTTAAACCTTGTGGCAGGTCGGCTGCAGCAACTAACTTCTAAACATACGGAACCCATGAGTCAATTGAATTTCTTCCAATCGACCCTAGTGAAGTGTTTTTTTATTGTACGCAATCTTAATGCAACTCATAGCGCGGATTACGAGGGTCTTCAAATTAAACCCATTAAAGCTGTGGTAGATAAAACAGCCGCATGCTTAGCGCAAATATTTAACATTTGGCTATCGTTGGCTATTTTGCGAAGGGAATGATGAATGCCAAAGTTTCTGCTATCTTTATAGGAGGTAAAAAAAACAACCTGTCTAACTATCGTCTGATTTCTTTGCATCATATCTTTTCTAAAGCTTTAGAATAAGTAATCATAAAACCAACCGCGAGTTTCCTTGCCACAATAATATGCCATAATAACATATTTCCACTTTGGATTCAAAAGGTAAATTTACTGAACCGGCCTCACTAGAACATAAACAAATAATACTGGAAAGCATTGAATTAAAGAACACAGAATTTTTGTGGAATGTATTAAACCATTTGATTTTTCCAATCACAATATAGTTCTCCATAACTTAGAAACATGAGGTGTTTCCGTTGCGTGACTTAATTTACTTGGCTCATGTATAGCAGAACGTTAACGGGCAACTTCTGTTGTCGGAAACATAACCAGCTTCAAATTCACTAACTGTGGCGTCTCTTCGTTTTTAATATTTACATTAATGATATCATCAATATAGCAGACGCCATAAAACATGCGGTACGCTGACGATGCCAGTCTTTTCCTTAGTGACCCGTTTGCGGAACGGTATACATCGAATGGCTTAGCATACCGTAGCGGTGGCTTATTGGTCAGAGCATCGCCCTCACAAGCGGGAGGTGCGGGGTTCACACCCCAGTGCCGCCGGGTACCCACCGGTGATACAATGGGTGCAAGCATTCCTCTGCTATGATTATCGGAATATTTATTGCGAAGTGTTTGGGAAATGGGTCTCTGACCGCACCGTGGGTAGAAGAAAATACTTTTGCCGTGGCGCTCTTTGGCCACAGCTGCACTTGCGCGACAAAAATGCATAATCATCATCATCGAATAGCTTTGAATTATACACGAAAAAATTAAACGCGGCATTCTATGGGAGAGTTAATTTTTTAGTTATTACTTATATTCCACTTCTGCTTTTTCTCTGATTAATAGCATTTCAGTTCGACTCGGTAATAATAATGTTGAAACCGGTGAAAATGTTAAGCTCCTTGACATCGTTTTTGACACATGCTTAAGATGGAATGATCAGGTAAACTTGTTTTCAAGAAACTATCAGTCACAGTCGGTTTTCTATCAAGATGTCGATAAGAAAATCACTTGCGACTAAAATCGTTACTTTGCCTTGCAATCGTACTATCACACCTGAACTACTGCAATCTAGTATGGTCAGCAACGTAAAAAAGTAATGTTAACAAATTATTAGGTATGCAAAACAAAGGAATTCGGCTTTTTCTGTAGCTGGTTACAGTGATCACACAGGAAGGTTTTTCCTTAAATGTAAGATTGTACTTGTTCATCACATCTATGACCATCCTCTCAACCTTTCTCAGCCTATAGTGTGATTTTCTCAGTAGTCTAGCTGAACCAACGCCTGAATCGGAAAGTTTTACGCGAGGCTCCGAGAGGTTGATTTTTCCGCGCACCCGAACTAATTATGGCAAACGAGCATTGCAGTTCCTAACATAAGATACAGTCCACAAATACCAGAAAATGTAAGCAACGTTCATCCTTTCTCTTAAAGATTTTAAATTTGATTTTGTGATCAGGAACGAGTAGACTTTTCTCAGCGCTTATCTGCATCTCTTCCTGTATATCTGCGCTTTGCGTATTATTTCGTATGACAGTTTGCCTCGTGCATAATGTGAGATTCTTTTGTAGAGATATTCAAACATACTATCTGCGGTGTATTCGTCATGGCCTCAATTGGGTGCGTGATCACGCTGCCTGTGTATACCGGCTTTAGTTTTGTTTTATTAATCCCTCCTCCACAAGCATGTTTTGTTTGTAGAGTAACAGACACACCCAAGCTGCTCAAATGCACCTTTTAGTCTTGGTTCCATATCTGCCACATGTAAGTAAAGGTTAACTGAAACTTATTAATTATTATTATTTCCTCTATGCAGAACTTGTTGCTTTCGGCTTTTAATAGTAGATCCCTGGGAGTCCTCGTTCCACTCTTGGCGCAGTGGAGCAGCTGTTAACCGATGCGTGACTGTCCTACGACGGCAGGTGCTGGCACCGGCGGGGGCTGCGAAACCCAAGTAACCCTTTACGAGCAACCTCGCGCGGCCAATCAATGTTTAACTGCCTCCTGCCACAGTGGTCACTTCGCTCACAATCCGGTGGGCAGGTTATGACGACGCCACAAGGTCACCTGACTTCGGTGGTGGTTGCTTCTCCGCGGATTTGTCGAGTGATTGAGAAAAACATTTAATGCACAGAACAAATCGAGGTCACTTGGGTGGGCCCTCTTTCCATTCCAGAAGCTCACTAAATTTTCCTGCCGGTCTAGCCCGGTTAAACAGCCAAAGCTGGTCTCCCCGGCGTGAGCTAGACATCGCCGTCTCTGTTCAGGGAATTTCAAGGAAGAAAAAAAAACAACGCACGAAAAACGGGACGGAAGAAGGAAAAACCTATGTTCGATTACCATAACTGTTAGCAGAAAGGCACGTCTTTTCAGTTCAGCAACGGCGATTCTGGAGGCTCCAATTTTTCACCTTGTGTATCCACTGCTATTCACAGAATGTCCAAGGCGATCGAGTATGGTGCAGATGTTCTTTACTCTTTGCTTCAAAGAACAGGCCTTGGGTCCAATTTTGGGTCCAATGGCAGGCCTTGGGTCCAATGGCAGGCCTTGGGTCCAATTTTTTTTTCTATCTTCGTGAATGATCTATCGCAAGCCGTCCGATTTTCAAAGGCCCTAATGTACGCGGATGACACTGCTCTTTTTTCCTCAGCTGAATTGCTCTCGGAACTGCAAACCATGATGACATCTTAACTGTCTAATATTTCCTCATGGTTTTGCGCAAGCCACTTAACAATAAACATAGAAAAAACTAAATATTTAGTATTCCCCTCTAGGAGAAGAAACATTGGCAATGATACGATTCACATACAATTAAAACAACCTTAGAATTCAGCAGGTGTATTCTATTCTTACAAATACCTCAGCGTCATCTTTGACCAACACCTGCATTTACAAGAACACATCAAAAGGTGCTTAAAAAGATAGCTTTTAGCTGCTATGCACTTATTAAGGCAAAACAGTTTTTTTTCCGTACAGTGTAGTCCGTTACTTGTTATTTGCGCTTTTTCACTGTCACATTAGCTACTGCTGCGAATCATAGGGTCAAGCATACACAACCTATTTAGTTCTCATACAGGGACTGCAGAAGAGAGC
Source organism: Amblyomma mixtum (assembly GCF_055824585.1). Taxonomy (NCBI): domain Eukaryota; kingdom Metazoa; phylum Arthropoda; class Arachnida; order Ixodida; family Ixodidae; genus Amblyomma; species Amblyomma mixtum. Next base: position 351,788,898 of record NC_143014.1, on the reverse strand, counting down.
ATTGCATGTAATTGCCCTGGCGTCTTCAAACAATGGCTTCAGTTGTCGAAATAAGGAGCATAACGTATTGCCATTTGAATCCATACTTTATTGCAAAGTGTGTGCATTGATAAATAATAATATTACTACTAATATCTTCTGCCACTAAGTTCTTTCTTATTGCCATACTATAACACAAGACACGCAGTAAATAGAAACTTCAATTTGCCTGCCAGTCGCAGTGCATACTGGGAACGCTTAGTTTAATTTTCCGGCGCAAAAGTTGGAACTGGAACACAGTGCCTATTATTGTAAACCTTGCAAATATGTTTAAAGCCTGCTGCGACTTTTTCTTTATTAGAAACCAGGGAGGGCCCTGACCCCCACCTTTTTTAAAGGTTTGTTGACCTTTGTCAACTTTTCTTCGCTGTTCCTTATCACTCTGTGGTTCTTTTCTTTTTCGCCACTTTTTTAATTGCTTTCTTATAAAGGTATATGCTTTCTTCTTAATTGCTTTCTTATTCTTATGAATTGCTTTTTTAATTGCTTTCTTAAATGACTATATAAATCAGGGTATCGACATTACTAAACTGACATTTTCTGATTTCAAAGGTATGTTCACGTGTTGAAACTACTGAATCTTACTCTATTTTGTGTGCTATGTGATATGCACTAAATTGGTGTATGTAGTTTGTTTTAAGAAGTTGCATGTTTGTAACACATGGTATGGTTCCATTTTCATTGTTGCGTATTTTGCTTTGCTTTTGCGCTGTTCTTACTGCTGCCAGTGCTTGTTGTGGGGCCAAGGACAACTCAAGCCGTGCCTGAACGGCTTTTCCCTTGGTTCCTTTTTTTCACTGTATAGTGAGAAAATAAAATAAAATAACTGTCAACTGTCAAGTGTTACTTCAAGGTTGTAGTTTGCTCCAACACACTTTTTTATAATTCTTAGTTTGTTTCATTTCATTTCATTTTTCATTTTTGTTTATTGCTTTTCTCATTGCCGCTGCCTGGTGTATTTTGTTTTATTTCGCACTGGACCGTTTCACTAGCCACACAGCTATCGGTGCAAATATTTTTTATGCACTGCCTTGTTCGTTCGAAAACAGCAATCACTGCACTCTTCGCGAAGAAAGGTGAGAGAAGGCCCACGCACTCTTAATGAGCAACGACTAATACAAGTGCCACACGCGCACAAGAAATGACAGTAAATGCTTCAGACATCAAGGTTTTTTCAATGCCATTATTTTTGGAGTTGGTGCTACAAGTCCACATTTAATGCAATTAACGAAAGTAGGATGACGATAACGCTTGCAAGGCAGTCAAAAGTTGCATCGGAACGTAAACAGTGCTAATGTGCACAATAGATCTTGAATGCTGTTCAAATGTGATGTAAAATTGATTTCGCAGAAAATACGGCTCTTATTGGTTTACAAGTCGAAAAAGTAGCCAAAAACTCGTATGTCGGCACACATGTCGAGAGTACCTGTCAAAAAGACTGGTTAAAATGGCGCTCTTCACATCGAAAACGCGCCATATATAGATGCTTCACCTGAAAACGTTACGATTTAACCATTTGCTACTGGTTAGGAAGTTGTTACTCATGCTTTTCTGCGTGTGGAATGGGAACGAGAGTGCGCATTGCACGGGCGAATGAGGTATAGGGAACTCAGTAGGTCGCGAATGGCAGTAAGGTGTATGCCAATAAATTTATGCCTGTGGCACAGCACGAATGCCATTAGAACTTCAGGCAGTAAGCACTTCATGGCATTAAATCTGGCCGTGTGGCAGGGGTATAAGCTGGCCGCTACAGGGTTCGACACGAAGCTGCCAAGCATCCCGTTCTTATCCGTATCCGTGACCAGGCGCGACTGTGGGGGCGGAATGAGCGGGCAAGGAGGCGGAACAAATGTCTTGTGATGAACATCCTGCGGCATAAGTAGGGCCCGTCCATGGGTACGGCTGAACAGAAGGGTCGTTCAAAGAAGGCGTTCGTCCCCTAGCTCGACTTTAGATAGCTCATGTTTTCTAGTTTTGCTTTTGTCGTCATCCACGCGTTTTCTAGAATCGGTTGCGGCCCGGACCGAGAACTTGACAAATGGCCGGGTCAGAACAAATTTTGTGACACACCCTTACTCTCAAGCCGTGCATCGTGCCCTCCCTCACTCTGACTCTCACAAATATTTCTGCGACAATCCTCCCGCACCTCCCCAACTGAACCCCTTATGAGATGGGGGTAAGGACGTCCTCAAGACGGCCTGCACTCATGAGAGTGCCCAATTCTGGTGCGGAACAATCTAACGTCTCTGATACGCAGATAAGGACGCTGAAAATCTTTATTTTGATTTCCTTAAGATGTGATGTTTTTGCGGTTTTCTTCAGGTTATTTTTATTTATTTTGGCTTCATGATTATGGCGTTTCAGATTATCGTTTCGTTGGCAAAGCCCTTTGCAATGCTCGAGGCTGACCATTTCTTCCCCAGCCTTCCTCATAACGGTATTGTGCTGGAGTGATAGAAACTGGATTGTCTAATGGTACAAAAAGGCTTTTCTTTCTTTTTGAAACTTTTTAAAATGTTGTTTGGTTCTAAGCACATAAGATAACTTAATAATTGATCAATTGCATTCTTCTGAGCACGTTTGCGTTCTCCTGCAGAGGTTCGCGCCCTGCTCACAGGTAACTGAATCGTGCAAACATTCTTCGCCCTGGTCTGTTTTCAGTCTGGCGCGGTTTGATTGAGACAGCTCTCGTCTTTATGCCTGGCCAAATTGCACGAAACCACGCATCTGCATTTTCTTTCGTTACAGAGACCTTGACGACGTACGACCATCTCCTAAACCCAAATTGTTGCTCCACTTTTAGTTATTCTTTTTTACTTCAATTAAAATTAGCCTCGAGACCAGTAGGCATTACAGGGAGGAATCTTAACATTTATTTTCGTAACTGCAAAGAAATGAAGAGTAAAACGCGAATGCAGTCTTTTAGGGCACTAAATTTCCATAGCTAGCCGACACATTTTGAAAATACTGGTGGTACGAAATTGCTGAAATGAGTCCACGAAGGATGGTCCAGTCACCTGATATGCGTCGCAGAGGAATTTTAGAACAGGAACAGGTGTCGGTAGCTAAGTTCCTCCCCTTGGGACATATCAATTAACGGTGAAGGACACACCGGATTAGAGCTTCGTTTGCTTTTACGGTGGTGTTGTGGACACATATTTTATAAAGCAAAGACAAGAAAAATGTGGTAGGATTCTATCGCAGTTAAGCCGATTAGAGTTGCGAAAGCATGTGTTTAGTCTGGATGGCTCATGGTTTTGCTTTGCTAGCATGTCGCCACGTCTGGCGACGATATTAGACTGAGGTCAATGTCTGATCAAGTTTAAGCTGATCTCATCTGTTCATGCCGCAATGTAAGTTGACGAAGACGATGTACAATGTGCCGTGCGAGATCTCCTTTACCCGTGGTGCAGTAAAGGATGGCGATAACGCAAGCTTGAGGTTTCCTTCACGCGTCTACGTTGTCGCGTGCCTCTTTTAAACTTCTACCTTTATAGATCTGGTCTGGCGGTCTCCCCATTGTGCCCGTTCTGCGGAGAACCCGAAACGATAGATCAGTTCTTGTTGACCTGCCGCCGTTTCTCCTCTTTACGGAGCCACCTGCTGGAGCTTCCGTTACGACAGCTTGGTCTAAGTCTGTCAGCTGGGGTTGCTCTGTCTCTTGGGGCTTCCTCCCTTGGGCACATCAACTGGAATGTGCTCTCCGCCATGCAAAACTTCCTTACAGACACTAAACGGCTGCCGTCTTAAGCTCTGCTCTTTCTCATGATCAATATTTGTCTGGAATGAAAGCTTTCTGAATCGTGGAATATTTAGCCCCGTTCTCTATTTCAGTCACCGATCTCACAGCATTTGTTTAACCTATTTCAATTACACATCTGAGATCCTTTCATTTATTTCCTAATTGCTATTACTATCATGATTATTTTATTTTTCCCCACCATTATTTTCTTGTTTAACATTTTGTACACCTATCAGTTGCCGCCTGTGTCTTGGCCAATCCCCCGCAGTGGGTATGCGCCATTTTCTAGAGGACAACAACAACAACAACAATTGTTGCAGTTTAACACGAGGCGTGGTTGGCCGCGGCGATAGCACAGTGCTCTAGTGCAGTGGCCAGCGAAGCTGACCTATTCGGGTTTCCGCGGCTTCGAAACCCAGTCGCGGCAATATTGAGTTTATTTCTCCATTCTCCAGGTCAGGAACGCCACAAGATTCATTGTTCGTTTTGGCCTTATGTGCTATTGTTTTCGCACAAAATAACTGCGAGATGGAAATGTGTGTAAATTTGAGTTCTGTTTCAAAGCCGAAATGCGAGCAATTTGGATGTAGTTGTTAAAAAAAGTGTAGAATTGTTTTGTACAAGTCGGAGTGGATTGGGCCCATACATGAGAGAGATGCTCAGGTTACTCGTACCGACTGATGTCCATAATCGAGCAATTATGGGTATATGCAAGCGGAAAAGAAGTTATATCGCACGTATCTGAGGATTCTTGTTGGTGTTGCTGGTTATGCGGATCATATAAAGCGACTTGATAAGGTACGACGGTAAGGGTAGTCTACGGTAGCGGTAAGATATTACGAGGCCAAGGATACTGTTAATATGATGGCGAGTAGCTGGTCTAGACCCTGTTCGCGATGCACGTAAAACTCCGTATTCAGAGTAGCGAAATTCCAAAGGCATGATCATGAGAGGAATCACAAATAGCCTCAGCTTCTGCCTGGAACGTACTGACATCCTCGTGATTAGTAAAATCTCGATGCACGTAGCTGTCGTCAGTGGACTAGTGCCTCTTCAAGTAATGTGTAATGTGCTAGAGTAGGTGGTTACTGTACGGCCTTCGTCTAAAGTATGGAGTCCACGAGGATACTTTATAAGCCGTGTAGCGGGGCCCTGTGGGATCCTTGGAAGTCGCAACTTTTAGACGCCGTGTGGACAAGCGTATCTCTCACCATAAAAAGATTTGGAACTATAGTGATGCGACGTCAAGTTTAGTTTAGGTCCCGTAAAAGCAGCAATATCATAAACTGTTCATTTCTCCTTTATTACACCTCTGGAGACAGACTGATGTAAGAGTTGTGGAAAATTATATATACAATGCGGTGATTATATCCAAAATTTTAATTCCTCAAATGGCCAGCACCAAACTTTGACGTTACGCCCATCGTTCAGCCTGTGAACCTGAAACTAAAATAACATGAGAAAATAAATTCAGTTATGCATTAGTTACCAAGGTTGGGCGAATTCCTTATGTTGACCTACTTACGCTTATATTTTAGGTGCTATTGCAAAGAAAAAGATATGCAGCCAATATTTGTCAAGAAAACCACCCATCTTTAGTAAGGGAGCACAGCGAGCGCTGCGCACGTGCAGAGGAAGTTGCGCTTCGGAGGACCCGGGTCATTAATTTATTTATTTCAAATACCCTCATTGCCCTGCGGGCATTATTGAGGGGAGTGGAACAAGCACAGATAACAAGAAATGAATACAATCACGGGTTACAGGACTACATATTGTTCACTGCACTGAGTTATTACAAATTTGAACAATTCATGGAAGCCTAGACGAAGAAAAAAAATCGAGAAAAGAGAACAAAGCCCAACGAAAACAAAACCACAAATCAAGAACACAGAGTTCATGTCGGACTACTAACCAAAAGGCACACATGTCATGAGCAAGAAAAGCAGGCACTCAACTTTTTCTTAAAATGCTCGAGATAGTCGGTTAGTGCCACATCTGCTGGCAAGTGATTCCACTCGGATGATATACTTGGAATGAAAGAATTTTGGCGAGCAGTAGTGTGACAAGGTGGAACGCCCACTTTGCGTGGATGGTCAATGCGCGATGAAACATACGTGGGTGGAATGAGCAAAGCGTTTTTCAAAACATGATTGAAATTGTAGATCTTAAAAAAAAGACCGAGTCGTGAAATTTTTCGGCGCAGTGAAAGTAATGGTAGTGACAATGTGCTTTTCATTTGTGTGACACTTGATGTACGGCCATAGTCGTGAAGGATAAAATGAGCGGCACGATTCTGAACAGCTTCCAAAACAGTTATAAGTGACTTAGCATGAGGATCCCATATCGACGCGGCGTATTCAAGCTTCGAACGAACCAGTGTTTTATACAGAAGGAGTTTGACTGAAGTGGGTGCATAAGAAAAGTTTCTTTTTATGTAATCAAGCATGCGGTTAGCGTTTCCGGTAATGTAGGTGATATGCTGGTTCCAAGATAAGTTTGATGTGAGATGTACACCGATGTATTTATACGAGGTAACCGGGGCTAACGAAGCACTGTTGATGCTGTAAGAGGCTGGTGGCGAGACGCCTTGACGTGAAAAGCGCATGGCTTTGCATTTTGATGTGTTTAAAACCATTTTCCATTCCTCGTCGTTATGTCGAATTCCTCCTCTTCAACTCCGGATGCAGGTGCATTATAAGCGGGAATGACTGGTGAAAAAGAGCCGCGATAAATCAAGTTGTCTGCTCGGCATGACGTTCTTGAAAAGCATTAGGACTTCACTCCTGCCGTTACTGGAAACTTGCCTCACTTGCGAGGCTTTTTTTTTTGGCGCCTTGCGTGTCTTTTATGCCTATCCTCGAAAGACAAAGCCGGCAGCCGCCACCTGCCGTGATTCTTCCCAACATTTAAACCGACGAGAGTCCTGCACCCGGTTGCAGCGTGTCCCTCGCCGGACGGTGTTGACTCCTATGCTTTTTGGACGAAGCGACCGCATTATAGGTCGCTTCTAGACTTCATTACATTTGTCAACCTTATTTTGTTCGTATAACTGTCCCCATTTTATGCCTGGATGGAATAAACGCCGCATTAGAAACAGTGTTGTCTATACTATTTTAGCGTTTCGCCCTGTCATGACTTGAATTCTGAGTTCGTCTCGTCAATTAAATGTTATCTTCACGGCGCCATAATCGATTACTTCAACCACCGGAACCTTCGCTTTGACCACGACAGCATGGATAAAACCTGTGATAACAACACCTGCGGCAGAACCAGTAAATCTTCGCCGCCAATTCGACAGACCGCAATCATCGAGTGGCCGTCTTGCAATCCATAGTGGACCTGCACCCACATCTTGAGGTTCTAAGTCTCAACTGCTCCAATTGTGAGGATCCAAAATGCCTTCTTTCTAGGTCTTCATTCATTCATTCATTCATTCATTCATTCATTCATTCATTCATTCATTCATTCATTCATTCATTCATTCATTCATTCATTCATTCATTCATTCATTCATTCATTCATTCATTCATTCATTCCATCCTTCCATTTCGACATTCACTAAATCTTCTTTTCTTTCTATTCTGTTGTCTGTTAAATAGCCTGTTCATCCTCGTCGTTATGTCGAATTCCTCCTCTTCAACTCCGGATGCAGGTTCATTATAAGCGGGAATGACTGGTGAAAAAGAGCCGCGATAAATCAAGCTGTCTGCTCGGCATGAAGTTCTTGAAAAGCATTAGAAAGACTGCAGATTCGGCGGAGTGTGCAGGGATATTTCTCGGCAAGGGCGACAAAAAGAAAGGAGAAAATGAGCAACCTTTTTACTGAAATTACCGCACGCGGTTATTCTCCCGCCGTTGGTTTATGCCATATACCCCGTGTGAGGCACCCCGGCCAATCCGCGCTGCGGGCATGTGCCTTTCCACCAGACGCCAAAAACTACAACAACACCAACAAAAAGAGACAAAGAAGACGAATTCCCGATGTCTCGAGGTCAGCCATCGATTGGGTTCTCTTCTGAAAGGCGGCGGACAATCTCGGCCGACCCGCCGCTTTTCCTTGAGCCTACGGTCCGAGCACGTCCCACAAGAATTGCGCAGGGGAAGCTCCGGCTCGCTATGCGCACTCCTCGACACCTCAGGTAAGAGCGGCGGGTTCGATGGCGTTAGAGCATTAGAAATACCCTTCGCAGGTGTCCGCACTGACAGTTACCTCTGCGCAGAGATTTAAGCCCTGCGCGCCACGACCGCTCGAAACAGCTGCTGGCTGGCGTGGTCTCCTCCGCCTCCGTTGCGTTCCTGGACGTCAGCTACCCGCTCCTGCTCTGCGCGCTTCTTTTCATAGAAAGCCAGGTGCGTATTTCAATCCGACCTTCAACTTTCTGCTGTACTCCCGGTAAGGCTAGGCAAGAAATGGAAGAATGCAGGTATTTGTCCCCGTGCCTTGTCACTGTGGTAGTATCACTGCGCCAAGTAGTTCGGCAAATTAGCAAGTATTCCTTTCCCTCCCCTTTTTCTCTATTAAAACCGAACAACGAAGCCTCGGCTGACGACTGAATGCTTGAACCACCACTTTCTCCACTAGCATTAGCTGCATCGTACTAATCGCGGGGTTCTCTTGTTGAGCCCGAAAGGCGATGGTGTTGGCTACGGGTCGGTGAGCGCTCTGTTGGCGTTTCGAAGGCATTCATAACTCTCGAATACCTCTGCAGTGCTCCTTTTACTCAAATGTCATCTGAATCGAATGCAGTTGAAAAAGACTTCCTCGCAAGTTCGGCAGACGAGATCTATGACATACAGCTCGAAAGCATGTGAAACGCCCAGCACACACACAGAGATTCGTGGGGAAGCATCCGCAGCGGTGGATCACTGGTTAGAGCTCTCGGGTACTGAGCCGTAGTTCCCGGGTTCAAATCAGGCCGCGGGGGCCACGTTTCGATTGAGGCGTATCTCAATAGGCGACCGTGTGCTGTGCGATGTCAGTGCATGTTAAAGATCCTCAGGTGGTCGAAAGTATTCCGGAGCCCTCTACTATGGCACCCTTCTCTTTCACCTTTCACTTCTACCTTCCTCCCTTCCATTACGTGTCGGATCTCATGTCCACGGAGTTGTGAGACTCTTACTCTGTCATTTCCTTTCATAAAAAAAAACAACTTTTTCCAAATATAATCTCGTGGTATACTGCTCTCGGAGTACAGTGACCGTTCACTCCTCCCTCTGGCTTGCTGTACTCCTTCCTGTTCGTCGTCTGAAATGTGCCATCAGAGGACGCTGTAGCAAGCACAACTCGTATGCGTGTGTCTGAGATTTCCAGACGACGGTGGGCAGAGATCGTATATAAAGCCCCTAAGCTATTCCCTCTGGGTACCTGACCGCCCTATTCAGCGGCGACAGAGAGCTACTGCCGGGGCCAATGGGGACAATAGCAAGGGTACAGAAGGGGCGCTGCTTCCTTTGCAGAAACGGGCCGCAGCACCACACCCCACCTGCGAGGTATTTCTGGGGCCAGTTAGTTATCAGTGTCTCGCTATCTCGCCTCGCTCAGAGCGCCAGAATTTCGCCTCCGGTGACGGCAGTAGGCCCTGCCGATGGCGTCGAGGTAGCGCATCCGCCTGCCGTGCAAGACGACAGGCGTTCGAATCGTCGTTCCGCGAATTCTCCAAACGGTTTGTAATAAAACTCCCGTGTCGAAAGAATTGCATAAGCGAGCCAGGCTTGCTGCCTCATCTCGGTGACCAGAACCGACAACGAACTCCCCCCCCCCCCCCCAGAGAAATATTTGACCCCCCTGGTGGAGTACTTGGCCAGAACTTTCTATGATGAAATCAATTACCCCTCTACCATATGTCCCCAAAAGTTGCGGAAGAACTGAATAAGACGCCGGTCAGACCTGTGACGTAGCGGAGGATGCTAAAAATCACTTGCTCTGAACAGGCCACCATTGGAAACTGACCCTGCTGACGGTTAGCGCTAGGCCCTAATGCAGTGAGACTAGCCTAGCAGTGCTGTTCAAAGAACTAGCGGGTATTAAATGGAAGGACATAGGGATTATCGAGCTTAAGACAGATTAGGCGTATACATTACAAAGGGGCGGGAACGTACGGTGCTATCATGGATTACTTGAAAGGCAAAAACTAGAAGAGGTATTTCTCATCAATCACGATATAGCTGGCAAAATAGAGGATTTCTATAGTATTAAAGACAGGGTGGCAGCTATCGTAATTAAGCCTAATGAACTGTTCAAGCTGAAGGTCGCGCTGGCCCACGCGCTTACATCCAGCCATGATGACTAAACCGTTCAAAGGTTCTATGAAGCCGCGTAATCGGCAGTGAACAAAGTAAAATCACAGTACACTGTACCGATGGGCGACTTCACTGCGCAGGTAGGGAAGAAGCGGGCAGAAGAGCAGGAGGTAGCGACTATGGCGTAGAATCCTGGAATAGCAAGGGGGAGTTATTGCTAGAGTTCTAAGAGAGAATTAACTTCGAGGTCAAGAGCACCTCTATCTGGAAACGAGAGAAAGGAAAGTGGACGCGGAAAAGCCCCAATGTCAAGACTACAAACGAGAGAGACTCATACTATGCGCTCATCCTGGTAGCGTGAGGGATGTGGGGGTCCTCGGAAAGGCGCGCTGTGGCGACCACAGAATGGTGATGTCAAGAATTAGCTTAGACTTGAAGACGCAACGGAAGAGACTAGTAAAGCGGAAACCCGCTGACGAGTTGGCGGGAAGAGGGAAAGTAGAGGAATTCAGTATATAGCTGCAGAGCAGATATTCGGCTTTAACTCAGGACGACGATCCTACTGTTCAAACACTGAACGGTAATGTCATTCGGATTGACCAGTAGTAGTGCGTGGTACGATGGTTCAAGAAGATGCCGGCAAGCGATTTCAGGAGACGAAATATTTGTAATGAAACGCTAAAGAATGAAAGGGTCCAACCCCTGAGACAGAATAGAAGTGGAGAAGCTAAAATGATAATCATGTGCAACGTAACCGACGTTAGGAAGTTTAATGGACAAAATCGAGTTTGCTCTAAAGAACCCAGATAGCCTAAAACCTCTGGAGAAAAAGGTAGGCTTAGGTAAAAACCAGATGCATGCGTTGAGACAAAGAGAGCAAGGTCATTCCCTATATATTGATAACACAGGTAAAGTAGCCGAAGAGTTCTACAAAAATCTATACAACATCCGATTCAATCAGAAAATTAATTGAGAGGCAGTAGCGCACAGCAGTCGCACATCCCGCCAGTAACGCAACAGGAATTAAAAAAAGCCCCAGGAGAAACGAAAAGGGGGAAAACAGCTGATGAAGATGAGGTGTGCTGAAGGACGGAGGGGAAATTGTGCTGGAAAAAACTAGCTAGCCACCCTGTATACAAAATTCCTTATGACTTCGAGGGTGCAAGAAGCTTAGAATGCCAATTTTATTTTGAAAGGAGCCGTGAAGGACTTGAAAAAGTACAGGTCGATCAGCTGAATATCTGTTGCCTACAAGGTGTTTGCTAAGGTAATCGTTAATAGAATCAGGACAACCTTATACTTCAAACAACCAAATTATCACACAGGCTTTCGTAAAGGATACTCGACAATAGACCATCTTCACACTATCAGTCTATTGAGAGAGAAGTGAGATGAATATAACCAAGCCCTATATATAGCCTTCATTATTGCGATAAAGCGTTTGGCTCAGTAGCAGCACCAGCAATCATGAAGGCATTGCGGGATAAGGGAGTAGAAAAGCCTTATGTGAAAATCCTGCAAGATATTTCAACGACTGCACAGTTACCATAGTACACCATAAAGTTAGCAATAAAATTTCCAAAATTAAGGGTGTCAGGCAGGGAGTTACGATCTGCCCAATGGTATTAACCGCCTGTTTACAGGAGGTGTTCCGAGGCCTGGATTGGGAACAGTTAGGGATAAGAGTTCATGGAAAATACCTAAGTTATTTGTAATTTGCTTATGGCATTGCCTTGGTAAGTAACTCAGGAGATGAACTGGAAAGGGCGATCAATGAGTTACACAGGCAAAGCGGAACGGTGGATCTAAAAATAACATGCAGAGATATTCAGGGGGCACTTTCGGTCTTTAAAGTGCTGCAGGCGAAAAAGCCTTTCCTTGCGCACAGGTTTGATTGTTTTTTTCTTTTGTTGTTTTAATTTTTCTTTTTAGTTATTGTAATACTTTGTTTTTATTTATTTATTTTTAATCTGTTGTTTTTTATTTTTTTCGTCCGTAAAAGGAGAAAGATGGGAGTGAACGAAGACACCGTATTAACTAGGCGCGCCTTTGTTTATTTCAATCCATCGATCTGGCATGGCGGAGTGGTTAGCGTGCTCGTCTCGCACTCCGGAGACCCTGTTTCGATTCCCCAACTCGGCCAATTTCGTAATGGGTTTTATTTGTTTTACTTGGAGCACTACTATACCATTTCTTTAATTGGTTGCATGGTTACAATTGGCCCCGTTTGAAATTCGTGCACTGTGACATCACCACCATTTCAACCTATTGAAAAGCGTGACACTTCTTTAAAGATCTCCTGCTTACAGCAATGGGGCATTAAAGGCTTCCGCCTTAAAACCAAAGCTCAACAGCCTCGCAAGGAAAGCGCTGTTGACTTTTGGTAGAGAGCTGCAGGAAGTGGCAACAGAATACGTCTACTTAGGGCAGGTAGTAGCCGCTGATCCTGATCATGAGAGGGAAATAATTAGAAGAATAAGCGTGGGGTGGAGCTCATACCGCCGGTTGTCTAAGATCATGAACAGCAGTTTATAGTATCCCTCAAAAGAAAAATATACTACAGCTGTAGCTTACCGGTACTCAACTATGGGGCAGAAACGTGGAGGCTAGCAAAAAGGGTTAAGCTTAATGACAAGAAAGCTAGTTATGGAAAGAAAAAACGGTATGTGGAACGTTAAGAAACCGGAAGTGGGCAGAGTGGGTTAATGACATCCTAGTCGAAATCAAGAAGAAATGTGCTTGGGCAAGACATGTAATCCGACGGCCAGAGATATCGGTTTGTCCTTAACGGTAACGGAGTGAATTCCAAGATAAGGTAAGCATCGCAGGGGGCGGCAGAAAGTTAAGCATACGGTGGCCGCAGCTGGCAAAGGACAGGGTTAATTTTAGAGACCTGGGAGCGTCCTTAGCCCAGCAGTGGGTATAGTGAGGCGGATGATGGTCACGCCAGTAGCCGAGATGCTGACGCGACGGCGAAGAAACGCTTGCCTTGAGGTTCGGCCTTTAGGGATGCCATGTAACTAATCGCGGTTGAAGCCTCCGCGGCAGCTCGAGGTAGATCAGCATCCCTGCACGTTATCATCAGATTACCTCCAATGGAAGGGTGTTCTTACTTAGAGTGCTAATCTTTCGTTAGTTTATGTCTCTCTGGAGACAGCGTGATTTCTCGCACCAACGAAGTCATCCCAGGCGACATATGGTCGGGCGGGCTGCGCATCGACGACACGTTGCCACAGATGGACGTGTGTTCGTTAACATGAGTGTTTGACACACTCCTTCATTGTTCCGGAGCGTATAAATGTGCCCTACGGAAGCAATTCCTGGTAGATTCAGCAGTAAGTGCCATGCCCGCGTCCTTATCGTTTCATGGCGGAGAACGGAGAGGTCGGCATTGGGACGTCGGCCCCTGGTCAGTCACTGCCAACTGTATACAGTAGCGACGCACCCCGATAGGACAGCTTGAGGATGTAAATTATGCCCATGTCAAGTTGCTCGTCTTGCTTGTCGTCTTCGATGGCAGAAGAGCGCGGTAAAAGCAGCGAGGACATGGCGGCACATCGTGTGCCGCGCAGTGTGCCGGATACGGTGCGCCATGTGCGCGCTCATCGTGTGCCGCATGAATAGGACCTTCCAGTTATTGTCAAGCCGGTCGGACAAGCCAGTTATCATCCCCATGCTCCTCTACATTTTTGCCTGTTGGAACACGAGACGGAACATCATCCAAGCCTCTGTATGGTGCCTGTAGAGTTCGAGAACATAGTTTCCAAAGCACTGCTCTTTTGTGAGTCTTCCCGATGATAAACAGCGGCCGTCAGTCGCCGCCATCCATGTCCTCGCACGAGAAGACAGTAACCAGAGCTCACTGCACTTTCCACCAGTGCTAGGCGTTGCATTTCAAGGCATGCATTTTGGACGGCCACATCAAGCAAAATGTTTTCTCGTAATTTTTTTCGCTTTTTGGGTGGTCAGGTTTTTTCGCTCGAAAAGATGTGTTGGGGGAAGGGGCAGGGGGGGGGGGGGCGGGTACAGTAATGTGGAGACAATCTTCGCTCTCTTCACCTGCAAGATATCAAGTAATCGAGTCTGAGGCCGCGGTTGTTCGTTCCATCAGAGGTGCTATGTTGTTGTACTAACACATTTTTTTTCTCGATAGCCCCACCCTCTTTCGTAATAAGCGATCTTTCGTTACAATTGCCGCCGTTGTAAGTGCGCACGGCTTATATCTATTGTCAGATTAATGCCGCGTGGCCTTCTTGCAGGCTTCCGCCTTGGTTGTTATGGAGATACAGGTATTGAGCGGAAATTTACCAAGCCATTGGTTCCAGGAGCGGTTCAACCTCCCCTCCTTGCAATCGCGAAGGAAGGGTGAAACGCATTGCACCGAGTAGTATGCTGAGCGGCACATAGTACCTGCCCCTAGGACCGGCCGTGGTTCCAAGGGGCTTTTTGTGCTAAGAAAAACCTGACTTCCGGAGTCTTGCAAAGGTTGAAATGGAGTGTCTACAATGGGTATCGCAGAAAAGCCGTGGCACAATGATTCGTATTACATGCGCGGAAAGTGAAATTGCGTCATATAGAGGGCAGTTTAACCTGACATTCCGGTGCATGTGCAAGTGAGGACGAGTAAATGTGACATATCGCTATCTTTATCGGTAGCCTTGTTTATCATGGCGTCTTCTCTTTTGCATCTTTCAAGGCGTAACTTTAACGCTTACAACGCATGGTTGAATCATGCGCCGCTGTGGTCACACTGTTTATTAAAAAAGGAAATGAAGGGCGAAAATACACGCACACGCTTATTCTTACAGAAAGTGATTTCTGTACATACTGACGAATTTATACCTTTCGTTTCTTAATATTATTATGCGCCGAAAACTGATAACCAGAGTGCCTGCAGCAACCACCTTATTTATTTTCGGAATGCAGTACGCGAGATTTCCAGTGGTCACACGCAAAGACAAACTTTTTTCTGCCAAGTGTTCCTAGAGTTAATATTATTTCTTCAAGAGACAAGAACTGAGTGCCGGTTATTGTGACGTATTTCAGTTTCATGAGTGGTGACCAGCGAGAGCGCCATGACGGAGTGCCTAGCGGAGGTGCACTCAGCTCGGTCGTTGGTCATCTAGGTTCGTCGCCACACGCGTGTGTACAAGATCCGCGCAAAAAACTAATGCCAACCTCTGAAGGATTCCGCCCGCCTCCATCTCTGTCCAATCTCTCGACCTTCAACCTTCATTCTGGCTGAACGCCGTCGCGCATTTTCTCACGCTTTTTTTCTTGCTGGTTTTCTTCCTTCCTCCGCTCTGCTGGTACGTGCCAAAGACGGCCAGCGGCTCATGCAAGCACCACAGCAATACCTATCGTGATCGCTCCCGAGAGCATCCGAGGGTTCGGCACCGCGTAGGGGGAGCCACGGTCGAAAATGTAGAGAGAGAGTGGCGGCGCAGCAATTAAGAAAGGGATGGCGATACTTTTACATTACTGAGGGGTTTCAGATGAGTCGCATGCACTCATGTAGCAGGGCGATCACTCACGTCATCACTGCTCGCTGAGCCTCACATATGCACGCAGACAAGACTGTCCGTATAGTTTCTTAGTCCTGATGCTCGTGTTGACCATGTCTAGTGAGTCACGTGCTCATCTTTTATATAAGAAATCTAGGGTACGTCCGCTTCTGATGTTTGTGCGAAGTCCAAGTGTCTGAGAAGTAGAACGGAGCACGCCAGCAAAGAAAACTTTCAGTTGCGCTATTTCCTAACAGCGGATGCGCGTGCATGCGCCATGGGCACACGGCGCAAACCAGCCTGACTCTTGGTTTGGAAGGCGATCCGCATGTTTCAGTGCAATTCTCCCGCATCCACGAGCTGTGTAATTAATATACCTTATCCCGTCGCGCTGCTCTTGTTTATTTCGTCCAGAGCAATGCGGAGGGTTCTCACTTAAAAAAAAACAAACACCAACGGCGCGAATGGGCTTCTGCCTCGCGCCGCCGTCCACCCTGCAGCTGGACGAGACGCTGTCGACGCCCTTCTCGGCGTCTCCGCCGGTCCTCGTCTCCTCCAGACTGGGGACCATCCCCCGCTGGGACGTCGACAGGGCGGTAAGCAATGCGCTTCCTCGGGCGGCACGTCCTTCTTGGCGCTCTCAGCTTCCTCTTCTAGCTCCCAGTTGAAGACGCGAAATAGATTTAATTTAGTTCGCTCAAGCTCACTGATCACTTTTGACTAACAGAGAACACATAACGGTACCTATTAACACAGTAGCGTTAAGGAGCCCGTGTCGCAGGAAAGCCGGCAGCGTCGTTGGCGTCGTTCACCGTGGGCGAAAAATATTGGAGGGCCCACTTAAGCTCCGGCTTCTGTGTCTGATCCGACAGCATACTAGATTAATTCCCATATATGCAGGATGTCACTGTCTACTTTACACTCATAGATCCCTGGGAGTCCTCATACAGCTAATGGCGGAGTGGTGCAGCGATTAGGCAATCCACCACTTCTGCGCGTTGGCAGGCGCTCCCAGCGAGTGGGCCTTGTGCGACCCAGCTTGCTTTTCTCGAGCAACCAATCGTTACTTTAACTGCCTCCTGCAGAGGTGGGCAGTTTGCTCACTATTCGATGGGCAGGTTGTGATGAGGTCAGGAGGTCACGTGACCTATGTGACCCGGTTGCCTCCTAGGCTGCTCTCTGGGGACCACCTGCCAGATGCACGCTAGTGAATTTTCGCTCACAAAGCGGGCGCCGACAACGCCGACAACAGATCTTCTGGCCAGCGGAGCCTTTAACGCTATCCCCACAGATGAAGCCGAGGAGGGTGGGCCACATAGGTAGCAGGCGGTCTTCCTAGGTCGCCTGACCTCGTGGCGCCATCGTAACCTGCCAAAGTGAATTTGCGCTTTCCACCGCGGAAGATGGCTTTTAAATTCATGCCACCTGAGTCGCACAAGCCCCACCAGTGGCAGCACCTCCCATCGCAGGGCAGTGGCGCATCGTTTATCTCTGCACCCCTACGCTAGGAGTGGTATGAGGCGATCCATGAATATCGAGTAGAGAATTGCCAGTTCTGCGTACGTAGGCATAGCCCATTAATGCTGTGGCGTCATACCCTTAAGGCGGAGCTCAAGTGCCACTTACAATTTTGGGGGGAGGAACTCATAACGTGTTCTAACTGCTTTTTGTCTTCGAACTTTTGTGTAGGTTCTGAAGCGATATAGTAATCTATAACTGCTTGTTTTTCTAAGAGTTTGTGTTTGGCGACACTGTTTATTGCGTATGGTAGTGATTAACGCAGTTGCCGGCAAAAAAACATAATTTCCATCAAGTTCTCTTGCGTTTTGTAGTACGGTTATACGGGCTTACTTAATGCAAATTCAGCCGATGATCGCGGAATGACGGTTCTCAGCTTAGAACAACGTCGTTTTCAATACCGATCGACAACGCCCAAGAATTATATTTGATCGGCAGCACTGTAACTCCGTGGACGACTTAGCTTCGACCACAAGCACAGCAGGAAGCGTACGCCTAATGCAGCGATACCAGGCTTAATAGGTCTCGGTAAAATATTTATACAAGCAGGTGACACCGGTCAGCAGCTCTTAGTGGCTTTACTGCGGACAGATCTAATACTGCAGTGCATTTTTGCTGGCGAATTCAATTGCACACCACAATAAATTAGTGACTAAAACTTTTACGCGTGACATTTGTTTTGTTGTGTTCTGGGAGCGACTTTTCCACCAAGACATGGTGCATCGCAGACAGCATAAGTCAAGGCCGGCTTGGAAAGCGTTATTAACAGCGCTGTTTATGCAGCCTCGTATCTCTTCTTAAGGTAAGAACTGTCGTCTCACTCTGGCCTCCAGCTTCTGTTGCTTTTATGCCCCGCATGCGATATGTGCGGCACACCAAAAGGGCCCAGAGGGTACTTTAACAGCAAAGTAAAAATCATCGAAAGGAAGCGTCACGCGAAGTGAACCAAAGTAATCACGGCCACGCCTAGCGTTTTCATCGTGTAACAAATTCTTCTCATCATTAATGCCGCGTTAAACTACGTGTCGATCCCTGAACCTTCATAGCTTTACGTGAAGCTACGTCACAATAGCATGGAAGATCTAAAGACACGTCTTAGCGCTGGAGACGAAGTTTCGCGCACGGAGCAGCAGTAAAAGCGCCGGCTCTTAGTAAGGCTGTCATGTCTGCAAAGATTTATCACAATGGCGCTCATTCTTGCTGGTATCGAGGGAAGGCTGCCCAGGGCCATGCAGCAAGGATGAGGCAGGAGGAAGCACCGAAGAATTGAAATTATTTCCACGTAAAGCTTACATATATCGGCGTGTTCGTGCAGAAGGTTTTAGTTGTCAGAATTTAAAGGCACAGGGGGTCATACCAGATATTAAAAGAGAAAAGCATATTCCATAGCAACAGCGATCAAAATAAAAAGAATGGAAAAATTATACGATAATGAGTGCGTGGAAAACTTTAGGACGCTGTATAAAAAGTCCTGATAGCGAGAAGTCTAAAATCGAATACAAATAAATAAAAACCGAAATAAAACACGATAATCATGAAAAATAGCAGAAAGAAGTGTATGACTTCTACGTTCAGGTCTTAGCTGTGGCTGCTCGTGGTCAGGGTAAATGGCTCGTTTAAGTCGGGTGCTGGGCTTTGCGGTAGCGCATTTCTAGATCGAATGATGTCATCGATCGACTTCCAACTCAATGATGCCTTTTTTTTTGTGGTTTAAAACCGCCTCAAAGATTTCTCTCTCCCGGTGGTCTTTATTTTTCGTAACGCGTTGCACTCGTTGAATGCCGGCAAATACATGCGCAAATAGCAGAGTGCGCGGACAAGTTTAATTTCGATGGGCGTTCCGACTACATGCATGCTCCGTTCACTTGAATTAAAATTTCTACAACCGGTGAGCGCTCTGTACTGGTTTACTTGTTTTCCCACGGCAGCGCTGTCCTTCTTTGATGTGATGGACCAACTATAGCCCAAAACGAGGCTTGTTGCAGTTTTCTGTCACAATAAGAATATCAATAGGCACTTGACTTTCACTTGGCGCCGGGTCTACAGTTTCTTACCTCGAGTGTTGTGTCTTCGTCATTCAAGTTTTTACTCTCATTCCTTGTTCCCCCATTAACTCACCTCCCTTCCTAGATAGTTCTTGCTTAGCTGCTCGATGGTACCGTAGATGAGTAATGCTAAATATTTGTACTTTGAACCTCCCTCTGTCAGGCGAAAAAGTCTTGGAATCTCCGACACGCAGTATTTCTCTAAGATCACTAGTTTTGTCAACAGTCTTTTCCTTAATCGGCGAGTAAAAGTAAACTTCTGTATTGCCAATCACTTTCTACCCATTCGTTCAATTTAACCTTTTCTGAACACCTTTATCGGTAATCAGCTTCCCGTCTCCTGTTCATAGAAACTTAGTCGCACGCTGGCTCTGCGGTGGAGCACAAAGTTTCGCAGAGGGTGTACATTCAACTGTGGCCACGGAATGCTCCCGCAGGTTCGTGCCCGGGACACTACGCCCCGCGTGCAGCCGCCGCGCGCAGCGCGTCTTCCCTTGCGCGCGGGACAGACGGCTGCGCCCAGCAGCCGGTGATCCGTCGTGGGTGCGACACGTGACAGCCGGCGTCACCTGGCCGCCAGCCGGCATTCGTTTGGCCGGCTGGCACATTGCACTCCACGGCGTGCGGGGCGCCTCGAGATCGAGGGCCCCTGCTTGCACGGGCAGTGCACTGCCGTGGGATCCTCAGCAGCATGGCCTGCACCAACCTGCTGCGCAAGAACTCGTTGCCGGACCGCAATAACAGCTCGCCCAGGGGTGGGGACACTTTTTGAATGCATAATCTCGTTTAAATATTTCTTTCTAGTAAATGTGTGTAGTAATTCTCAACAATGTCTGTGGTGTGTGGTACACAGCACTGATTTATTTTCGCCCGCCCAATGGTTCAGCATGTAAAGCTGTGTTAATGAGAATCGACCCATTGCAGGGGAGATCTTCTAGGCCGTGTGTCAGTGAACGACGACCTTCTGTACGAAGCACAGAGAGATAATTCTATGGATATGGAAGGAAAATGGCGGCGCAGCCTTTGGATCTGACGGATGCTCACCGCAATGTCTGCGCCGCCGAAATACCTGAATACAGCCTGTGTGGAAACTACCCGTCATAATAAGGGAGTAACACTTATAAGCATCCACCAAAGCGCTGCCGTACGGTCATAATAAAAAGCTATGCAGCTAAATTAGATACTTTAAAGTTGAAGAAATGGTTGGTTTGGTTGGTTTATGGGGTTTAACGTCCCAAAGCGACTAAGGCTATGAGAGACGCCGTAGTGGAGGGCTCCGGAAATTTCGACCACCTGGGGTTCTTTAACGTGCACTGACATCGCACAGTACACGGGCCTCGAATTTCTCCTCCAAAGAAATTCAACCGGCGCGGCCGGGATCGAACCCGCGTCTTTCGGGCCAGCAGCCGAGCACCATAGCCACTGAGCCACCGCGGCGGCAAAGTTGAAGAAATGCTTGGCCTACTTCCGGAGTCGAAAAATTGATCAATTTTGCGCCTGCCTAGCCTCTACTAGCCGCCCTGTTCAATTTAGTAGGCAGAGCGAATGCCCTGGACAATAGGCGGATCCCGGTACCGTCCCTAGAGCAGGGCGAATTTTTCTTCAAGTGTGAAGTTACGAAGGAAGCTGTATCGCTTTTCTGTGCACCCACATGGCGGCGCTTCGGGGGATGCCTAGAAGTAATTCCATCTTTATTACAAATCTACTCCACCTTTTGGAAGTTCCCCGACACTCGCAGGGCAAACTATTAGCCCCGATTCAGCGAAACGTATTGTTAAAGGGATAGTGAGGAGACCTGTATTAATACTTTCTTTAAAGCAAAATCCGATAGCTTGCCATTTCATGGCTTTGTTGCCACTCGGCCGGCAGCGAAAGATGCATTTAAATCTTAGAAATTTGGATTCGAAGTTGAAAAACTTTTCCCCGCTGCTGGTTTCAACTTGGGACTCTATTATGACGACACAGGACTAAGTCACGTGAAACATGACGTGAAACATGACGCGCAAATGAAGTAACGCAGACTCCGTGATTTCTGGCCGCTATCGATGCGACCTAGCAGCAGCCGAAATGAAAGCTACCGCTGGCCGCACGTTGAAAGCATCTATCGGCTAATGCGGCCGTCGCTACCGTCGCTTCATTTATGTTTGCACCGGCGTTATGCCAGCGTTACGATGGATCCCGGTCTCGAAGTCGTGAACGAAGTTTTCGCAAATAGACACCTTTAGCATACCTTTTACCTTGTTACCGTTAGCGGAGTACCGGGAGCCCGCCTACCACCGGTGTGCAGGCGCTGATTGGTCCCAGTGCTGCAAGAACGCGCGTAGCTACCGGGTACGTAGCGCCATCTGGCGACGTCTAGGAGATTTGCGCATGCATTGGCTGCGCGCGGACTCCCGGAACTCGGGTACCGGTAACGGGAACACGGTACACGGTATGCTAAAAATGTCTAATAACTTCGGCCGGTAATTCAGCGACCTCAGCCCCACAGAGCGTCAAGTAGTTGAAAGTTGATTGGCACAACCGGGAACGTTTCGCCGGGCGAACGTACGAAGACTCAAGGTGCTCTTTACACTGCAAACTGCCTTGTAGGATCACCGAAAATCGTCCCATTATAGTTTTTCATCGACCGTGGCAATCATCTGACCAACCTTAACAGGCTCCTTTTATTTTATTTAAGAAAATTTAGACAACACAGTGCCTTGGTGCAGAGGGCAAAAGGCGAAAATCAATCCGCCTGACCGGGCCCTAAGCACCACTCGAACACAACAGCAAGGGGCACATACATGCACATACATAAACAATATAATGATCACAGTGTAAATGTTTGTGCAACACAACTTGCTAATAGAAACATTCATTATATTCTTATTAAGCACAAAACACGTCTAAAAAAATCACATGAAAGGACAGCGCAAGAGCATAGATCAAAAATATGTATGGAAACTAATAGTATACCTAGAAAATCAAAACAAAGAAAAAAACACAAAACAGAGCAGTGCAAGAGCAGATACAGATCCCCCATATATATAGAAACTGTGTACACAAATAATAAAACAAATGTGCGATCAATAGAAAGATGTAAGCAGAAAAAAAAATTATAGTGCATTTTCCTGAAAATAATTTTTCGCCCGATTACGAAAAGCAAAGAGAGAGGAAGATTTCTCCATAATATCAATTAAGTCGGGATGGGAGATGAGAAGGTTTGGGATTTGCCAGTTTAAAGACTGCCTACCCTAGTTTGTTCTGTTTCTTGGTTTCTGTATTTTCTTGTCCCTGAACTCATACCATGTTTGATCGGTCTTGTATTTAGAAAAAAATTGTTGGCGATTGGCTATGAGTTCCAAGAATGCCACCCGGGACAGTCGCTCATAATATAATGTTTGTATAGGTAGTGTTTGGTTTTTGCGGAAGTAGGCAGATGTGGAGTCATATCTTGATAAATTTTCGATAAAGCGAATAGATTTGTTTTGCAATAAAAAAAAGATGCAAAAGTTAACAGCATTTGGAGCGGCACTTGGAGTTCTTCTGCTGTTCCGCTCTTTTAAATCGAGGCTCGTCAGAAACGAAAGCACGCGGGCATGCAGAGCCCATAGACGCGAAGCACCATGATATACCGAAACTCATGTGGTCACCTGTGGCGCCACTAAGTTTTTCTTCGCTTACAACATTCAGGTTGTATTTTGTCGGTCTTCTTTCTGTGATAAAAGCGCACTATCGGTTTCAAAACAACACTTACTTCAGTATTCAATTCGCAACCTTCGTTTGTCAGTCTCAGTGATTCGTGGATCCTCGTGTCCCAGCGTTGCTAGAACCAATGATTCTAGCAACACTGTCTTGTCGTATGACGTCATCACGCTTGTACTTGCGAGTTTGGCCTCTGGCAGCGATACCTGTATTTTGTTCTTGCTCTTTTCTATGTTATAAGAGCTTTGTTGTCGGTATGAGTGGCGTTTTTCTAATCAGGAGCCGGTAATTTATCGATGCAAGCCAACTTCAATTTCTCCTCAGTGTCCCTTTACACAGCGTTTGCATGCCGAACCGCCCTAGCGACGACTCTAGCGGCAGTGTTTTTGGTTGATGTCGAGGAAATATATATGTATGAAATTATTCTATAGCCTCTAGGTATGGGCCAAAGTAAAAATTCACGGGAATTTAGAATTATTGAGAATCCCTTGTATAGTCGCGGTAAAAAATTTGTAAGATGCGAATATGCGGGAAACGATCATTCAGCGTTCTTCTCAGCTCTTGCATGGTATTCGTTTCGACGGATACAGCAGGTTTGTTGTTCGTTAATGCATGGTTTCCACTGACCCGGTTTGTTTGACCGCGAACAAAAAATAGTTTTTTTTCCTTAACCCACGTCCCGAAAACATTTGTCAATGACTGTACGTTAAAAAGCACTTAAATTCTTGTGTAATTTTTAAACAGCTAATAAGAATAAACGCACTTGATTGCGTCGTACCTTCTAAATCATGGGATTGCTAGACTATAGAACACGTTAATTAGAGTCTCATACTGAGCTACAGCCGCCGCGGTGGCTCAGTGGTTATGGTGCTCGGCTGCTGACCGAAAAGACGCGAGTTCGATCCCGGCCGCGACGGCTGGAATTTCTTTGGAGGAGAAATTCTAGAGGCCCGTGTACTGTGCGATGTCAGTGCACGTTAAAGAACCCCAGGTGGTCGAAATTTCCGGAGCCCTCCACTACGGCGTCTCTCATAGCCTTATTCGCTTTGGGATGTAAAACCCCCATAAACCAAACCAAACCATACTGAGCTACCTTCAAACGCATCATGAGGTTTTTTATGCAATGTATTTAGCAGTAGGGGAGCGTGGGTGTTCATTGCCGACAGGGAGTCTGAGTATTATTCTATGACCAAGAGATAGAGGGTTAGAACTCGTGGGAAACCTGGCTTTCCGCCGTTGCCTTTGCGCGGCTGTGCCGGGTTCCCGCGTTGTTTCTCCTCGTTCCCTTGCTCCCGCCTCAGGTGGTGGAGAGGCGGCTAAGTGACTAATCCCTGTCATTTGGCCACAGCTCCGCCCCGGCTCCCCAACGGCCTTTGCAATTGGTGCCTTTTGGCGGGATTTCGGGACCCGCTTGGGCGGCCGCGGAACGCGCGACCGTCCGAGCGGGGCCCGGAGAGAGAGATCCCTCCGAGACAGCGTAAGGTGCGTACGCTACTGTTTGTCCGAGCCGGCCTTTGCCGTTCGGACCAGTGCATACTCGAGCTCGTCCGCACGTGTCCTCTGACCTGCAGCGGCTCGAGCCTGTCCAGCGGGGTCAAGCGACCTCCGACAGGCGTACCTTGCGTTGATTGCCCACTCTCTCTGGCAACCGGCCCAACGGTCGACACGAGAGAGAGATCACAGCACTGCCGCGGGGACATTCTCCTGCAGCGGCGTGCTAGGGGCGCGCATTCCTCTTGTCGCTTCGTGCGCGCAGCGGAGCCCTGCTCCTTGCGCGCCCCCGGGAGGGGGGGACGATTGAGTGTGTGTATATCTGCTGAAGGACGACGTGAATAAACATCTCCTTTGTGAACTTGGAGGCCTATTTTTTTGCGGCGAATCGCTCTCCTCCCTGCGGAGGTTGAGTGCGCCGCAGCGGTGTCGCAGGGTGTGTGGTGACGGCTCATCGGGGCCCTTGGCTCGCTCGAAGCCCGAACCCGTGGTGGTTGGTGGCCTGTGTCCACTTAGAGACCCACAAACTGGAGCATGAAGTTTTTACCGACGTTTTTAGAGCACGAAAAAAACTCACAACAAAGATGGAGTTGCGAAATTTAGGCCATTTGCGGTTTCTAGCGTCACGTAATTACTGGAAATTCTCTGTTACATCTGGAATGTAAAGATGAAGATTTAGTTTAACTAGCTGTATAACTTGCAACGGTATAAAGATAATTCATTTTATTCTAAACGGCCCCCAAAACAAGTTTTCGAGATTTAGTTCTGGAAGACGTGAAGGTTTTGAGCAATTGGCTGCCTTCAAGTACAACCGCCTGCATAGCCGTTTCTTGTACGCGAAACCTCAGTGGCGCCGCTTTGTGCTTAGCTGACTTCAACAACACTCTGCTACGGCCTCTCGCGGGACATGCCTGTATAAGCTAAAATATTCGCAGTACATCTTACTTACTGAAGTGAAAAACCAACAGAGTGGTACTTTAACGTTGATGCGTTCAAACTGCACCCTTCAGTACCGTAGCTGTCATGAACATGAAGACGCCAGTCCGAACAGCAACTCGCCGTCTTCGTCTAAGCGAAAACGTTCGTCTGGTTACTTATAAAAGGGTTAAGATTAAATCTCGTGCGCCAAAACTGATATTGTCACAGACTTTTCCTCTTGGGATTTGACACGTTAGGTCCTTATTTGTCCAAAATAGATCTATGTTACAGCGTGCATAGTTGGGGGTGCTGGGATCTTCATATATCTTTAGCATAGTGAAGACTTACAATCATGGATGTATCGCGGTTTTCCCGACGCCGGCTGCGCGCTTCTGCCAATGCGCGTGCGCAGGAGGCGTCCGGTAAACCGGTGTACGTCCACACCACTACGTCTCCGCCGTGCTAAAAGTTCCTACTGATGCTCAGAATGGGGCTGCGCGCTTTCTATCTGTTTCTTTTCGTCGTGGTGAGAAAGCTAAGGCAATTTCTTCTGAGCATGCTAGAGGAATTTTAGTGCCAGTTCCTGTTTTCTTTTGATGATCATTTCTATTCTATTAAAAAAAATTCATTCACATGATGCATACGAGAGAACAAAGTTTAAGGAATAAAAGATAAGTCATAAATAAGGCAACAATATTCCATGGTGGCCGAGGAGCGTAAGTACACTGGGGCGATGTAAAGCAATGTCCGCTGGACCGTCCAGTGAAGGCTTGAGTTTGTGAAGGGAATAAAAAGCTCTGCAAGGTTATTTGCTCCTCTGGGTACTCGTCGTTATCAGACACTTTTAGAATAGGGGTACTCTTGTATTATCAGTTAGGGAGATTGAGGAATAGCTAGGCAGTAGTGGACATGCCCAGAACAATATCCTCAAGGGGTGTTATACTTCTGTGCATGCACACTCGCACCCTGCTATTCCTTTCTCCTATCCAACGAGATCCCTCTATTCTAATTTCAAGGTGCCAAAAAACAGACACCAGACATGAGAAGAGCACAAAGCGCCACTCAAAACTTGTTTATTTTTCAGAAACCACATATTTTCCAGAACCACACTGCAGAAACCACAAATATATTTGATCCTGCCCTACAGGCTCTTGTGAGTCATGCTTTTCAGCCGCGCGGATCCTTGCCCGGAGCAGCAACATGAAAGCCAGAGAACAGATTTAAGCGTGCTATGTCAACAAAAAAGGCAGTTTTGTGTCAGCGAAACATCTCTATCTCTGTATCAGGCAGAAAAAAAGATTTTTGAGCGATGTTTATCATGTAGGACATGATGCGTAAATTTGTTTCTTGCGCAGATGCTGGCTGACTGTATACATGTAGGAGGTTCCTGAAAAATAAACCAGTTGTGAATAGCGCTCTGTACCGTTAGCTTGTGTGTGTGTGTGTGCGTGCGTGTGCGTGTGTGCGTTTATGCGCACGCTCGTGTGTGTGTGTGTACGCGCGCGCACGTGTGTGTGTAGTGTGTGCGTGCGTGTGTGTGTGCCTGTGTGCGCGAGCGTGTGTGTATGTGTGTGTTCGTGTGCGTGTGTGTGCGTGTGTGTGCGCGTGTGTGTGCGGCACCTCTGAAATTACAATGAATTACCAACCAGTCCAACAAGAAGTTCTCTTACCCTGTACAGAAACTCGCTTTTATAATGCACCGGAGCAGATTTGTTTTTAAACACCCACATCCCTACTAATGCACTGACCGGTGCACAAGACCGCCCGTCTGCCTGCACTGGGATATGGGAGGTCACGTGACAGCTGTGCAGGCGAATGGTTGCGCCGGTGGGCCACGGGAGGATCGCGAGCCACGCAAGCGTTACCTATTATAACTTTCTTAACCGTGTTGCTTCTTAACATTATTCACTCGTTTTCCGATGCCTTCCTGCACTGGAATTATAACATAAATAATGTTTATTTTCCAAAAAGAATACAAGAAAGTATGCGTCATGCAGCGCCTACATGTTCTGGCGCGACTAGGCTTGGCAACGCCAGACACTTTATGGTACTGCTGCTGTGCGGTTCAAAGAAAGGGCAACGGCAATAGCTCGGACATATCGAAATAAATCACACAGGTATATAAACACCTTTAAAAAGCCTCCACCTATTGCAGAACAAAGGTTGACAACATTTTACATGTTGCCAGTTAAAGTAGAAGCGAAAGTTAAAATGCCAACCTGTTAAACAATTCAGGAACGTGAGCAGAGCGCCTTGCTCGAGCAAATCTGTTGTCAGGTGCGCGGACATCAAGCAACCGCTGGCTGCGCAACACGCGCGGTGCAGCATGGGTCGTCTTAAACACCAAGTTGCAAAAATGGCTCATCAGCACCGTCTTTAAAAATACTGAATGAAGGAAAAAAAAATTTAGCGACTGGAAAAATACATCAGACGAAGCAGTAGAGGAGCTGTAAGCGAGAACTGCTAGCATTTTGTTCAGCCATTTATATACATGTTCGTTCCATCTTGAAGAACTGAAGTGCAATACCACGATTCTTTATCTCAGTACAGTGTAGACGAGTACATCTATTACTGCTTTTTTAACTAGTAGTGAAGCGAGACTGTAAATTCTATGAAGCAATGCTTCTCTCCGTAGTTTTCTCAATATATGCGCCATATGGCAGTGCCATGACAACTTACAGTCCAAGATTACTCCGAGATACTTTAAAGAGTCGCATAATCAGCTGGCTTATAGTCACAGTTTCGCCAAAAAGAGAGGCATGTCAGTTACACCAGTTTTTAAGGGATTTCGATAGGATGTTATCAATTCTTTTTTGGTTAGCAGAAAAATCATAATAGGATAACACTAGTAATAAGAACTTTCTTCTCACTTTTCAAAGAAATACATACAAACACAGGCCTGTCAAAGCCAGTGGGGAGGCTAGCATGACTTGACTCGACCTCATCGGCGAACCACAGATAATGGCAGTACAACTGCTGGCACGATTATGGAAACTGGTCAGAGTCATGAGTGCACACTGAATGCAAGCGAACTGACCTCATAGAAAGCAGGAGATCAGAAAACAGGTGTTAAGAATACCAAAAGTAGGAAATGTCCTTAGTAATGATGCTTGTTTACTCTCACTACATAGAGAGGATGTAAGATCGCACCAAAAAGGAAAAAAAAAAAGCTGCCATTACAAGACCTTGACAATGGCGCTGGCCCCCAAACGATACCAACGGACGCCTGACATTCGCAGTGCAAAATAAATACAATCGCAAAAAAGTCCGCCCTTATATAAACATAAATTCACAGGAAACAACATGACGCTCTTGGCAAAAGCAGAACAATAGAAACAAAAGAGCGTTATTACAAGATTAGTCACGGGGCAAGTGATAGAAACTAGTAAAAAGATGCACATCGTTAGATTAACATGAAATTGTTTGTAAGCTGCTTAAAAGTGGTTGCTTCCTGTTGTACGTTTGGCACTTGCATCGTTTATTGTTCGTAGTAGTACACTGTTAGTGTTCGAGAAATATTTGTTGTTATATCTATGTACTTTCTAGTGTTTACTCTTGAGCGTAGCGTATATAGCATATGTGACGTTCACACTTACGCGAGCGAACGAGTGAGAAACCCATGGTTATTTTTTTGCTGCACATTTCAGAGATTCGTTCTTACATGGCGACTTTCGTGCTATGCATTTGTTATAGCATGTCCATTGCGAGAACTATCTAATTATCTCTTAAGATGGCCGATATAACGGAAGCGATTGAAAGCATGTGCGAGATTATCAATTTTTCAGGGACTCCATAGACTTGTAATCGCGCTATGAAGCGGAATCGAAGCGATCAGCGAGGGCCTCGGGGGGTCGTGTTAGGGCTATCGTCGCTGTTGACCACTTGACGCGGTATGCAGAAACCGTCGCCCTTCCATCCGCCTCAGCGTCTGACGTAGCCTCCTTCATTTTGCGACGGTTCATTCTTCGCCATGGCACACCTCGCGAACTGCTGAGTGACAGAGGAGGCGTTTTCTTATCTGAAGTTGTCAATGCCTTGCTCCGCAAGTGCAACATTATTCACCGAAGAAGCTCCGCCTATCATCCGCAAACTAACGGCCCTAGAGAAAGATTTAACCGTACCCTCGGCGATATGCTCTCTATATACGTCTCATCGGACCATTCAAATTAGGATCTCGTCCTTCCGTAAGTGACGTACCCCTACAACACCGCAACGCAGTCGACTACCGGCTTCTCCCTGTTCTATCTTCTTTACGGCCGTCATCCTTCTGCTCCACTCAATACTATTCTCCCATACCAGCCTCCTATTTTGCAAGCTGCACGACACGCAGAAGAGTGTCGCCAAGTCGCCCGTTCTCTCACAACTAAGGCCCAATACCGTCGGAAATCCCGCCACGACAGCCAACACACGTCCCCGCACTTTTCGTCTGGTAGCCTCGTGTGGCTCTGGATTCCATCTAGTACTCCAGGCCTCTCCTCGAAACTTCTTGCAAAGCTTTACGGCTCCTACCGAGTTGTGGAACGCACCTCGCCTGTTAATTACGTGGTGTAACCGCTGATGCCGTCTCCTGATCTTCGCCGGAGAGGAGGCGAGACTGTTCACGTCCAGCGCCTTAAGCCGTATTATGACCCGGCCATCTCACCTACGCAGCAAGTCGCCAGGATGGCTCCTCTCCTCCCCGGGGGGCAGTCGTAACGACGAAGAAGTTCCTATTCAGGCGCAGACGACGACGAACTTCTGACCGTTGTATTGAGCGGCATTGCCATCGCTTTGTGTGTGTGCTCTTTCTAACCTAACCTCTACCTCTAACCATTCCAGTACCCATCTTACAAAAGTAACAAAGGATATAAATAACACAGATAGAATTTTCTGCTTCGCTGCTACACCAAAAGCATTTGGAATAGCAAAATTACTGAACAGTGGAACACATTATGCTCACTGGACTGATGCAAGCTGTGCTGAATAAATAGTAAGAAGTATAAGTAAACCCATATGTTCAGGAGCACTCATCCAAGACACAATTTTGTAGCTATTAAAATGTCTATTTCACTTGTTTGGCTACAGATACAGGCAAGGCTTCTAAAGGCGTTCTTAGTACCGGTATGAGCGCATGTCTTATGTCACAATTTGCTGAGCTACGAAAATGAAGGACATATACAGGGTGTCCCAGCTATCTTGGACCAAGGTTTATAAAAAAACTAAGCGTTCTTCAGAACTGAAATCGCGTGGATGTTGTTGAGGTTTATCTGAAGTTACAGTACCATTTTTTCGGTTTCCCTATTTGAATAATTAGTCGAGATAAATAAACTTTTTAAATATAGCTTGAAACGTTCAGGCGTCAACAGGAAAGTTGTGGAGCTCCACAAATAACGTCAAACCCAGGCACTTCCAACGAGATAGACTTAGCGTGGCCGTTTTTATTCGGGAAAAACGAAAGCCAGCGGAGTTTAAAAAATACCACGTGACAGAGCGCTCCGTGCGCCCGGATGAGCCGCGATTACAGCGCTCTCATCCGTGCTTTGTAATGATGTCTTCGACTGGTCGTTTCAGATCGCTCTAGAGCGCTCTGAGATGCAGCCGCACGTTCGGCTGGTCGAAATCAAGCGCTCTGACTACATTCGGCTGGTTCTTTCAGAGCGCCCGCCTCCAATTCAGAGCGCTCTGAGGTGCTCGGAGAAAAAAGTCGGAGCGGCCCCGATATGTATCCACGTGACAGAGCCACTTCCGCCGTCGTTGCTGTCGTTGACACCAGCGGCGGCGCCACGGCGGTGTGGCGGTTCCGGAAGTTACGTCTTTTTTCTGCTCCCTGCGTTTTCGCTCTGAAAACTTGCAGACCATTCGGCTTGACCGGTCTCGCTATGCGCTCAGAGCTAGAGCGGCTCTCACTTATGGTGTCTTCGACTGGTCGTTTCAGATCGCTCTAGAGCGCTCTGAGATGCAGCCGCACGTTCGGCTGGTCGAAATCAAGCGCTCTGACTACATTCGGCTGGTTCTTTCAGAGCGCCCGCCTCCAGCTCAGAGCGCTCTGAGGCGCTCCGAGAAAAAAGTCGGAGCGGCCCCGAGATGTGTTCACGTGACAGAGCCACTTCCGCCGTTTCGCGGAGACGGATGCGAAGCCAGGGTAGCCACGGCACACCACGACCGGTCTGGCGAGGCATTCTTACGCATCCGTAGAAGCAAGTTTTGGCGCTTTAGGTATTATACGCAGTTAAAACGTCCCTGCTGTGTGGCTCTGTGAGGGGAAATGTCGAAAAGCAGACGAATCATTAAGCTGGGTACGCCGTCTGTGTTGCTGTCACATCTGGGGGCTGCCGCGGCATATCCAGAGTGGTACAACGGGACACTAATTTTTTTTTTTTTTCGACGCGAGCCGGAGACGAAGAACTGCTGGTGCAGCGATACAGGTTCAGCGGCGACGGCGGCGTGGGCAGTGCAGACCGTGTGATTGCTGTCGTTGACACCAGCCGCTGCGGCAGCGCCACTGCGGTGTGGCGATTCCGGAAGTTAGGTCCTTTGGCTCCAGGCACATCCGCGGAAAGAGCTGCCAGTTGTGCTTACTGGGCATCCGCCTTTACCTCCGACTCGTGCTGGCCATCGGCGGCAGCGCCACGCGCTCCCGTGTTCCCTCTAAGTATGTAGCATACTGTGCACATGACACAACATTCTTGGAAGAGATATTGGGGCCAATCCAACTTCCATGCTGTGTCTAGCACAGTTTATGCCACGAGATATTGATAGCCAGCTTGAGTCTGGCGTTGTTGCCTGCATATTGCTATAAAATGCAACCTTTCACGACCAAGCAAGTTAATGGTTTTCCATATAAACCTAAATCGAGATCGTCAATGCCTGCTCTAGTAAGCGGAGAGAAAATTGACGAACACAGGAACTGCGCTTCATTACTTTTTTTCGCTTGCAGCATACCGGACACAGGCAAGTCATGATCTTGTAAACTACATATAAGCTGCCAACACTTCCTATGTTGCCTACTTTTGTAAGGCGAGATTATAGCTAGCCCTTTTTTTTTAATCATTGTATTGTGTTTGCAAGGCCCTCGCATGAGCCTGTTTTGCAAGGTGTAGCAAAAAAAAAATCCCGCTTATATTATTCAATTTTCTTTGGGTCAAAGCAACACATGAATGAGATTTTTTTTGTTAAACCTCAGTGGAAGAGCATAATCCATGTTCTTGCAGGGGCAGCATAATGGTTCAATTGTTGGCCGTCAGCGATACTGCCAAAACCTGATATGTTCAGGCCTCACATAAGAGCAGCTTTGAGATGTGTAAGCTTTCCACGATATATTTTAAATGTATATGAGCGATAAAAACGTTCTTCCCTCAAACATGATATGCAAACAGAAGACTAAAAGAGACTGCTCCAAACAAGGATTATTCAGGAGTGCAGGTATATATGTTGAAATATTAGTTAGTGTGCGTCTTCTCTATTTCTGTCCTATGGTTTTTTTCTTATTATGGCTAGCCATTGAGTCCGATGTTTTGTTGTAAGACGATGTGTTCTGTGTTCGAGACAAGAGAGGCTTTCAGGATATGTATGTAGAAGTGTTCCTTCGCGCTATTCATCATTTCTCACATTTTGCTCTTCAGTGGGCATGAACCATTGGTCTTTCCTGTTTTGTTTTCTTTAGATGAGTGTTGAACATATCTCAGGTTCTTTGTTAACTTCTTCTACCCAGGTATTTTTAAAAGTTCTGCTTCCCGCGGGAGCATTGCAATATGCCATCCTTTTTTCCGACCATGTAATTTTTGCAGTCATGTCTTTTGAACCACCAGCACGTGTGAGATCTTTTTGTTCAAAACATCACTCACACTGGACAAAGCCGAGGTAGACAGACAGCTTGATGCTAACAAGCACACTGTATTGCACTGTCGTGACTTAAAAATAGATACCAGCCACGCAAGAGATGCAAGATGCACCGAAACACATGAATGAAATGAAATGTTAGTAACAAAACGAAGGCGCATAGAATATTCAATTCCATTGTCAATAGGCGCGATGGATGGGGCACGCAGCAATGCGTCTCTCCTGTGTTTAATGATGAGGACTTCAGCTAAGTTCACTTGTGTATTCAACGTGTATGAAGAAATCACAGCGCTATTGTAGAGCTGGGGAGCTGATGTATCCTCATGGCAGCGGTTGTCTAGACGGCCACTGATGGCGCCCTTCTGGTATCCTTTCCGCTCCTGGAACCAGTTGTTCATACGTCAGCCAGTTTGACCAGTGCATCTATGGCTTCGCTATTGCATTTCATAAACCTTATCTTGCATATCACATACTGTTTTTTATGTTTGTTTTTACATGAGTCTTTTTATTGCTCAGTAGTCACCTTGGCACAGATGGCACTCAACTTGTTTCGTGCGGACACGTGCAGTTTATGCGAGCTTTTGCCATAATCTTCTCAGTACTGTCTGGCATGCTGTGAACGTATGGTATGCCTCTGTAGCATAATTTTGGCCAGCTGTTTGTGCTGACGTTGGCAGTTTTTCTTTTCTGCCCCAAAATTCTTGGTGTAGCCCCTCCCTGACACTGGTTGTCTGCTTCATGCTTCCGTCCACTATTCCTTGCTTGATAATCGGAATGACCGGAGGTGTATGCGAGCAATCTCTTCTTGCTTTGCAGTCTATATCAGCATACATGAATGAGAATGTTAGCTTCAAGCCTAGAATTCACAGACACATTTTTTGCAGGGGTTCACTCATTATTTACAATCCTTCTAGCTCTTTAACTACATGACAAATATGACAGCAGAAAGTTCAAGGCAGTTTCGATGCCCTCAGTTGTGAGCATAAAGCAGCAAGCTTCCCAAAGCGGCTCATACCTATTCTCGTAGAGGGGCTACTGCAAGAACGGGACTATAATCGAAATACCGCCATATCAGAATAAAGTGGCAAAACATAAGCTACGCAGTCGTTCCATACATTCGTTGAGTTTTACACAGCATTAAGAATGTGGCGAGTGCTGACGTGAAAGGGCTCTTGTCAGCATGAACAAGTTGAGTGAGATATTTGCAAAGGTGAACATGAAGTAGTGTGGGCAGAATAAAAAAGAAATAAAAATAATATTACCCAGTGAACAGTGAGCAACAGGAATAGTCATACAAGAAATTAAGAGTGCAAAAAAACTGTGAAATGTGTCAAAAAAAATGAATGACTTATCGCTGGCGTCCTCATTACGTTTCCAAGATTGCCACATGTTCGACTGACCAGCTCCAAGAGCACGAAAGATGCCTGAAGGGTGTCCTCTGTAGCAGTCCAGCCAAGTGCTACCGTGTGTATAGCCGAAAAAATGAAAGACCTGTCGCATGCGGCCTCATTACTTTGCCATGGTTGCCAGATGTTTGGCTGACAGGCTCCAAGAGCACAAAGATGCCTGAAGGATGCCCTCTGTAGCTGTCTAGCAAAGCGTCACCGTAATTATAAATGGACTCCCCAGCTCCACAAAAATTTTTTGACTGAGATGAAGTGTGTGTGATTTGCAATGTTGAATATCGCATGCATCGCATAGTCTTTATTGCCATTATGCATGGTCATGCTTTCGTTGTGTCAGTTCTCTTCGCGCGAATCCAAGCTATGGCTTTGTTATTTCTAGTTGTGGAGTAAACACTTGTAGCTGCAGTTTGCAAAAGTCATTGTAATTAAATCTCCTCCGGAAGGCATCTGTATATACCCTGCTACAAATGGCATGGAATATCAAGTTGGGCAAAAAAGATAATTTAGGGCATTTTTCGTATATTACGTACCGTACTGCAAGAGCTGAGCTTCAGAGTTCTCAGCATTGGACTTTCCAGGAGCCGACCACCACCTCGCGCCTATGCAATGCAACATGTCCACACACACGCACACTACTAGCAGGCTTATGCATACAACCACAAACCACCCTGGAACACTGCAGCGACGGCCTGCACAGATGCATGCCACACAGACTGCTGGCACCAGAGGAGCCATTGCCCTTCACTTTTCCCACGCTACGGCCAGCACTTGAAGAGTTGGTCCATATGCATCCCTACCCATCATTATTGTCCTAGCATTGCACAAAGTGACTGAGGTCATTAAATGCGGCACCACCATGCTCCCAGCCCCTGCATTCATACTCCACACACAGAATCGAAGGCAAAGCTGTCCGTGTATTTTATAACAGAGCCTTCCCCTACTCCGACGAACTTAGGTGCCTCGCTCAGCCTTGACCCCATGACCAGTAACCCTTCGCTAGATCACTAGTCAGAAGGGCTTTCTTGACAATAAGCTAGTTAAATAGTCGACCTGCCCTCCTATGGTAGGCGTGGTCAGGGCATTGAAAGCACATTGTCAATGAATACACCTCTCAAAAACAAGGATTAGCTGATCCACCCCCACTGCACTCACTCCTATAAAGCCGTGCAGCTCTCATCCAGTAAAACGGAAAGTTGAGCTATTCTTCAAGGTTTGAGTGAGCAGACAAAGAGCGAGAACGAAGTATATCCATCTATGAAGGCCTTTTCACTCGCTTGCAGTGACAAGGTTGACGTTGCCACACATGCTCCTTCGTTTTAGGCGATCAAAAATGCTTCGACCGATGCATAGCTAACCTGATTGCTATGCCCCAAGATGCCTGATCAAAGAGTGGAGAGCAACCTTTGCAATCCCAGCAGTGCAATGAGAAATTCGGTGCCGACTTTTTGTTCAGTGATATGAAGTGCTCTATTATACATATATTGAGGCATCTCTTGCTCTTTTCAAAGTGGTGTTTGCCACATGGAAGTTGTACCCTTTGTAGACCACCATTTTTTTACAGTCGGTGTACTTTACCTCATGTGGCACTGAGCACACTATTTCATTTATTGTGACTTTGATTCTGCAGCTTGTTTCGTACGGCTGTACGTACCTTGCAGCCTTGTTGTTGACCGTCAATACTGCCTGGACATAAATTTAAGTGAAATTTGTTTCAACCGGTATGATACAGTACGCAGATAAGGAATCACTGTCACTTTTTTGCCCGGTTGATTCACATTTTCTTGGCCAACTCCGGTCTTTAGCGGCTTCCTCTGTTGCGAACAGCCTTTCCAAAACCCAGGATACTGTGGCTTTGGGGATGCCCGTACTGCATAAACAAGAAAGCTGCCTCAGGGCGGCTGTTTGGATGTAGTGGATGCACGTTTTCTGATTGAGGTGCATAATGAGCACATTGCCATGCCATTCTTTACCATTTTGCAGTAGCCTGATATGAAACTCAAAAGCTGCGTTGCTACACTTGGACCATCTTGTCAACGCATGGTCTGTGCTGAAGCGCAAGTTCTCCTACAATTTATAAACAGCCATATTTTGGCTGTTCAGTTGCGAAAGATAGGCCTAATCTCTTCCTTGAAATTTCGAAATGTCAGCTACTGATCTTGTATTGCCCGACTCTCACGCAACACTAGGAAGACATCAAAATAGCGGAAAACTCTTATTGAAAGTACGGCATCGCAGTATCCTTCTTGAGCATGCCACTTCAGCAGACGTGCATCCACCACATCCAAGCTACCTCCCATGAGCAGGTTTCTGACATATACAGTGTGGGCTTTCCGGAACAACAGTAGCCCGGCTTTCAGAATGGCTGTCTACCATAACGAAATGGGTAACGGCCATAGTTTCTCAGGAAAATGAGAACCAATTGCGCAAAAAACTGCCCGTTATTCTTTATCTGCATACTGTGTCACACTGGTTGAAAAAAGACATTTCTATATTTGATGTTCAGGCAGTGTTCACGACCGGCGGCAAGGTTAGCAGGGTGTATGCAGCAATATGCAACAAGGTGCAGAAGCAAAGTAACCATAACGAAAGGCTGTGCTCAAATCGCGTCAGGTAAATTACACCGATTGCAAAATGGTAGCAGTCTACAATATAGAACTTTCTTGTGGCAAACACTACTTCATACAGACTGAAATATTCCTCAGTGTGCGCCTAGACAGCAATGCAGGTGACTAATGAAAACGCCTTCATGCAGTCTCTCATTGGATTGCAGCGATTGCAAAAATTGTTCTTCATTGCTTGATCAAACGTTATCTTTAGGTATGCCAATTGGGTTTGCTGTGAATTACTTGAAACCTTCCTGATCTGGAAAACCGGTGGAACACCTGTGGCAAAGCTTTTCCTTTCACCGAAAGCGAGTGAAACGGCTTTTCTAGATGCGTATCGGACGTTCCTGAGAGTTGTTGCCTTCTATTGCTTAGGCAATCGGGGGTGAGAGCTTTCATCTTTTTTCTTTATGAACTCCGGCAATAAAGCTTTCAGTTGTCAGTAATAGAGCCTGTATCGTCCTTCTTATGTCTTCGTCTGGACTCGAACCATACTGAAGCTCTCTGCCTTTTCCAAATTCAATTCATTTTCCTACATGCATAACAAACATTATTTCAGCAAATACACTCCTAAGCCCCAGTGATCCAAATATTGGCACACATGCACTGATATAGAGCACTGCTTTAAACAGTGGCACAGTTCTATAGTGATTTTTAGTGTGTGAATTTAGACAAAGTATCTTTGCATACTCACAAGGCAGAGGAGGTATATGCGTTATCCGTGTTCTTCTTTCTCGTTATTTATCGGTTATGATCAGACTCACCCCGCAGTGGAAATGCCAGCAGATATCCAGATATGAGGATTGCAGCAGCTTCTCAGCACCTGCACTAGCCTTGTCGATTGATGTCAATAAAGATTTGGCTTAGCACCGGCCACCTAATGCTCTCTTGTCAATGTCTGTCAGTTTGGGTGCCGTTCTGTCTAGTTGAGCCATTTGCGAAGCTTTTTTAGTGCATCAAAGCTATGAGGTAGTATGTTCACCGTGTTACGCACACACATTGTCATTGTAGAAAGAAACCACAACCTGCTTAGCCATTAAGATAGATTGGCACACTTATCACCAGTCTGCGTCTCTCATTAGTCGATCGCAATGATCATTCCCCATGCTATAATCGCTGGCCCATCGAGTGTGTACAACACCATATACTGCATGCCTCATGTCACAATCTGCCACTATTGGTTTGCTCCCACCGGCCTGCCACCATCTGACCACTAGAGTAATCCACCTGGATTGTTAACACAATAACCACCATTAGCAAGATTTATGACGGGGAGGACAAGCATTTTATTTTATGCACAGTCACTTCGCATAACTTCCGTCCGCTGTCTCTGTGCGAAAGAGTACACACGACAGTCACTTCATTGCGACTCATTGCGATTCAGTTCGTCGTAGAACCTGATCTGTCGTTTCAGTGCCTCAATACGTTGCATTGCCTCTCTGTATATCTGCTCGGCCCACTCACTTGAAAACATGTCGCATTGCACAGCTTTGTCAGCTCGGCCTATCTGCGAACGGGCATCTTCAGCAGCCTCTGAACTGCCGGTCTCGGCGTCACGCTGCTGCCCATCGTCCAGGTACGACATATCCGAGCTAGCTAGAGAGCACTGGAATTTCTCCTCACAAGCACTGCATCGTGCACTGTCTTGCATGGGCCACGGAAAGCTCTTGGCGCTGCCGCCAGTGTCCCTGTGGAGGCCATTCTCGAGGCACATCAATGTTGTGGCAGACGGGTCCTCCCCGTAGTCCCCGCCGGCCGACGTCGGCCGCACACAGCTGGCCGCGCCACTGCCGTGGCCTTCGGGCACGGCGCACTCACGCATGCCCTCGCTCACGATGACGATATCCGCTTCTTCTATCTGCACGTCCCCGACCACTTCACCGGGCTCTGCATCTTCCGCAGGGCCCGCATCTTGCTTATTGTCAGCTGCAGCCATCGGCAGGAAACCGGCTTGATGTACTTCACTGGTGGACACGATGGGCGGCATCTTTTTCAACGTGGCCAATTCGGTCTCGCTGGCGTACTGTTGTGACCGCTGTGTGGTTACAGTTTCGAATGTTCAACGGCTGGAGATGATGATGATGCCGCGTCGTGGCCCGAAACCACGTTCGCGCTTTCGTCTTCCTCTTCATCTGACGACTGTAGCGGGCCGGTTTGCGTTACCACAACTCTAGCATGTTTCTCACCGTCCGATATGGTTCACGCCTCGGGCGATGATGTACGAAAAGGCCTCCAGTGTCCGTGGCTCCACGTACCCAATTGTCCAGACGATCGTGACACTTATCATCCATGCCGGTTCACACCAGCTACCGACGAGAGTCCAGACGGCGGTGCGGATCCCCTTTAACTCTTTCGGGCAGGAATACATTTTGAACCCTTTGAACCAGCCTTACTACAACATTTTTAACGTGCCGTGCAGAAAGATACGGTCGTCAAAGTCTACGACGTAATTAACTGGGTGCTGCGTGGCTTACAGATTTTTCAACACGACAACAGATCAGGCTGAGCCTTTCGCTGTTGACTATTTGTGATATTTGAAATGTACCAGAAATAGAGACAGTGGGTGCTGCGGCCTGTAGGTGGCATGATGGTGGAAGCGCAGAGCAGACTTGCCGCCAGAGGGTTGGTGCGCTGTTCCCGAGAAGACGTCTGCTTTAGTCTTCTCGTTCCTTATGGTCATTTGTTCGTTTTTTCCAATGCGAACGCCCGAAAACTGTCAAGTTTGCCCAGGTATTTTCCCGTTGTCAACATGTCTGAGTTTCTCTTAGAAAATTTCGTACATTTACAGGAAAAGCTGAACAGAGCATGCCGTTTGCATCGGCGGAGCGATAGCTCTTTTTTCGAAATGGCAACTGCTACAATGCGGTTCAAACGCGCAAATAAAATATTCAGCGTTAGAATGCTAGCGTCACACTATCTGAAGGAGACGCAGCGCGCACCAGGGAGATATATTTATTTGGTTTACTTTATACTTTGTTATTTCGTGTTTTTGCACGCGTGAGAACTTAGCACCTTTTACGTGCACCTCAAAGGCAAAATGGCGCCTCCGTCTTCAGGCGACCGTTCGTCAACTTTGGACTCATCCGTCCACTCGCCACAGGGGCTTGCGACGAATTTCACCAACAATTGCCCAGGTAGCACCAAACATTAGAATAGTGTTATAATATGTTATCTAAAATTCAGTAATGTTACATGTTCCATTGTAAATTTACATTAACATTAAAAATTAACATATAACGTTATAAGTTATATAGGAAACGTTACTTTCACGTTCTAAACATTATTTGAATATTATCTTCTAAATTTTATGATAATGTTAGAGTCACAACAATAAAACAACATTGCAAATATATTTTGAGCACGGATTTCCACACCTTTTCTCACTGTTCGTAGAGAAAAGATGTTTTTCAACTAACAGTACCTTGTAACCACATCTCTTAGATAGTACTCGCCATAGATTGCATGAACAGCCCCATTATTTTGTCACTGAACTTTAGCTATTACCCATTTCGCCACTATCACTCATGGGGCCTCCCGCGATATGAAGTATATAAGCTCGATGGCATGATATCCGTTCGGAGGTGAGTGAATACAAGTTGCATGTTGTGCTGTAGTGTTCCCAGCGTAGTTGTCTTCAATTTTAATGTAGATTTTGTTCGTACGCGTCAGTTAGGCGTTCGACATAGATTTGCATCCTCCTCGCCACATCTTCTTTCTTGTCCCTGTAGAGCGAGATTTTTTTAACATTTAGACATTTTCATTTAAAACTGATAAGTAGATCGGTGCGGTCTGTCGAGCTTGAAGGCGTCTTTTTCAAAAGTGTGTGGGCAACGGTGGCTCGTTTCCTAGCAGCATATAGAAGCAGTTATGGCAGCCCTTAAAGCTCAGAATCCATGTGAAACAAGGGGAACACCTGTACTCATGTTCTGACGCCTTTCGCTCTTCAGGGGTGCCGTAAAGGCTTCTTTACACGGTTTAGACGCAAAACCATGTTGCTTGGTTACTTTGAGCATAAGGTGTACCTCGGGGTAATCAATAAATAACCAATTATTGTCTAAAATGTACTAATAAAGCTTTTTATTTTTTCATCTTACGGGGCAAGCCTGCACTGCGAAATTAATGGCCGCCACCACTCAAGGCGAGCTATGATTTTTATTTTCATAGTCGGCAATGTGGTTCGAAGTATAAGACGCAAAAAATTCCACATTTGAAAGCCACTGTCGAGGTTTTCTCAAATCTTATTCTGATAAAACACACGCCTGCGGCATTGCACTTCTGATGTATGAAATACAGGCGCAGTTAGTGTATTGCGTGAAAAAGAGGAGGCACAGCGACGCCGTTTCATTTTTAGATAACTGGAGGAAGCCAACTCAGCAAGCGATGACATGCCTTTTTTTAACGTGCGATATTTGCAACCCTATTGTCGATTAAAAAAATTTAAAAACAGGGCTCACCTTCGACACCGACGGCCACAAATTTCGCACTACAACCTAGTCCCCAAAATACAATAAAAGCGAGGAATTTATTTAATTAATTGTTAAAATACAAACATATTTGAGGTATATAATACACGCTGTGCTGTAAAATCCGACTCAACAGACCGCACTAACGTATCTTTCAAAATTTTTTAAATAAAAATCTTTAAATGTTTAAAAAAAACACCCTGTATATGTACATTGCTTCGATATAGCCGCCAGGTTGCCCGACTGGTTATGGTGCTGTGCCGCTTACCCGAAAGACGCGGGTTCGGTCCGGACCGCGGCGGTCGAATTTCGATGGAGGCGCAATGTTAGAGAACCGTGTGCTGTGCGATTTTAGTGAACATTAAAAAACGCCAGGCGGTCGAAATTGTCCGCAGCTATCCGCTAGGGTGCCGTCATAGCCTGAGTCGTTTTGGGACAAAAACCACTTAAAGACAAGACAAGCCTCTTTCGAAATAAATAACATATCTAACTCAGCGCAGTGTTCATCTCCAATTTTTTTTCCCATCATTGCATGCCTTTGTGTGCTGCAATACTACAACGAACTGTTTTTCGTGATAAAATCTGTTTGTTACGTATGCAGGGTGCCATCAACAAGTACATCGGTAGTAAACACAATACGATTCCATTCACCCAAAATGAATCGCCTCATCTACCATTGCATGGAGAAGCCTAAACAGCCTGGACAAACACTTCTAGTTTGCACGGCTAGCACCACGTTCTGTGTGGCGCTGAACGCTGAAAATTGCCGCGGGGGTTTTGAATGTTCGCTGCTTCCCATTCATTAATGCGCAAGCATTGCATCCCTGTGTTTGCGGTTTCGTGTCATCACGAGCTTGTGCCCACGACTACGTCCGAGCGAATGAGTTTATGCCAAAAAGAATGCTAGCATCGGATAGAGCATCAAAAAAATTCGTATGGGGAATCGGAGTAGGTGGGTTAATGAGTTAATTAATTAGAGCCAAAATGTCCAAAAGAGCGGCGGAGCTTGTCCACATTATTACGTCCGAACGAATTGGTTTCTGCGAAAAAGATTGGTACCATCGATAGAATACCAAAAAATCTCGTGCGGGAAATCGAGGGGTTCAGGTGCGTTAATTAGTTAACTAATTAGGTCCAAAAATCTTGAAAAACTGGGCGGGCCGGAGCAAAAGGGCCG
This sequence comes from Amblyomma mixtum, assembly GCF_055824585.1. Classification (NCBI taxonomy): domain Eukaryota; kingdom Metazoa; phylum Arthropoda; class Arachnida; order Ixodida; family Ixodidae; genus Amblyomma; species Amblyomma mixtum. The sequence continues at coordinate 351,746,250 of NC_143014.1, read as the reverse complement.
CCAAATTTGAAAACTTGGGAAGTGCGCACCACGTGACCGGATTTGTGGCGATCTCCCACCGCTTCTTCTCTCGAGCGGTGGGAGACCGTGCTGGCTAGCTCGGGCCCTAGAACGCAAGTTTTGGCCGTGGAGTGGGCTGACAAAGTCGTCGAGGGCTGCGTACTCTCGACCACTTAACGCGGCCACTTACCAAGCTCTTTCCGGCCAATAAAATGTTTTACAACCAATCAATAACATAAGTAAGATAATTATTGTGGTATCGACAAGGTATCGATTACTGATCGATAACTTATCAACTTCCGGTCGCAGGATCTCGACTTTCGGTCACGATTCTCAGTTGAGGTGACAAGTGTGGAAGTGTTACGTCGACTACTTGGTGGGACGTCATGAAGTGTGACGTTATAAATTGAGATGTCACTTTGCGCATTTCTTTAATGCGGGTGCTCCAGTAATCTCTAACGTTTTTTGTCTGGGCCGTCGGAAACAATGAGCACAATGCGCAGTTGCAGTGAAAAGGAAGAGTTGGCCGTGACAGTCACTATATTCGCACAGAATTTCTCCGGACTCTCTAGTTTTCCCAAAACCACAAGCTTTAGGTATCTGCATTTAGTTACACGCAGTGCACTCCTGGCCGATAGCAGACGACGCTAGTTTCTAATGGGCAGCAAAGTTGGACATTATTCGGCTTCGTTTCACGAACACATGGCCCACAGACTTTTGTTCCTGGCTGTACAAGCTTGATCTGCTTTTAGAATGTGACTGAGTTTTCTTCGATGTTTTTAGCGCTTTCTGCGTGATCTCCTGCCGCGACTTTTGTTTTGGACATCGTCTTTTGGACGTGCAGATTCAAGAACGGTACTTTCCTTCTTATTTTTTCCCTTTTGCCTCCGTGCTACATTCGCTCCCTAATTATACAGCTTTGTATATATTTTACTATATATAGGGGGCAGAGAGCCCCTGTCATATCTTCTGTGTTTCTGGTGTACCTGTGCAGTTTTTCTGCGCGGTCCTCTTTTGTTCCTAGGTCTGGCAGTGAAAAACCTGCTCCATGCACTGGACAATGGCACTAAATTTGCGGCGGAATGGAAAGGGATTTATTTAGTACTGGAAAAAGCCTTTATAAGCCAATTTGAGACCCTTATAACTGGTTAAAATCTCCTTCTTTCTCTCCTCCTTCTTATCTCTTAAAATGATTGGAATCAGTGCGAACACGGACTGCGGAGGGTGGGGGGGGGGGGTCCAGGGCGGTCACTTCATGAAATGTTTTTCTCTTGGGAAACTCTTAAGTCTGCCCCTGATGCTCCTGCATAGATGTATACTACAATTGCTAAAAGAGAGGAGGTTTCAACGAGGGCGTCTCTTCTTCCAAAGTGAGGGCCCTCACATGCTAAGAAAACATAACATGAACAGGATGGATGTCTCGATAAAGCCATCAAGCGTTTTTCTTTACCGATTTTGGTTTTTTGTGGCCTCAACTGGTGTACGGAGGCCATATCTAGCCGTCACGTGGATGAAGCCCGTCCAAGGTGACTGAACGAATCTGCCAGGAGAGGAAGATGAGATCTCGAAGGGAGAGGTGACGGTGGGAGAATGGGAAGAAGTAGAAAGGATTTCGGGGACGTTCTTTCCGACAGATTTAAATAAGAGATAGACGCAGCGATGCCCCCCGCCGCTCACTATCGGAGCCGCTAAAGCCAACAGCGAAATGAGCCGGTCTAATTGGTTATCTAATTACGATCATTGGCATCCAGCCAAGCGTTCCATCCGACTACAAAGGAAACCTATACAGCTTCGACAGAAACTTCGTAGTTAAAAAAAATTTGTTCCGCTCCTGGGGTAAAACTCGGGACCGCTGCTTCACCGGAGCAGTCACTCTAACTCAGCTAACAGGGGCGTGTAACATATGGTAACGTTGGTCAAATGTTTTTGGGGGAAACCCAAAGGTGGATTGCAGGTCTACCACAATCACAAAGTCACAAATTACAATTGCAAACTAATTACAAAATCTTGTCAACTTTGGTTATTGCCCCTAAAGCATTTGACAGTCTAATATATTATGCACTTCTGCCACCACCATCTCGGAAGCAGCTGTTCGGCTACCGGGAGCTGAGCCCAAGATACTGTCACGTAGTGGTGACTGCAGTCCGGCGAACAGGAAAACAACGAGGATGTCTTCGAAACGGAACTCTTTATTCGGGCTGACTTGCGCCCGCGAAGAACTGAATCACTCGGCGGCGGCGTAGCAACAAGCGTGCTGGACGGTCGTCGAAAAGAATGCCCGCCGCTGTCGGCCGTGCTCTTTTTAAAGCCGATAGCGAATTTTCGAGGTAAAGCTTTAGAAGTTACTAGAACATTCTGGCACAAACTAGAGTCGGCTCCGTCCGGATGCGATCCATCGAGATAATTCTAGGCGCGTCTTGCGTCACAAACGAAGCGATAAAGCGGCGTGCCGGCAGCCTTGAAGCATGAACAAATAAACACAACAAACAAACGCTACAAAGACTCACGGCAATACTCCCCTCTCAAAGAAGCATCGCCTCGATGCTTTAGAAAATAATGCTGCTATCAACAATCAAAAACGGATTGTGCAAAAATAAACACCGAATGTGGAAACACGGCGTCCTTTAGCGTGCATGATAGGGCTATAGGCGTACGACATGGACTAGTTCGGGTCGTACGCGGCGTCGCTGGGATGCAGTCATTTGGTCAGGGACGACTTCATACTCCAATTCACCTAGCCGACGAAGAACCTTGTACGGGCCGAAATAGCGTCGCAAAAGCTTGTCGCTTAATCCTCGGCGGCGAATGGGCGTCCAAACCCAGACTGGGTCTCCTGGCTTGTATTCCGCGTCGCGTCTTCGTAGGTTGTAGCGTGTGGCGTCGGTCCGCTGCTGGTCTTTGATCCTTAATCGGGCAAGTCTTCGGGCTTCTTCTGCGCGTTGTAGGTAGGTGGCGACGTCGACGTTATCTTCCTCAGTAACGTTCGGCAGCATGGCGTCCAGCGTGGTCGTGGCCTCTCTGCCATGGACGAGCCTAAAAGGCGTCATCTGGGTGGTCTCCTGCATTGCAGTGTTGTAGGCGAAGACTACGTAAGACAAGATGACGTCCCAGGTCTTGTGTTCGGCATCGACATACATGGCGAGCATATCGGCGATTGTTTTGTTGAGGCGCTCGGTCAGTCCGTTGGTCTGCGGGTGGTATGCAGTTGTTCTCCGGTGGCTGGTTTGGCTGTAATGGAGGATGGCTTGCGTGAGTTCCGCCGTGAATGCTGTTCCTCTGTCAGTGATGAGCACATATGGGGCGCCGTGTCGCAGAAGAATGTTCTCCACGAAAATTTTGGCGACTTCTGCTGCTGTTCCGTTCGGTAGGGCTTTTGCCTCGGCGTAGCGGGTCAGGTAGTCGGTCGCTATAATGATCCACTTATTTCCAGATTTTGATGTCGGGAACGGCCCAAGCAAGTCCATGCCGATCTGCTGAAAGGGCCTTGAGGGGGGTTCAATGGTGATCAGAAATCCTGCTGGTCGGGTTGGAGGGGTCTTTCGTCGCTGACAATCTCGGCAGGTTTTCACATAATGTGCGACATCGGCAGACAGTCGGGGCCAGTAATACTTTTCTTGAATGCGGAGGAGGGTGCGTGAAAACCCGAGATGTCCAGCTGTCGGCTCGTCGTGTGAGGCCTGAAGAACTTCTCCGCGCAGACTTACCGGTACAACAAGGAGGTAGGCTGTCTTGTTCGCTGCAAAATTCTTCTTCACGAGGACATCGTTCTGTAGAGAGAACGAAGACAATCCTCGCTTGAACGAAGCGGGGGGTGAAGAAACCTTGCCTTACAAGTATTCGATGAGGCATTTTATGTCGGGGTCCGCGCGTTGCTGTTGTACAAAAGAGCTGGAGCTGATGGGTCCCAGGAAAGCGTCCTCATCGTCGTCCGGCGGCGGTGCATCTACAGGGGCTCGTGACAGGCAGTCGGTGTCAGAGTGCTTACGTCCGGACTTGTAAACGACGGTTACATCAAACTCCTGGAACCGCAGGCTCCTTCGAGCAAGGCGGCCGGAGGGGTCCTTCAAACTGGCGAGCCAGCACAGTGCGTGGTGATTGCTGACCACCTTGAACGGTCGTCCGTACAGGTAGGGGCGGAATTTCGACGTAGTCCAGATGATGGCAAGGCACTCCTTCTCAGTTGTCGAATAATTAGCTTCGGCTTTGGACAGGGAACGGCTAGCGTATGCAATGACCTTCTCCACTCCATCAATTTTCTGAACGAGGACAGCGCCTAGGCCCACACTACTTGCGTCGGTATGAATTTCAGTCTCGGCGTTTTCATCAAAGTGCGCAAGTATCGGTGGGGTCTGTAAACGGCGCTGAAGTTCCTTGAAGGCTTCTATTTGCGGCGCTTCCCATTTAAATGGTACATCTGCCTTTGTCAGGTGGATCAGTGGCTCGGCGATGCGCGAAACGTTTTTGACGAAACGTCGGTAATAGGCGCACAGTCCGAGGAATCTGCGCACAGCTTTCTTATCGGCCGGTGGCGGAAACATTGCGATAGCAGCTGTTCTCTGCGGGTCTGGGCGTACTCCCTCCGTGCTAACAATGTGGCCTATAAACAGCAGCTCTTCATAGGCAAAGTGGCACTTCTCTGCTTTCAAAGTAAGCCCGGACGATTTGATTGCGTCTAGTACTGTTCAAAGCCTTTTCAGGTGCTCTTCAAAGCTCGAGGCGAAGACAACGACGTCATCTAAATATACCTGACAGATCTGCCACTTCAGGCCTGCCAGCACTGTATCCATTACTCGTTGAAATGTCGCTGGTGCGGAACAGAGACCAAACGGAATCACCTTGAACTCGAAGAGGCCATCTGGAGTGATGAATGCGGTCTTCTCGCGATCTCTTTCATCGACCTCAATTTGCCAGTAGCCGCTCTTGAGGTCCATCGAGGAGAAATACCTGGCGTTGCAGAGCCGGTCCAGTGTGTCTTCGATGCGAGGGAGGGGGTAGACGTCCTTTTTTGTGATGATGTTCAAGCGCCGGTAATCAACGCAGAATCGAAGTGCACCGTCTTTCTTTCTCACTAGAACAACAGGTGCCGCCCAGGGGCTCTTTGAAGGCTGGATAACGTCGTCGCGCAACACTTCTTCCACTTGGTCCCGGACGGCTTGTCGTTCTCGCGGCGACACTCGGTAGGGGCTCTGGCGGAGAGGTCGGGCGTGCTGGTCGGTTATAATGCGATGTTTGGCAATCGGCGTTTGTCGGAACTTCGGCGATGACTAGAAGCACTCGCAGTAGCTTCGAAGGAGATTGCGAATCTGGTCTTGTCTGGTCCTGGGCAGGGCTGGGTTTATGTCGAAAGTGGGCGAGTTATCTTGGTCAGGTGAATCTTCTACGGATGAATCGGAGAGGGCGAATGAGTCTCGTACGTCAGATATTTCGTCGAGGAAAGCAATCGTCGTTCCTCTGTTAACGCGCCGGTATTCTTCGCTGAAGTTTTTCAGGAGTACTTCGGCTTGTCCTTTCCGGAAATGTGTGATGCCTCTGGCGATGCCGATTCCTTGGTCGAGAAGCAACTGCATGTTCCCCTCGATAATGGCTTCAGTGTTATCCGCTTCCGTGGCGCCTACGGTGATGATGACGCTTGAGCGGGGTGGGACACTAACTTGTTCCTCCAGGACACTGAGCGCAACGTGGTGTTCCGGAGTTCTGATCGACGGGATGGCCTCGTCCGTGGAAAGTGTGATCATCAAGGATCGCAGGTCGATGATTGCCTGATGCTCACTGAGGAAATCCATGCCCAAGATCACTTCGCGGGAACATTGACGTAGCACTACGAAGGTCGCGGGATAGGTCACTCGCGCTGTTCATCGTCCTGATGGCGTAATGAGGTGGCCCCCTGCGGTGCGAATTTGTGGGCCGTCCCAAGCGGTCGTTACTTTCCTCAGCTGCGCAGCGAACGGTCCGCTCATCACCGAATAATCGGCTACTGTGTCGACTAGAGCGGTAACTTTTCGGCCGTCGACAACGGCTTCTAAGTCGGATGTCCTAACTCTGGCGTTGCATGTAGTCTTCGGCGTCGGGTCACGGCTTCGTCAGACATGTGGACTGTAGGTGGGGCGTGTGGTAGAAGCTTTTCCTGATGACGGCGTCGTTTTGAAGGCGGTTCGCGTCGTGGTCGAGGCTGTTGCTGCATGCGTCGTCAGCGTATTAGGTGCGGCGTCTACATACGGCGTGGTCGCTGGAGGATCTTCGTCGTTTCCTCGCGAAGCAACCTGACCTCCACAGGTTGCTTTGTTTAGTTTCCCCTTCGGGGGCTAGGGGACCTTCCTCGGACAGCCGCGGCGTAGCTGCGGCTTGGTGATGCAAATCATGCGGTGGACGGCGATGGGGAGCGGGAAAGACGGCTTGACGACGCGTACTCCCCTCTGTGCAGGTAGTCGTCGATTTCCCGTGGTCGCTGGCCGGGGAATGGTCGTGGGGCGTCGATGGCGAAACCATGCTGGCCGATCCGTCTGTACGGGCAGTGGCGAAGTACATGACCTGCTTCGCCGCAATGGAAGCACAACGGGCGGTTGTTGGAAGTCCTCCAGGCGTCGCACTTCCTTAAGCTTGGGCGTCGTTCGTAATCTGGGCGGGCGTAGGCAGGGAGACGGCGTTCGGGAACAGCTGGTTCACGTCTTAGAGGCGGACTTCGGCTCCCGCGTTGGGGCTGAGGACTGCGTAGTGCAGCGGCGTAGGTTAATGCTGGAGCTTCGGCAGGAGGCGAAGATGACGGGGTGCCAAGCGCATGCTGCACTTCTTCGCGTACGATTTCCTCAAGGGTCGCTACTTGAGGCTGGTTGGGAGATGGTAGCAGGCGACGCAGCTCTTCCCGTACAATTTCTCGGATAACATCCCGCAGGTTGCCTCCGAATGCTGTGCCATCCGAGAGGGCAGTCGAGCTCACTTGGGGCTGTCGAGGAAAATGACGCGCTCGTGCTTCCAAAGTTCTCTCTATGGCAGCTGCTTCACTGGTGAATTCCGCGACCGTCTTCGGCGGGTTGCAGGTCAGACCGTCGAAAAGTGCCTCTTTAGCACCACGCATCAAAAGCTCCACTTTCTTCTCCTCCGCCATGTCAGGATCGACTCGTCGAGAAAGGCGCTTCATTTCTTCTAAATATGCGGTCACTGACTCGTTCGGGTGTTGGATGCGAGTCTGTAGAAGTAGCTGAGCTCTTTCTTTCCTGATGATGTTCGTGAAGGCCTTCAGGAACTCCCGCTTGAATAATTCCCACGTCGCAAGAGAAGCTTCATTGTTTTCGAACCAGATTCTCGCTGGTCCTTCCAAGGCGAAGAAAACATGGCTAACCTTAGTATGGTTGTCCCAACTGTTGAACACGGCGACACGCTCAAACTGTTCCAACCATTACTCGGGATCCTCGCCCGGTGAAGCGTTGAACGTGGGCTGCAGTCGGGGCTGGTGTAGATTAAGGGGGACTGGTGTCGTAGCCATGGCTGAAGACAAAATTGAGGGGTCCTTCTTCGTTCGCGTGCGGTCCGGTAGCAGTCCGAATTCTGGTGGACACCTCTGGAGACGACGGCTGCTTCGCCCTTCGCCTGCGGGGGGGGGGGGGGGGGGGGGGGGGGCGGCTTCTGCGGCTTTCGCGGGAACTTCTTCGAGACGGCTCGGGCTGCTCTGACGGCTCCCAGGGGGTGAGGGCGACAGGGACATCCGTTAGCACCTCCACCAGATGTCACTTAGTGGTGACTGCAGTCCGGCGAACAGGAAAACAACGAGGATGTCTTCGAAACGGAACTCTTTATTCGGGCTGACTTGCGCCCGCAAAGAACTGAATCACTCGGCGGCGGCGTAGCAACAAGCGTGCTCGGCGGTCGTCGAACAGAATGCCCGCCGCTGTCGGCCGTGCTCATTTTAAAGCCGATAGCGAATCTTCAAGATAAAGCTCTAGAAGTTACTAGATCATTCTGGCACAAACTAGAGTCGGCTCCGTCCGGATTCGATCCATCGAGATAATTCTAGGCGCGTCTTGCGTCACAAACGAAGCGATAAAGCGGCGTGCCGGCAGCCTTGAAGCATGAACAAATAAACGCAACAAACAAGCGCTACAAAGACTCACAGCAATACTCTCTGCGGGCGCCCGGAGCAACCAAAGAATATATAGGAAAACCAGCGTGCGCGGAAGGTGCTGCAACTGCACTTTTATTACCCCTTTGTTTGTCCTCTGAAGAGAAAGAAAAAGAATGTATAAATCAGAGAGAGGTAGAGGGAACTCGGAGAAGCAAAATTGTTCCGCGCTCAAAGCCAATAATAAATAACTGAAAAGGGCGCTTGTCTAGCTTGTGCTGGCGAGGATCGTCGTCGACAAAGCCCAGCTGTGCTCTTCGCCCAGCGAGAAGCCGGTCGGCTGCGAAGCCGAACCGAAGAGAAGCGGCGCCGGCGACTTGCCAAGGGACCGAACATCCAACGTTAAGCGCAAATCATCCGGCGAAGCCCATCCGCCGGCTAACGCCGATTGTTTTACTGGACTATTCCCATATTTAGCCATATTTTAGAGCGCACCTGTTAGAGGGGCAATAAAGACGATTCTGAAAAAAAAAAACCGTTCTCGCTTTTATTTTGTTTCGGTCATCTTCGTCCATAAACAGTTTCAGCCGTAGACAACGTAGCCGCAAAGTAAGCTTCTGGAAATCAAAATACGAGGGGACTCATAGCTTTCGCGAGATTCAACTTCATCACCCAACGATGGCCAGTAAAAACATTACAGCGCACGAAGAAGCCGAAGGAAATTTTTATACTCTTTTTGGAAGCAACATAAGGAAGACTTTAATAAAGCTGATACGGATATGTTGGTTCGAGAACTTATCACCGAAATAACAAGTCCGAAGCACGCGGAGTATGCATTCCCCTCGCCTGCTGCATGAGCGCAACTAACAACAGCCCTTATTGCAACGAGGCAACATACAGAAAGGTTGTGTACACATCAACAAAAAGAAAACAACGAACCACAATGGCCGCAGACAAAAGTTAACAGCTATGTGTTCAAAAGTTGACAGCCATAGACAGCATTTAACTTTTCACTGCCTCGATTGTGGTTCCTTGTTTTCTGTTTGTTTATATTGTTACGAAGAAGAGGAAGCTGGCAGTGGCGCGGGACGGAGCGCTCGCGCAAGGCCAGCGGCCATTAAATCATCTCTTATCCATCGTTCACCACGCCTCATTCTTCGGCTGGCCGCCACGTTACAATATATATGCAATCTTTCTATATATTTCCTCGTTGCAATAAAGCCTTCTTGTTAGCAGCGCTCGTGTTGTGTTACCTTTCTTTCGTCGCGTTTCTTGCGCTCGCTGTTTTCATGGATAACCAACGGGCCCAAATTCACGCGTTAACGGATTGTAGCTTTTGGTATCCCCGAAGGCGAGACAAGTACGCCCTACGAGGTCAATTTTCGAAATTATGGTCGTACTATGAGTGGTGTCGTAAAATCTGCGATAGCAGTCGGGAACAGCGGTCGGGAACGGTGACAGGTCTTGGCAGGGCAGCCAGTCGTACTTCTCGGGCAGCATGGGGTAGGCAGAAGCTCAATGCTTTGGAGATGGCAGCACAGTTTCTTGCTCCAGCCTATGCTCGAATTCGGCGCCGGCCATTTTGAGCCGGTCGGGTGCTATTCATCGTGTTCCACGGCCCTACCACGGTGGCTCAGAGGTTACGGCGCTCGGCTGCTTTCCCGAAAGGCGCGGGTTCGATCCCGGCCGCGGCGGCTGAATTTCGATGGAGGCGAAATTCTAGAGGCCCGTGTAGTGTGCGATGTCAGTGCATGGTAAAGAACCCCAGGTGGTCGAAATTTCCGGAGCTCTTCACTATGGCGTCCCTCATGGCCTGAGTCGCTTTGGGACGTTAAACCCCAATAAACCAAACCAATTATCGTAGTCGACTATGAAGTGGCGGACATATCATGCCGATGAATGAATTACATCGTGCAACCGCCGGAAAGTTGAGCGTTCGAGTCACGTCCGGATCCCAAACTGGTGGAATAGACAATGCGCCCACATGAACCAAATCAGTGACGCGAGGCCGGAAAATAAATAGATTTTATTTGCATTTTCCAGAAACTAGAGAAGGGGCCTGAATTAATCCCATTTGTGGCACTAAGGAGGTCGGCTTCAGCGGTAAGCAGAGGAATCCTGCTTGATTTAAAATCGCACGAAAAATTCGCGCTTGTTTCTCGATGGTGGCAACCTTGTGTAAGTGAAGCAGTCTTTCATTTATGTAAACAATAAGGCAAGGAAGAAATAACTGCTTGGCGTTTGAAACGTCCGGCGTGACAGCGGAGCGGTAAGCGGTCGACACCACGTGGTTTTAAGAAAATCTGAAATCAGGGCCATCAGCGATGAAAGCTTTTATGTAAGGCAAGAATGAAAAAAGTAGAAGGTCATGTTTCGCAATTACCTCTACAGCCAAGAGAGGCCCGGTGACTGTCATGCTGTTTGCATGCGCAGAAAACAAGTAAGCTTGCCAGTGGCTGTCCTCGAGTTTCGCAGTTAAAACCGCCCTTCTGTGCGTTCGTACTTAAAATTTCATTAATCGTGTGATAATTTAAACGTGAATGCAGATTTCTAATTCTTTGTCTAGATGGAAAGCAAGGACAACGTAGCCGCTTTTTCTTTTTCACCGCACTGGGTTCGTTTGTTCATAACCAGCGGATGGAACACATAAAATGAATACCATGGCTATCTTAATTGCCAGGAAGCTGCTATCAATTTCTTTTCATTCAAATATGACTCTCCATCCGGCTGACTGGCCTGATTCCAGTGACAGCGAGAGAACGGGGCAGTAATGAGCTACAAAATGAATCATAATTAAATGGAACCAGAATGAAATAACTATGCCACCCTCTTCATGGATAACAAAGCCCCATATCACCATAGACAAGGGCCGTAATAACACCTATCCTTACAGAGGCAGCATGCACAACACTTTTTGCGATTGAAATAAATCTTTGACACACGCGTGCTAAGGGGTTTTTAACAACAAATAGTGCATGCTTCATATTAACATCAGCCTAATTTTTATTAGAAGCGTGGTGCCTCCTAATCAGTGCGCTATAATGGCAATGCAAGCGTTTTGCACAACCCGGAAACTTCATGTTCCGAAGCTGCCTATGTATTCCTGGCACCAGAAAAATCCCTGAAAGAAACTTAACGGTTCTTCTTTCTCGTTAGCATGTTAATGAGTTTTGCAGTAAAATTCTGCCGCCGCGGTGGCTCAGTTGTTATGGTGCTTGGCTGCTGACCCGAAAGACGCGGGTTCGATCCTGGCCGCGGCGGTTGAATTTCTTTGGAGGAGAAATTGTAGAGGCCCGTGTACTGTGCGATGCCAGTGCACGTTAAAGAACCCCAGGTGGTCGAAATTTGCGGTGCCCTCCTGTACGGCGTCTCTCATAGCCTTAGTCGCTTTGGGACGTTAAACCCCATAAACCAAACCAGTAAAATTCTGTCTAGAACGCTAGAATGTGCCAGTGAGCCACCCTTGCAACGGGGCGAATGAAGTCAGTCCGAGTGCCGATCCTTGTTGCAATAATCTGCTGCAGCGCCACAGCGTGGCATGTGTTTATTTGGTAAAAACTACCGATTCTCTGAAAAAACCTAAATGTAAGCTTGACCACTGCGCACAAACCTGCCTACCTTAACGGCACGACTCATCCTATAACGCAAGTTGGGTGCAACTCTGCAGGACTATCGCAAGCAGTACAAAGTGCACACTCCTGGCGAGGAGTAGCTTGACCCAGCTGCACTTCGTCCCATCGTTGTGTGCGGCAGGTGAGCTGCACCTGTCAAGCAGTGTCTTGGCAGAGCTGCGTTTAATGCGTTTATTGCGACTGGATGATTGTAAAGAAAATATGCGCGGGATTACTCTGGCTCCAGCAGTCTAAGAGCCGGATGTTTTTTCTGCCCCAAAACGGGGTAGCCCACCATGCCAAAGGCGATTTTGCTACGCAGGCAAGCCGACTTTCGGATGTTGCACATGGCGCGCGACGACAACTCCCTGAACGGAACGTCCTCGCCGAACAGTTCACTCTGAGCTCGAGCGGCGCCCTCGAGCTCAGAGCTGACCGATCTTATTGGTCATGACACTGTGAAGTCTTGATTTTATTGGGCCAAGCGAAACATTGCTGTCACAGGTTTCCTTGCATTTTATAAAGGTGGGTCAGTGGTCATCATCTCACAGAGTGCCAGATCCGACTCACAGAAACCTACTTTGGTGTTTAAACACGATGTCAAAACAATTGGGTCGAAACTGCGTGAATAGAGACGGGAAAAAATTGAAGACACAGAAGGACGTGCCCCGTCTTTGAATTCAAGTTTACTGCTTGTCCCGCGGAAATATATGTGACCGGCGCAATCAACAAATGAAGAAATATCAACAATCAGCTGTGAAGATACGCCCCAACAACTACTGACGACGACAACTGGGGCGCCATAACCTTGCCGTTATCGCCAAGCTACCCCGGCCCCCTCCAGTATTCGAGTTACAACCAAATGTTAGCGCAGTCGTTCCTCGTATTTCCCCTCGTAATAAGCCGCCGGAGCTTCTGGCTGCGAATGGAGTCGTCGTTCGCTCTTCTCGGTGGTCTCTGAAGCTTCTTGTTCGCGCTTCTCGATTGCACCTTCCTCCGGCGACTTCACCATTCGCCTTTTCGTTTCGCTCTTCCCGTTTCTCGCTCTTCATCTGTTTCCGCACCCCGTTTAATGTCTTCGCTGGAGTCCTTCGGGTAACGCCTCGCTGTATCTACTGGATCGGTTGACTGACGTTGGCGTTCTCTTCTTTTTTGCTTTACTGTTAATCTTGTCGTGCATGCCCTTCAGCTTCGGAATCTGTCCAAGAACAGGCTTAGTCAATGATTGACCGTTTGCTGCACTGCACCTTCCTCCGGCGTCTTCATGCATCGCCTTTTCTTTCTTGCATCTGAATATGTCCGCAGCCGCGTTTATGGCTCTTCACCTTTACACTCTTATCCAATCGGCTACAGCTTCATCCACACCTTGCTACCAACAGCTGCAGCAGGAGTGAATTTCCTCCGAGACTTCCAGATGACGAGTGAAAGCTGTTCCGCTAGCGACCAGTCAAGTGGTGGCCACGAAACGCAAGAGCGAAATAAAATTTAAACGCACAATGAGAAAGCGATTGATTAAAAGCAAAATACACAATTAAACTAAGGCAGGTATGTCGCATCTCGTTCTATGATTACCTGGAACTTTTTTCAGCTTTATTACTTTTATGCAAATAAAGACTCAGAACTGAAAGCAGCGAAAATAGTTTCATAAGGACCCTAGCAACCTGGGGCCATTTGCTTGGTATATGACCAGCATTTTTTCAGGCAACCAGCGCGCGACGACGGATAGTCACATATCTTTTTGTTTCAGCAACAATAATATCAGACTTCTATAGTGTGAAGCACGCTATCTTGACGCCGAGTGCTCTTAATTCGGGCATTTCAGAGCGCATTGAGAAACTGCCTCACATCTCCTCTAGGAAATACGCAACAGCTTGAGGAGAACATAACCAGAATCGCAAACAACGTGTTTTATTGCTGCCGGCCTTTGAGGGGCATTGTTGCTCAATATAGCTTGAAGGTCGTGCCTTCTATGATCAAGTTTTCCCTTTCGTTGCAAACGTTGATTTTGCGGGTAATTTCACTGAAATACTTTAGCGTAGCGGTTCGAGTCCTTGGCACAAACGACGAGAATTTTCCACCAGAAGGCCGCCGCGTAGCACTGAGGGCGGCTGGGACCCTGAGACTTCAGAGCATGGCGCCTGATCCGGCACCGCGGAGGCAGCCTGGCAGGTACACCCGCGTCTCTGCCCATTTGGTTACATGGGAGGCCGGAGTTCGCGGTGACACAAATGAGGAGAGGCCGGCCGCTGACAAACGCCAGGCGATGAAGTTCAGCCGCATGGCGACAATGTAACTCGTGGCTGCGACCACAAGCAGGACGGCGAAAACAGCGAAGGCCCGCCACATGCTAACCGTGTCCATTTTGATCGATTGGAACACGCCGCCCGGCGCGGAAGTTTGGGGCGTACCGGGCTCGTCCTCACTGGACGGGGGCTCTCGTCTCAGCTCCGTTTCGCCAGGGGACGCCTGCGGAACTCCGTCGCACGCGGCCTTTCGGAGGCCATCTTCCACAGAACGACTCCCGCACTTCCACCTGGGCGACCACGTCTTCTATGGTGTGTCTGTCGGCACCGGTCGCCAGTCCTCTGTCCAGGGAAGCTCTGCGCCCGTTTCTGAGCTTGGCTCGCGCAGATTGCGCGCATGCATTGGCAAGCGTCATCTGCATTGTCGTTCGCTATCTTCTTCCAACGAAAGCCATGTTGGGGTTATTTTCCTCGTACTAGCAAGGATCTGCTGCCCTTCAATACGGCGCATTCAAAAATTGTGAAGCGCGCCATCGTCTCGGTATGCTTTGAGTCCTCGATTTCGAAGTCCTATCCGCACCAAATGCACGATAGCCTAAGAAATCAGATGGGACGCCTTTTGGCTGCTGGCTTCTCCTCGGTGGTGTTGACTGCTGTCACTGAAACCCTCCTCCAAAAAACAAAACGCTGCACCAGTCCAAAGAATCTTGAAGAAAGGGGCCCTGCGGTAAAACCTCAAGTCATCCCTTATGTGCACAAAGTGTCACACAATTTGAAGAAGGTGGCTAACAGGCACAAGGTACCGCTCGTATTTTCAGGCCCAAACAAGTTGAGCAAACTTATACCCCGGATTTGTGGCACTGAGCTCCCTGGGTGCAGCATAAAACATCAGTGCGCCTTCATACGCGGCATGGAAGGAGTGGTGTACGAGATACCCCTCACCTGTTGAATGTCCTATATAGGGCAAACGGGGAGGTGCATCAACAAACGCCTTGGGGAACATGACAAAAACGAAGCGAATAATAAAGATAAATACGCCACTTTTGTGAGCCACGTTAACACGCGGAAGTGTCCCCCTCGACTGGAAAGGGCGAGGATTCTGGGCAAGAGCAAATTCAAGCAGGCGATGCTTTTATTGGAAGCCTTTCACATAAAGAAAAAGGCAGCCTTGTGCGTGAGTGACACTTCAGTTAAGTTGTATGCGGCAGTGTATGATTTTCTGAGCAATTATGTTCGTGCTAGGCGATAAGTCACGGCTGCGATAAGGCACGTTGTGTGTAAATGTTGGCGTTGCCCGAGACTATAAATGTATGTGTTTTTTTCGAGCAATAAACAGTTGGAAGTTGGCGCCTGCCTGTTGTCTCCCCGTCCCTTTTTGTGTCCTCGTGAAATTATTTGTGCCTAGGTGGGTTTTTTTTCCCCAAATTTCAAGAAAGCCATGAAAGCTGGCCAGTGGCGCTTCCCAAGTTCTCCGTTGAAATCTTCTCGGCTGCGATCACTTCGATAGTGATCGCTTTATTCTGTAGACTGCGGTGGAGTGCAGCAAGGGTAGCAGTAGGAGTCAGACAGCGAGAATTAGAAATTGGGATAAATTTAGGGAGTGCATGGGCGGAAAGGAAGAGCACATAATTGAAGATTTTGACGCATGGGCGTAAACGCTTTTGGGGGAAATGTAAGCGCGAACTATAAAGATTAAAGCCATTGTCCAGCGTTCATTTTATCTCTGGGAAGCGAGGAGAGGTCTCACAAAGAGGCGGAGGAGGCAGAAGCTAAACAGGAAACTAAAGAAAAGAATGAACAGCTCACGGAGCATCCGAAGCAGTGTGTCTCGAATTTAGCACAGCATCTGCGACTCTTTTAATGGTAGCATTTCCCTCATGATATCTGGTTCATATTGAGATGACTGATGGAACCAGGAAAGAGCAAAACAGATGTAACAAGTGAAGGCGGACTAGTTGGTGGTTGACAAAGGAATGCATATTGCAACCGCACAAAACGACGCGAAACGAATTGAGGAAAGCAGAGGACAAGCCGCGGAACTTCAACTAAGGTTTACTACAGGAAAACCACATTTATACAGGAATCGTAATCACACCTGATGAAGAGCCGATACCATCAAATAACACAGGCATGTGGGCGAGCCTGGCACAAGTTAGCATCTAGATAGTTAAATTCTTTCTTGGATAAAGATACGAGGGGGGGGGGGGACCGGCAAAACATTGTCGCTATTGTAGTAACTGCACGCCTAGGTTCCGCGACACAATTGTCTTGAAAAAATTGACGACCCAGCTTAGGAGGGAAATTTTCGTAGCCTACTGCATAAAAAAGAAAATGACCGTTGCATAAGCTCCACTTCCGTATCTTTATCCAAGAAAGAATTTAACTATCTAGATGCTAACTTGTTCCACGCTCGCCCACATGCCTGTGTTATTTGATGGTTTGATTACGATTCCTGTATAAATGTGGTTTTCCTGTAGTAAACCTTAGTTCAAGTTCCGCGTCTTGTCCTCTGCTTTCCTCTCTCGTCCCTCGTCGTTTTGTGCGGTTGCAATATGCACTCCATTGAGCAAAACAGCATAAAGCAAATCTATTAAAACCTGTAGACAACTTCAATGGGAACGAAAGTGAGCTCAATGCAGAACTTAAAAGTGGATACATAGTCAGAACGTGTCGGTTTCGAAATGGAAGAATACACAGGAACACACAATGAGGGAATGTACGAGGAGATCTCAACCTGGTAGGTGTGTGCCGCTTTCATGCACAGGAGGAGGGATACCTGCCGTGGCGGAGATCGGATGAGCATCAAAACGCTAGCTACCTTGGACGAAAAGTCGCTGGAATCTATCATGCAATCCTTTAACGAATGCTCGTCAGGAGGAAGAATGGAAGACGGCAGGAATTATGCTTATTCCTAACCCTATATAGAGATCATTATCGAGAATTTGAGGCCAATATGGTTAAATTGGTGCACCTCCACGGTGATGGAAGCAGTAATATATAAAAGAAATTAGACATTGAGATGAAAGTGGCTTCTTCCCAAACACGATGATTGGTTTAAGATCAAACGTTTCGTCTCAAGATGTACTTTTACAGTTAAAAAAATGATCGACAAACCAAGATACTATAAGAGCAGGGCAATTCTAGCATTAGATCTCAAGGTGCCGTTGATAATGTCGCCACACTTATTTTAGACACTCTACAGGCGCCCCCGTGCGGTCTATCTTCGTACATGGATTGCTACCCAGCTACTCCGCCAAAATGTCATCAGATGCTGGTAGAGCGTCCTCACAGTACTTGGCGAGAGCACTGAGCAGGGCACAGCAGGACTACCCTAGAGCTGAGCAGAAGACGATGATGTCCGGCGCGCGACAAAGGACGAAGACAGACCGCACGGCGGAACAAGAAGAGGAAGAGGCGTCGCTTCTTCACGCTGCCCGCCAACCTCTTGTTCCTCCGAGCCCGGTGAACGAGAGCGGAACATGGTCAAGGACTACTACCAAGTGCTCGGAGTAGACAGGAGCGCGGGCAACGAGGACATCAAGAGGGCCTTCCGGAGGCTGACGCTCAGATACCATCCCGACAAGAACAAGGCCCCCGACGCAGAGGAGAAATTCAAGGAGATAAACGAGGCTTACGGTGCCTTGACTGACCGGAAAAAACGTGAGGTCTACTTCAGCTCAGGCGGCGAGGGCTACCGGAGCGGATTCTCTTCCAACGGCGGCAGCCATTTCAGCCCGGAGACAGTCTCCTTCAGTCATCACTTCAGCGGTGACCACCAAAGGAGGTCAGATGAGTTCTTCAGGAACTTACGTCGACGTAGCGATCCTGCCAGCGCCTATCAGCAAACGTTCGCTTCTAGCGGCACTTTGCAACAGACTTTTGGGCCAGGCAGCAAATTCCAGCAAACGTTCGGTCCTGGAGGTGCCTTTAAGCATATGTTCCGAGCCGGCGAGAGCTTTCAGCACACCTTTGGTTTGAACTGTGGAACGTTTCAGGCGACCTTTCGTTTTGGCAGTGGGTCCGCGATGTTCTACCACTCCGCAACCTCCTCCTTCGGCGGCGCACCTACCGGTTCGCAGACGCGTTCAACGGCGCCTTCGTCTGGCCACACTGCAACCGGCTCTACGGAGAGTGCCTACTCTCGCCAGTCAACAAAATCCTCTGCCACCGGGAATTCCAACCAACGCAAGCAGCAGGTTTCTCTGGTCGAGCAGGAAATTTTCGTAACCCTGGAGGAAGTCTTCCTCGGCTGCTCGAAGAAGGTGAAGATGGTTTGGAACATCGAGGCACCGGACGGCCACATCGTGAGGCGCGATGAGAAGCTCGTCCGGCTCAACGTGAAGCCTGCAGTGCCTTACGGGACCAGGATGGTCTTCCAATGCCAAGGAGAAAGGACGTCAACGGGCTCGCCTCCGGCTATTGCCTTCGTGATTAGCGTAAAGGAGCACGCCCTGTTAAAAAGGGGACCGAGCAGACATCCAGTACACCGCACATCTAACACCCTGGCAAGCTCGGTCGAGCTCGAGGATTGACATACCTACCTTGACGACGGGTAAGATCTCACTGCCCTTGAAAGGACCTGTGAGGCCTGGAACAGTGAGACGCATCGGGGTACAGGGCTTACCTTTCCGTGGATACTCCAAGAGGCGTGGTGATCTCATCGTCATATTCCGGGTGCTCTCTCCGGCCGTCTAACTAAACACCGACAAGAGAGGCTGCAGATGTTGCTGGAGCCTTGTGCATGGACTTCGCGAAATGAAACCGTCAAGTTAATAAACACTTTTATTTTGAGCACGATCACTTACACAGGGTCATATGTGAAATGGAAGAAGAGTAGAACTAGTTGGACGTCGTAATACTCAAATTATATAAAAGAGCACTTGTTAACCAGTTAAACGAGGAATAGAAACGATAATATATGGGCATTCAGAACACTGCCGACTAAATTATAGAAGGCCAATTGATATCGCAGAGGATACGGCCATAAGGAAGCAGGACAGGAAGGAACGTAGTCGATAGACTAGGCCTCCCATGCATTTGGTATACGGAGGCCACAGAGAACTTCGAAATCCAGCTCAGATGCAAGATCGAGGTGCAACCCATTCCGAGCAATATGCACCCCGAATTAAATAAGGGAACTAGAAGGGCTGGGACGAACACTATTAGAACATGGCGCTGGTTGGAAGAGGAAATTTAAGTGGACATAACAGGACCGTTCAACAGAATATCAGCCACAGCATGCACGGATGCGCTGGAGAGATTAGTTATTGAAGCATCAATTCGATGCCAGGGAATCGTAAAGGCGGAGGAGGCGGCAATTGCTTTGACGATGGTTTCTCAGAAGGCCTCCTGTGTAAATACATACTCCTAAATGGCATGCCGTAACTATGCCAGAGGAAGGATGAATAAACACGCAGACAGAACAATAAGTCCTAAATAAGATAGACCTGTAATGTATAGTCATGTGAACTCGAGGACATCCTGCGGATGTTGTAAACGAAGGCGCTCACGCTGCTGTCCGCGCGCCATTACGCCGGGTCCCCGAACACTAGCAAGGACAAAATTATTCGCAACCGATATTAACCTAAAGGGATTTGCTCCAACAATTGAACTTAAAGAAAAAAGTATACGCCGAACCACGCAACAATCTAAAGAGAAAGCAAGGGTTCTTTGACGTTCGCTGAACTCATTGATGCAGCATTCAGTCTCCAGCACAGAGTGTACGGCGCGAGGTAGCGACTCTGATACTTGCACCTGTCCCCGGTAGAAGGGCTACCAAATTTGTGGGACCGCGGACGCACGACAGAGGCTCGGTGGCTGCTCTATTTTTGCCGGCGGCACCGCTGCCAGAGCGCTCAGTTTCGTCTCCGTCTTGCCTTCCTACCACAGATTTCTTTCCATACGAAGCTTGGTGCAGTGTTCAGTGTTTGCCTGCAGTCTTCATTGTTGTGGCCAGTGGATGTGTTTTTGCGCCCTCTCGTTTCGCTACGTGGCAGTCATTCGCTCAGCTCAAGTACATAGCTTACTGTGATGACGCAGGAGTACGGTGGCCGATTGGTACGCGATGCGGCGCCAATGGGTCGTTTGAGCTTTGGGTACTCAGAAGAGGCGCCTGGTTAGGCTGTAGGTCCCACTGGGCGCTTGACCCATCAGCGAAAGCTTTATTTTTTTACAAAGAAACTTGAGTGATTCTTGCCGAGGCATACGTGTGCCCCGTATGCACGTGCACGGAAAAGGAAACGTAGAGGAAGGCAGAGGTTCGGAATGCACTGAATCCAAGGCTGTTTGTATGTGTGCTCGGAACCCCTCCTTTCCCAAGTATATGGTTAGCTCATATATTTTCTCCAGTCGTTGATGAGCTCACGGAAACTTTACTTTCCTTTCCCTAACTATCGATTGATGATTGATTATTGATTATTGGTTGCTGTTCCTCCGAAGGGCGGAGGCAGAGGGCTTAAATCTCAGCGCTCTGGGTTATGCGGGGGCTGATTTCGTCTAATCAACGCTTCAGCCATGGTATAAATAGCTTTCTCGTTTATTGTTTCTATTTGTTTATTTATGTTTAAATGTATAGCTAACCTTCTTTTTCTGCTGCCGAGTAATGAGAATGTTTGCAGGGCCGAAACCATCAATCCATCATGAAACCCGATTTCATCATCAAGTGTTCCCTCAGGTCGCCACGTGAAGGGGAAACTAAACTGGCGTAGTCGCGACAGGATCTCAACGTCTTTCTACTGGAGGCATTTGACGGAAGGGAACAAGTCGCTGGACAAGGTACAGAGTAGTTTGTCCTAAAGGAGAAAACGTGAAGCTGCGTCGAGGAAAAGACGTCGGGAAGCTTCAAAAGCACTGGTCGATTTCGAGAGGACGTCCGAGGCTCAAGTCAGCGAGGAGCTCAGGAGCCGGGCGAAGACAAGCCGTCGAGGGTTCGAGACAGCAAGCTGCTGAAAGGAACCAGGCGTCCACATCGAAAGGTTCAGAGCAAGAACTAGGCGACCAAGTCAAGCAAGTTGAAGCCCGCGAGTTGCTGAGAGAGCCAGGACTACACTCATCCGCATCAAGGAGCCTGCTCTTGTCACTCAGGACGACGAGATCACCGTGGCAGTGGACAGCAACCAGCGAGGTAGGAGACCTTTCTCCTTTCTCCGAATTCACCATGCCGGTGTAGCATTTACGCACTAGAAATGATAGCACAAAAAAAGGACATGGCTGCCTTACGGTATGATCGGGAGGGCATGATGCGACGTGTGGAAATTGAGGAGGCAGAAAAGCTGCTTGAAATCGAGAATCTCAAACTCGTAATTGAGTGGGAAAAGATAAAGCTTGCACAAGTGCAGTTGAAATCAAACTGGGGAACGAAAGCTGATAGCGAGATGTCATTTGTGGCAGTTCAATGTTTTCACTGCATGAACTGTGGGCATTTAATGATTGAGTGTCCAAAATCGAAGGGAGAACAAAATATTCCTGCTGTGAGGAGAGATGTGTGCAGACTAGTAGCCCATGTGGAGATGCTGATGCCTGGTAAGCTGGGTTCCCAATCGGAGACGACTGTTAATAAGATCAGTCAACCAGACATGGTGGAGGACCAGTCATGTATCGATTCGATACCAAAGGGCGGAGTTCTGAAGCCTGTGTGGATTCCGGGACCGAAATAACGCTAGGAGGAGAAACGATTCAGTTACTTTCTTGGGGTAAGGGCTCCGATGAAATAAAACAGGAAGATGTGGTTCTCCAGGTAGCAGAAGCTGATCTGTCGTGTGCGCCGATAGCCACAGCTCTGGAAGCTGCAGCAGTTAGCCAGGAGGGCCTAACCCTGTGTGCGATACCAGAAGGGATGGCTGAGGGCATAGGGGTATTACTCACGCCCGTGACGAACTTGATGCCAGATCAACCAAAGATAGAGCAGAACCAGAAGGTACATGAGTGTATTTCTCGCGAAGAAAAGTTCAGCACCGTGCCAGAACCAGTTGGCGCTAAGTCGGGGGTAGCAGTAAGGGTCGAGGAGAAGCAGGTTCCGATAGCGGGAACACTTTTTGGAGGCGATGGTAAACTAGCTGTCAAAGATGAAGTGGTTAGCCAGCCGTTGCTCACAATATTCGCCGGGACAGCAGATCTGCCTGAAGATGTAGGCAAGTTGATAATATCTGAAAGGCTGTCGCTGCTAGAGCAGCCAAAAAGAGAGCGGCTACATGAAGAAACAGAGAGATCTGAATTTGGAGAGAATTTCAAAATTTCCCACGAACCTGTTCTAGACAACCCTGAGGCCCCAGTACAGCTTCAGGCAGTTCCGGAAGCTGCAAAAGTTTTTTGAGCAGATTGTGAGCTAACAGGGATCGCTGCAATGGATTTCGCGGCAGTTACGGAACTGGGGAATTTGGGTAATGCATCTATCCCTGTGGGTATCAGGATGGAGAAGAGACAGTATGTAGCATTACCTGAAGTGAGCAAGCAAGATGATGAATGTAACTGTGAGAAAAAAATGCTAGATGGCATGATTTTCTTTGAAAGGAATGTCGGCGGGCACCTGTACAAAGAGATAGCACTACCTGAAACTCGATCTAAAACTGCACGTGAGGGAACCGATGAGAGGCGTAACCCTAATGTGGAGATCAAAGGGGCGAAGGCAGACGGGATAGGAGCAGCAATCTTCGTAGTTTGCGGGAAGCCGGTGAGCTCTACCGTTCCGATAGCGGCGGCAACCTCTGCAGCCGGCACTGTGCCGGATAATTCGGAGTTATGGTCCGATCATTTATGGACAAAGCGGTAGGGCGACGACTGCGGTCACCGAGTTAGGCTTCGCGATGACGGCTTAGAGGCAGAATCCCAAACTTCGTATCATCGGGCTATATCACGTCGCAGTGCGTGGAGCAGAAGGGGTGCAACGGCGCCGCGGTGGCGGCTTCCAACAGCCATGTAGAGGTAAGACGTTGCCGGCTGCGTGGCAGTGCTATTCCCTCTGCCCCGTTAGTTCCCAGCAAGGAAAGTTGACGCCAGGCCGGTTGTGTGCGATCGTGTGCTATGGATAGTGAACGATGCGTTCACGAAGCGAGCTGGCGAGATTTCGCCGTCTGACACGCAAGCAGTCTCAAGTGACTCTGCCGAACATTTCAACTCACGGCTTGCCATCTTGGGTAGATTGGTTGCAGTCCAATGGGCAGGTTTCCTTTGAACAAAGTGACGCCATCAAAACCGGATCATTGTGGCAGGTGGCAACATGCCACATAGATCCCGTTTTGATGACGTCACCTAGTTCACGTGACTAGGTGGCAGGTGGGTCCCTGCTTTTCGGTCACAAAGCCGACGACGCATTTTGTACAGAACGGGAGCCTTAACGCTGCGTTGTTAAAACTGTGGGGACGGTTAAATCACCTAAGAGTGACATGCCATAGCATTACATTTCACATGTGACAGCTTCTGTCGCGATTTCTGAGTGTGTTTGCGTCCGTTTCTTTAAAATTTTTCGTCCATCAGCCGCAAAATACGCCTGATTTGGGGATGGATGCAGCCAGACCAGGCAGACACCTCAACTCTAGTGCCAAATTCGCACCGCTGGCTGCAGAAGCAGATATCCTCTCCGCTGCGACGCTGCCGATATTTGCATATGTCACATCTTTTTTTGGTTTTTGATTTAGATTGTCTATCTAGGTTGCTGTCTAGGCAATAGCTTGCTCACAACATGGTGTTGCTCACCACCCATGTTCTCATGACGTCACAAGGTCACGTGACCTCTCTCGACAATGATTAAATTAATTACCACTTGCCAAGGTGGACAGCTTGCCCACTATTTGGTGGCCAGGTTTACACCTGCCATGGAAGGCTGGTTATCATGACGTCACAAGGTGGCGTGGCCTCTCTCTATACTAATCAGTAAATTTCGTCACGGTCAACGACGAAGAATTTGTGTGACGACAGCTCAGATGTTACCGTATTAAAAAAGGAGTGGTCGAAATATCGCATGGGTAGCCCGTCTCCTGAAAGGCCTGCCAGCGTAAAACGTCCCATAAGTACCCAGCCCTAGAGCTGCATGAAGGCACGAGGGACGAAGAGTGAGCACAAGGCTGCAAGACCGAAAACACGCGCAGCCCAAGAAGCTGAGAGGAGGAAGAGCAAAGATGGGAGGAAAGCCATGATTAGGCTACTTTCGTTGCAGTCCCGCCCACGCTAGGGCAGAGAAAGGGTGTGGATGAAGCAGAAAGAAAAGGTGTAAAAAAAAACGAAACAACAACTGGCGAAAGGAATACCCTGAAAAACCGTGACCCTAGAAAGCCAAGAAGAGCCCCCGTCATGGTCACAAGAACAACAAAATTGGTTGGGACACTTAAACTTCGCCTTAAGCATAGGACGCGACGGCGTTTATGTGTTTAAGCCCATAGTACTGCGGCAGCTGCAGTTAGCATCACCCAGATTGACGAAACGTCTTCTGTGCACTTTCAGCTGCCTTGCCTCTCGGTATTGCTGGTCTATTGCCGTCGTTCTTTTTGTGTTCGGGACTTTCCACAAGTGTTCTGCGAAAGTTTTCTGCATCCTGACGCACAGTCCCGAACAAGAAAGATCGAAGGCTTCCTTGTCGCCAACCACAGCCGGCGGGCCACCAAATGCGACATCAGGTTTGGTTTTGGTTTATGGGAGTTTAACGTCCCAAAGAAACTCAGGCTACGAGAGATGCCCTAGTGAATTGCTCCGTAAATTTTGACCCCCTGGGGTTCCGAAGTGTACACGTACATCGCAGAGTAGACGTGCCTCTTGAATTTCGTCTCTATCGAACTCAGGACGTGGGATCGAACCCACATCTTTCGGGTCAGCAGTCGAGCGCCACAACCACTGAGCCATCGCGGCGGGGCAACGGCGACATCTTGGGAGTGCATCTTCTGTAGGCCTATCTGAACGTATCCGGCATTTTGGCGGCAGTGGCAGCTCTCACCACCCTCGCCGTCAAAAGTCTTCTATTTACTTTCAGGTGAGTTTTGAAGCTCGGTTTTCTTTGGCACTAGTACTGCCGGCGCTGCCAAGATGCTGTGTACCATCGAAGAGCTTCTTTATTATGAACAGTGCTGTTACTCCAGCCGCAACATACCGCGTTTCTGTGTGTACAAAATCACACTTTTTGCTGATGCACTTTCTTTCAATTGTAATGAGAGCTGCTATCTGTTTTATGTCGCGGCGTGTTCCGGCTTCAGGGCTCCCTCAAGATACTTCTAAAAGTATATGGGACGCGTTCAAGAAAGTCTGGAAGTGTAGCATTCAAGGGAGGCAAATTGAAGAATACAAGTGGGACACCGGATCATTCTGAGACAGATATCCAAGTACTGCTGCTTGACATAGGTACCAAGCCGAACTTTCCTGAGTGTTTAGTAGCCGCCTTAGCTCAGTGGTTATGACACATACTGCTGACCCGGAGGACGCGGGTTCGATTCCAGCCGCGGCGGTCAAATTTGGACGGAAGCGAAATTCTAGCAGCTGCTCTCCTGTGGGATGTCAGTGCACGTTACAGACGCCAGGTGGTAGAAATCTCCGGAGCCCTTCACTACGGCGTCACTCATAGCCTGCGTTAGTTGGGGACGTTAAACCTCCGCAAACCACAAACCATAGAAAAAATAGATCGCATTGTGAATTCAATTCCGTTTTTTTTTTCAGCGGAATTCGAAAAGTTTGCAGTAAGTATTGATGCCCAAAAAACGGCGAGAAATAGGCTGAAAGAGCGAGTGCTCAGCTCGGAAAAGAACAGTGATCCCACTGAACTGGTTGCGATAAAAAAATAATATTGGAGATCTGGAATGGCGTAGTAGACGACTCGGTCTTGACTTCCAAGGTATCGTTTATAGCGAAAAGGTAGATTTGCTGGCAAATGTCAATGACGTGTGCTCAAAACTGCACCGTGATCTGCTTGCTCCTGAAGGCGTTATGGATGTTCACAGGTTGCCCGCAAAAAACAGCTAGACGTCCGGAGTTAGTGTGCGTTTCCGATAAAAAGAAACTAGAGATAAATGGATTGCCGCAAACCTGACGCTGAGGCCTCAGGACCGCCGTGTGCGCATCGCTTGCAACATGACAAAACACACGCGCCAACTCTTTTCTTCGTCAATGAACGGGCAAAGCAGGTTGACTCTAAAATTCGCTTGGCATGCAAACTGCATTGTGCTGGTCAGGAAGCGGCAAGGTGATAACGCTGTTGTCATTCGGTCTGACAGTGACCTTGCCGCGCTTACCTCTTAACCGCACTATCAAGCATGCATTACTAGGAGCTACTACTTCCCCACCAACTTAATCACTATTGGGACTTGATAAGTAATTTTTCAGTGCTATAGCTGAACGTTAATTCAATCCAAAACAAATGCGGCAACCTTGATTACTTTTCTGAAGGACGGAAACATAACTTTGACGTTATTTTGTTAACGGAAATGTGCGCTGCTGGTGAGGCTGATTTTCTAGTACTTCCTGGGCATACAGACATCCTTTGTAAATCCTCCTTCATGTGGAGATGTGTTCCAATCTATCCTAAAACTGATCTTAAACTAATTTGTTGCCTGAATTAGGTGGGACAACTACCAACTACGAAGTGCTTAGTGTCAAAACAAATTATAAGTTTGTCTCAGTAGTGGTCTGCAGACTACCACCATACGTGAGTCTCTAGAATTTTACAAAATTCTTCCATACTTTTCCTGGCTTTAACTGCAGGGAAAACGATCTGGTATTATGATTTGGTATTTTTAATATTCACAATAGGGAATCTCCTGGTCCTACATGCGAATTTCAAGAAAAAATCACACCTGTTGGCTTCTTGAATACAGTACCGTATACCTGCAAGGTTTTTCAAATATCAACTGTTCTTTATCTAAATGTAGTTGATATTGCCTGCCCTCTAAAATATCGGGCGCCTGCTTTTCTGTAGAAGTCAACATCTTCTTCACAAGCTTTAAACCTTGTGGCAGGTCGGCTGCAGCAGCTAATTTCTAAACATACGGAACCCATGAGTCAATTGAATTTCTTCGAATCGGCCCTGGTGAAGTTTTTTTTATTGTACGCAATCTTAATGCAACTCATAGCGTTGATTACGATGGTCTTCAAATTAAAACCATTAAAGCTGTGGTAGATAAAACAGCCGCATGCTTAGCGCAAATATTTAGCACTTGGCTATCTTTGGCCATTTTCCGAAGGGAATGATGAATGCCAAAGTTTCTGTTATCTTTATAGGAGGTAAATAAAACAACCTGTCTAACTGTCGTCTAATTTCTTTCCATCATATCTTTTCTTAAGATTTAGAATAAGTAATCATAAAACCAACCGCGAGTTTTCTTGCCACAATAATATGCCATAATAACATAGTTTCACTTTGGATTCAAAACGTAAATCTACTGAACCGGCCTCACTATAACATATAAAAATAATACTGGAAAGCATTGAATTAAAGAAGACAGAATTTTAGTGGAATTTACTAAACCATTTGATTTTCTCTATCACAATATAGTTCTCCATAACTTAGAAACATGAGGTGTTTCCGGTACGTGACTTAATTTACTTGGCTCATGTATAGCAGAACGTTAGCGGGCAACTTCTGTTGACGAAAACATAACCAGCTTCAAATTCACTAACTGTGGCGTCTCTTGCTTTTTCATGTTTATATTAATGATATCATCAGTTTAGCGGACGCCATAAAATATGCGGTACGCTGACGATGCCAGTATTTTCCTCAGTGACCCGTTTGGGGAACTGTGTACATCGAATGGCTTAACATACCATTGCGGTGGCTTATTGGTCAGAGCATCGGCCTCACAAGCGGAAGGTGCGGGGTTCACACCCCAGTGCCGCCGGGTACCCACCGGTGATACAATGGGCACAAGCCATCCTCTGCTCTGATGAGCGGAATATTTATTGCGAAGTGTTTGGGAAATGGGTCTGTGACCGCACCGAGAGTAGAAGAAAAATACCTTGTGCCGTGGCGCTCTTTGGCCACAGATGCCCTTGCGCCATAAAAATGCATAATCATCATCATCGAATACCTTTAAATTATACACAATAAATTTAACGCGGCATTCTTTGGGAGAGTTAATTTTTCAATTTTAGTGATATTCCACTTTTTCATTGATTAATAACATTCCAGTTAGACTCCGTAATAACGATCTTGAAATCGGTAAAAATGTTAAGCTCCTTGACGTCGTTTTTGACACATGCATAAGATGGAATGATCAGGTAAACTTCTTTTCAAGAAACTATCAGTGACAGTCGGTTTTCTATCAAGATGTCTATACGAAAATTCCTTTCGACTGAAATCGTTACTTTGCCTTGCAATCGTATTATCACACCTGAACTAGTGCAATCTAGTATGGTCAGCAACGTAAAAAAGTAACGTTAACAAATTATTAGGTATGCAAAACAAAGGAATTCGGCTTTTTGCTGTAGCTGGTTAGAGTGATCACACACGAAGGTTTTTTCCTTAATGTAAGATTGTACTTGTTGATCGGATCTGTGACCATCGTATCAAGCTTTCTCAGCCTATTGGGTGATTTTCTTAGTACTCTAGCTGAACCAACGCCTGCATCGGAAAGTTTTACGCGAGGCTCCGAGAAATTGGTTTTTCCGCGCACTCGAACTAATTATGGCAAACGAGCATTGCAGTTCCTAACATAAGATACAGTCCACAAATACCAGAAAATGTAAGTAACGTTCATCCTTTCTCTTAAAGATTTTAAATTTGATTTTGTGATTAGGAATGAGTAGACTTTTCTCGGCGCTTATCTGCATCTCTTCTTGTATATCTGTGCTTTGCGTATTATTTCGTAAGACAGTTTGCCTTGAGCATAATGTGAGATTATATTGCAGAGATATTCAAACATACTATCTGCGGTGTATTCGTCATGGCCTCAATTGGGTGCGTGATCACGCTGCCTGTGTATACCGGCTTTAGTTTTGTTTTATTAATCCCTCCTCCACAAGCACGTTTTGTTTGTAGAGCAACAGACACACCCAAGCTGCTCAAATGCACCTTTTAGTCTTGGTTACATATCTGCCACATGTAAGTAAAGGTTAACTGAAACTTATTAATTATTATTATTTCCTCTATGCAGAATTTGTTGCTTTCGGCTTTTAATAGTAGATCCCTGGGAGTCCTCATACCACTCTTGGCGCAGTGGTGGAGCTGTTAACCGATGCATGACTGTCCTACGACGGCAGGTGCTGCCACCGGCGGGGGCTGCGAAACCCAAGTTACCCTTTACGAGCAACCTCGCGCGGCCAATCAATGTTTAACTGCCTCCTGCCGCAGTGGTCACTTCGCTCACAATACGGTAGGCAGGTTATGACGACGCCACAAGGTCACGTGACTTCGGTGGTGGTTGCTTCTCCGCGGATTTGTCGAGTGATTGAGAAAAACATTTAATGCACAGAACAAATCGAGGTCACTTGGGTGGGCCCTCTTTCCATTCCAGAAGCTCACTAAATTTTCCTGCCGGTCTAGCCCGGTTAAACAGCCAAAGCTGGTCTCCCCGGCGTGAGCTAGACATCGCCGTCTCTGCTCAGGGAATTTCAAGGAAGAAAAAAAAACAACGCACGAAAAACGGGACGGAAGAAGGAAAAACCTATGTTCGATTACCATAACTGTTAGCAGAAAGGCACGCCTTTTCAATTCAGCAACGGCGATTCTGGAGGCTTCAATTTTTCACCTTGTGTATCCACTGCTATTCACGGAATGTCCAAGGCGATCGAGTATGGTGCAGATGTTCTTTACTGTTTGCTTCAAAGGACAAAACAGCGAAGAAATGGCAGGCCTTGGGTCCAACTTTTTTTTCTATCTTCATGAATGATCTCCCACAAGCCATCCGATTTTCAAAGGCCCTAATGTACGCGGATGACACTGCTCTTTTTTTCTCAGCTGAATTGCTCTCGGAACTGCAAACCATGATGACATCTTAACTGTCTAATATTTCCTCATGGTTTTGCGCAAGCCACTTAACAATAGACGTAGGAAAAACTAAGTATTTAATATTCCCCTCTAGGAGAAGGAACATTGGCAATGATACGATTCACATACCATTAAAACAACCCTAGAATTAAGCAGGTGTATTCTATTCTTACAAATACCTCAGCGTCATCTTTGACCAACACCTGCATTTACAAGAACACATCAAAAAGGTGCTTAAAAAGATAGCTTTTAGCTGCTATGCACTTATTAAGGCAAAGCAGTTTTTTTCCGTACAGTGCAGTCCGTTACTTGTTCTTCGCGCTTTTTCACTGCGACATTAGCTACTGCTGCGAATCATGGGGTCCAGCATACACAACCTATTTAGTTCCTATACAGGGACTGCAGAAGAGAGCATTGCATGTAATTGCCCTGGCGTCTTGAAGCAATGGTTTCAGTTGTCGACATAAGGAGCATAGCGTATTGCCATTTCAATCCATACTTTATTGCAAAGTGTGTGCATTGATAAATAATAATATTACTACTAATACTCTTCTGCCACTAAGTTCTTGCTTATTGCCATACTATAACACAAGACACGCAGTAAATAGAAACTTCAATTTGCCTGCCAGTCGCAATGCATACTGGGAACGCTTAGTTCAATTTTCCTGCGCGAAAGTTGGAACTGGAACACAGTGCCTATTATTGTAAACCTTGCCAATATGCTTAAGGTCTGCTGCAACTTTTTCTTTATTAGAAACCAGGAAGGGCCCTGACCCCCACCTTTTTTAAAGGTTTGTTGACCTTTGTCAACTTTTCTTCGCTGTTCCTTATCACTGGGTGGTTCTTTTATTTTTCGGCACTTTTTTAATTGCTTTCTTATGAAGTGTTACTTCAAGGTTGTAGATTGTTCCAAGACACTTTTTTGTAATTCTTGGTTTGTTTCCTTTCATTTCATTTTTCATTTTTGTTTATTTCTTTCCTCATTACCGCTGCCTGGTGTATTTTGTTTTATTTCGCACTGGACCGTTTCACTAGCCACACGGCTATCGGTGCAAATATTTCTTATGCACTGCCTTGTTCGTTCGAAAACAGCAACCCCTGCACTCTTCGCGAAGAAAGGTGAGAGAAGGCCCACACCCTCTTAATGAGCAACAACTAATACCCGTGCCACACGCGCACAAGAAATGACAGTAAATGCTTTAGACATTAAGTTTTTTTTAATGCCATTATTTTTGGAGTTGGTGCTACAAGTCCACATTTAATGGAATTAACGAAAGTAGGATGACGATAACGCTTGCAAGGCAGTGAAAAGTTTCATCGGAATGTAAACAGTGCTAATGAGCACAGTATATCTTGAATGCTGTTCAAATGTGATGTAAAATTGATTTCCCAGACAATACGGCTGTTCTTGGTTTGCAAGTCGAAAAAGTAGCCAAAAGCCCGCATGTCGGCACACATGTCGAGAGTACCTGTCAAAAAGACTGGTTAAAATGGCGCTCTTCAGATCGAAAACGCGGCATATATAGATGCTTCATCTGAAAACGTTACGAATTAACTATTTGCTGCTGGTTAGGAAGTTGTTACTCATGCTTTTCTGCGTGTGGAATGGGAACGAGAGTACGCATTGCACGGGCGAATGAGTTATAGGGAACTCAGTAGGTCGCGAACGGCAGTAAGGCGTATGCCATTAAATTTATGCGTGTGGCACAGCACGAATGCCATTAGAACTTCAGGCAGTAAGCACTTAATGGCATTAAATCTGGCCGTGTGGCACGGGTATAAGCTGGCCGCTACACCGTTCGACACGAAGCTGCCAAGCATCCCGTTCTTATCCGTATCCGTGACCAGGCGCGACTGTGGGGGCGGAGTGAGCGGGCAAGGAGGCGGAACAAAGGTGTTGTGATGAACATCCTGCGGCATAAGTAGGACCCGTCCGTGGGTACGGCTGAACAGAAGGGTCGTTCAAAGAAGGCGTTCGTCCTCTAGCTCGACTTTAGATAGTTCATGTATTCTGGTTTTGCTTTTGTCGTCATCCACGCGTGTTCTAGAATCGGCTGCGGCCCGGATGGAGAACTTGACAAATGGCCGGGGCAGAACCAATTTTGTGACACACCCTTACTCTCAAGCCGTGTATCGTGCCCTCCCTCACTCTGACTCTCACAAATTTTTCTACGCCAATCCTCCCGCACCTCCCCAAATGAACCTCTTATGAGATTGAATAAGGAAGTCCTCAAGACGACCTGCACTCGTGAGAGTGCCCATGTCTGGTGCAGAGCAATCTAACGTCTCTGACATGCAGATGAGGCCGCTGAAAATCTTTATTTCGATTTCCTTAAGATGTGATGTTTTTGCGGTTTTCTTCAGGTTATTTTTATTTCATTTGGCTTCATGACTATGGCGTTTCAGATTATCGTTTCGTTGGCAAACCCCTTTACAATGCTCGAGGCTGCTCATTTCTTCCCCAGCCTTCCTTATGATGGTATTGTGCTGGAGTGATAGAAACTGGATCGTCTAATGGTCCAAAAAGGCTTTTCTTTCTTTTTGAAACTTTTAAAAATGTGGTTTCCTTCTAAGCAGATAAGATAACTTAATAATCGATCAATTGCATTCTTCTGAGCACGTTTGCGTTCTCCTGGAGAGGTTGGCGCCCTGCTGACAGGTAACTGAGTCGTGCAAACATTCTTCGCCCTGGTTCGTTTTGGTTGGTTGGTTGGTTTATGGGGTTTAACGTCCCAAAGCGACTAAGGCTATTAGAGACGCCGTAGTGGAGGGCTCCGGAAATTTCGGCCATCTGGGGTTCTTTAACGTGCACTGACATCGCACAGTACACGGGCCTCTAGAATTCCTCCTCCAAAGAAATTCAACCGCCGCGACCGGGATCGAACCCGCGTCTTTCGGGACAGCAGCCGAGCACCATAGCCACTGAGCCACCACGGCCACCGCGGATTGAGACAGCTGTCGTCTTTATGCGTGGAAGAATTGCACGAAACCACGCATCTGCAGTTTCTTTCCTTACAGAGACTTTATCGAAGTCTCGACCACGTACGACCATCTCCTACACCACAATTGTTGCTCCACTTGCAGTTATTCTATTTTACTTCACTTAAAATTAGCCTCGAGACCAGTAGGCATTACAGGGAGGAACCTTAATATGTATTTTCGTAACTGCAAAAAAAGGAGAAGAAAAACGCGAATGCAAGCTTTTAGGCCACTAAATTTCCAAAGCTAGCCGACGCATTTTGAAAGTACTGGTGGCACGAAATTGCTGAAATGAGTCCACGAGGGCTGGTCCACTCATCTGATATGCGTTGAAGAGAAATTTTAGAACAGGAATTTGTGTCGGTAGATAAGTTCCTCACCTTGGGACATATCAAGTAACGGTGAAGGACACACCGGAATAGAGGTTGGTTTGCTTTTACTATGGTGTTGTGGATACATATCTTATAAAGTAAAGACAACGAAAAAGTGGTAGGATGTTAACGCAGTTAAGCCGATTAGAGGTGCGGAAGCATGTGTTTAGCCTTGATGGCTCATGGTTTTGCTTTGCTAGCTTGTCGCCACGTCTCGCGACGATATTAGACTGAGGTTAATGTCTGATCAAGATTAAGCTGATCTGATCTGTTCATGCCGCAGATGGAAGTTGACGAATGCGATGTACAATGTGCCGCGCGAGATTGTTGCAGTTTAACACGAGGCGCAATACACAGAATATTATCAACATTCGTGTGGCGCTCTCAATGGGAGCCCATGAGGCGTGACAATTTGTTCCTTCCCTTAGAGGGTGGTGGAGTGGGCCTTCTTCACCTGTTCTTGCATCAACTTGTTTCCCGTTTTTTTCTTTTTCAAATCGGCAAACCACCCGTTTCTGGTAGCTGTGCTCATTAGGTGGCTTATGTTTGATTTGCCTTACTTATTCGCACCGACTGCGCAGGCTCGTGAGGGGACTTTATGGGGATTCCTTAAGGAGGTTGCTGACACTTTCAATTTCCTCACTGTGCGCTTCTCTTTAGATTACTTCTATAGCCTCTCGAGAAAACAGATGACCCAGGCTCTTACTGAGTCTTTGTTCCCTACACCATTGTATCGGCAGCCTTATCTGGGGTCTCTGGACATCAGTGTTCTAAAGCGTGTCAGGCGGATGTGCATTCAGGCAGCGGCTAAAACGTTCCTTTTCAAACTACACACAGCGACGCTGCCTGTCAAGACATTTCTTAATGACAAGGGGATGTTTGTACCCTGGAATGTGAATTGCCGTCTGTGTAACGTGCCTGAGACAATTGATTATTGCTTCATCCTGTGCCGTTATGCCATGTTCTTTTGGGACATACTTCAGCAAAGCCTTTGATGTTATTTCTCATGCCAAACTAATTTACAAACTTGAACTTATTGGTCTCCCTAATTTCATAATTCGTTGGATTTCCTCATACCTTTCTCACCGCACACAATTTGTTTGTATTGATGATTGCTATTCAAACCACCTGCCGGTCACTTCAGGCGTCCCACAGGGAAGCGTCCTTGGACCTCTCCTCTTTTTGATATATATCAATGACATTATTAACGTTATAACTACCCCTGTTCAAATTAGATTATTTGCAGATGACTGCGTTTTATTTCACCAAATTACTTACCAAGATGATCAAGTTTTACTAAACTCCAATCTTCAGAACATACATACATGGTGTAATAAATGGGACATGAAGCTAAATTTGGAGAAAACAGTATACATGACGATAACTAACAAAAAGGCTTCCTTCTCATTTCCTTACAATATTTCATCTCACCCTCTAACCGAAGTCAGCGAGAACAAGTATCTAGGAGTTACAATAACGAAAAACCTTAGCTGGAATAAACATGTATCAAACGTATGCTCCTCAGCTTTTCGTAAACTCTGCTTTCTTAGACATAAACTAAAACTTGCCCCACCTGAACTTAAAAAATTAACCTACTTTTCGATAATAAGGCCATCACTAGAATATGCGTGCACCGTCTGGGATCCCTACACTAAACGTAACATCGAGGCCCTTGAAATGATTCAACGCAAATCCGTCCGTTTTATTTCTTCAAAGTATCGTGTAACTGACTCACCAACGACCCTCATGCGAACTCACGGTATTGAAACATTACAGCTGCGGCGGAAAATTCAAAGACTGAAACTACTTTTCTTACTAAAAAACCATAAACTGTCTATGAATGCAGACCCCTTCCTCAAACCTAACACTACGCGCCAAACACGAAATCATCATACACAATCATTAACCCCTTACAGTGCTAGGATTAACGCCTTTAAATACTCATTTTTTCCACGCACCATTGAGGAGTGGAACAGGTGTCCGCCAGATCTCTTAACCAGAGCTGATTCTTTTGACTCTATGTTTTCTTCACTGCATTTAATCTGAGAGCGATTTATTTCTACGTTTACTTTTTGTATTTTGCATCTGAGCCTTGTATTTATTGCTGTATTTTGTGTTACAACTTGTATTTAACATTTTTCAATTTTGCTAAACCTGTTCTTTTTTTCATATATTATGTATTCGCCCCTCCTGCTTGGGCCTACTGTAGGCCTGCAGTATGTTCTAAATAAATAAATAAATAACAACCGACTCTTAAGAAGGACATTGAAATTACACCATAGACTATAAAATTTCTGCCTGTTGGCAAAAACTCTGTTGTGCCTTATGATCTGTTTATGTTGATGGGACTATTCAGTCTTTGGAAAAGCCCTATGATGGACAGATATGCCGAGCCACCAAGATCGTCCAAATCTGTGTTTCGTGAACAGTGTGATTTGGTGAGGAGTGTATATGCTGCACGCGAAGAACCTCCAAGCTGGCTACCGTGCCTAGATGCATGTGTGTGCCTCCCTGAATTTTGATGTTTTGATGGGGATGCAGTGTTGAGTTAGGGCTATGGCGGGCTCCTATTAAGCAGCCCGGTAACTTGAGACGCGAACCAGTTTGATTAAAGCTTTTCCCCTTTTTACAGAAGTTCTTCCATGCAATAAAGAAAAAAAGTTGCGGCGATAGCACAGTGCTCTCGAGCTGTGGCCAGCGAAGCTGACCTATTCGCGCTACCGCTGGTTCGAAACGCAGTCGCGGCAAAGTTTATTTTCTTTTTCCATTCTCGAGGTCAGGGATGCCACAAGATTCATTGCTCGTTTTGGCCCCGTGTGCTATTGTTTTCGCACAAAATAACGGCGAGATGCAAATGTGTGTAAATTTGAGTTCTGTTTCAAAGCCGAAATGCGAGCAGTTTGGATGTAGTTGTTAAAAACAGTGTAGAATTGTTTTGTACAAGTCGGAGTGACTTGGGCCCATACGTGAGAAAGACGCTCAGGTTACTCGTACCGACTGATGTCCATAATCAAGCAATTCTGGGTATATGCAAGCGGAAAAGAAGTTACATCGCACGTATCCGAGCATTCTTGTTCGTGTTGCTGCCTATGCGGATCATATAAAGCGACCAGATAAGGTACGACGTAATGGTTAGTCTACGGTAGCGGTAAGATATTACCAGGCCAAGGATACTGTTAATGAGATGGCAGGTAGCTGGTCTTGACCCTGTTCGCGATGCAGGTAAAACTCCGTATTCAGGGCAGCGAAATTCCAAATGCTGATGAGAGGAATCACAAATAGCCTGAGCTTGACACTGTGACATACTGACATCCTGGTGATTATTAAAACCTCGATGCACGACGCAGTCGTCAGGGGACTAGTGCATCTTCAAGTAATGTGTAATGTGCTAGAGTAGGTGGTTACTGTACGGCCTTCGTCAAAAGTAAGGAGTCCACGAGGATACCTTCTAAGCCGTGTAGTGGGGCCGTGTAGGATAGATGGAAGTCGCAACTTATAGACGCAGTGAGGACAAGCGTATCTCTCACTATAAAAAGATTTGGAACTATAGTGATGCGACGTCCAGTTTAGTTTAGGTCACGTAAAATCAGCAATATCATAAACTATTCATTTCTCCTTTATTACACCTCTCGCGAGAGACTGATGTAAGAGTTGTGGAAAATTATAAATACAATGCGGTGATTATATCCAAAATTTTAATTCCTCAAATGGCCTGCACCAAACATTGACGTTACGCCTATCGTTCAGCCTGTGAACCTGAAAATAAAATAACATGAGAAAATAAATTAAGTTATGCATTAGTTACCAAGGTTGGGCGAATTCCTTATGTTGACCTACTTACGCTTATATTTTAGGCGCTATTGCAAAGAAAAAGATATGCAGCAAATATTTGTTAACAAAAGCCACTCGCCTTTAGTAAGGGAGCACAGCGAGCGCTGCGCACGTGCAGAGGAAGTTGAGCTTCGGAGGACCCGGGCCATTTCACTTCACTCTTGCGGTTACTCGAAACTTGCCTCACTTGCGAGGCATTTTTTTGCGCCTTGGGTGTCTTTTATGCCTATCCTCGAAAGACAAAGCCGGCAGCCGCCACCCTCCGTGATTCTTCCCAACATTTAAACCGACGAGAATCCTGCACCCGGTTGCAGCGTGTCGCTCGCCGGACGGTGTTGACTCCTATGCTTTTTGGACGAAGGGACCGCATTATAGGTCGCTTCTAGACTTCAAGAGATTTGTCAACCTTATTTTGTTCTTATAACCGTCCCCATTTTATGCCCTGATTGAATAAACGCCGCATTAGAAACAGTGTTGTCTATACTATTTTAGCGTTTCGCCCTGACCTGACTTGAATCCTGAGTTCGTCTCGTCAATTACATGTAAATCTTCACTGCGCCATACTCGATTACTTCAACCACCGGAACCTTCGCTTTGACCACGACAGCACCGATAAAGCCTGTGATATCAACACCTGCGGCAGAACCAGGAAGTCTTCGGCGCCAATTCGACAGACGCAATCATCGAGTGGCCATCTTGCAATCCATAGTGGACCTGCACCCCAGTCTTGAGGTTCAAAATCTCAACTTGTAGGGTCTGCTCGCGGGCAAGTCAAATCTCGCGCCGCTCACCGCGGGTAGCCTCGGACCCCTTCTTCTCGAGTGGGGGGGCGGGGGGAGCGAGGCTGGGAGAAAGCCTTTATAAGGCGAGACCGGGAAGGCTCGCGCTCGCTCGCTCTTGGACCAGCCCTGCCAAAGGACCACCTGACCCAGCTGCCACGACGACGACCGGCCCCCCTGATGTGAGAATAAACCTTTTCATACAAAGACCTGCCTCGAGTCACTGCCTGTGCGCCCCCGCGCAGAGGAATCGCCCACAAATAATGGCGCCCAGCGTGCAGCTTTAATTAACACCTTGTGGACGATTTCTCTGCCGATTTTGGGATGTGCAGCCAGACTCGTGGCAGGCCCTCTTTGTTCGGGGCCACGCCGGACCGATAGGGTTAAGGAGCGGGTCAGGCGGAATGTTAGCGGGGTAGCGACTTGTGTAGTGTTGTAAATTTGTTAGGGGTTTTGTGTTATTTATGTAGTTTTCGGGCGTTTTCTGTTGTGTATTTCCGTGTGTTTGTAGATAGATTGTTGTGTATATGAATGTTCTTGTTGCCATGAGCAGTTAGCCGGTGCGGCCGGACAGTTAGCGCGAACTATGCCTCCCAGAAAGGATGTTTCAGCCACGGCTTTGGATGGCGGGGCAGCCGGTAGTGAGACGGTCGACGCGGCGGCCGTAATAGGGCAGGTGACTGAGATGTTTGCCGAATTAGCCCGTCAGCTCGGTTCGGTGGCTGGCGCCAACCAGGCCGCAGCATCAGTAGCATCGGCGACAGCATCGCGCCCGCGGATAAATATGGAGGTCCCCTCCTTTTCCGGGTACACGGACGCGAAATCAGTCCACGAGTTTTTAGAACAACTCGAGGACTACCAGACGACTCTGGGCGCCCCAGATGACGTAATGCTAGGGCAGGTCCTGCCTGTAGCACTCGTCGAGAGCGCGGCGCGATGGAGGCGCTGCCAGCCGACTTTCCAGTCGATGGCAGACTTCAAACATCGTTTCCGCGCCGAGTTCTTGCCACCTGATTATGAGCGCCGGATGCTGGAGGAGCTCGCGTTGCGCACCCAACACCCAGAGGAAAGCCTCCTCGAGTATGTACGCGCAATGCAAGAGCTGTACAAGAGGGCAGATCCGACGGCAACCGACCGAGATCAGGTTGCGCGTGTGATCAGGCAGTGCCATCCACGCTTCAAGCCGTATCTGCGGGGCCGCAGTTTTACAAACCTCGAGGCCCTAGCGCAGGAGGCCAAAACCGTGCAGGCGGATTTGCTGGCCGAGCTGCGCTACCGGCCGCCCCCCAGGCCGGCCGAATCGCTGGAACCGGGATGCGCATGGGATGGAGGCCGAGAATGCGCGATGAGGGCTCGGCGCGCCGAGGTAATGGCCGTGGAAAGGCAGGCGGAAACCCCTGTTGTCCCTCGCGCGCTTGACCCGTACGCATTCGAGCAGCGGCG
Organism: Amblyomma mixtum; assembly: GCF_055824585.1. Classification (NCBI taxonomy): domain Eukaryota; kingdom Metazoa; phylum Arthropoda; class Arachnida; order Ixodida; family Ixodidae; genus Amblyomma; species Amblyomma mixtum. Next base: position 351,707,045 of record NC_143014.1, on the reverse strand, counting down.
TCGTGCCGGTCTCACAGGCCACGCGCCGAGCGAGCGTCAGGAATGCGCGGAGAAAGGGGAGAGCCGTCCCCAACCGCTTCGTGGAACGAGGGGTCCTCCGTCCACGCGGCGGGTGAACGACCGGCTTTGCTGGAATTGCAACCAGCCCGGCCACGTGGCACGCGAATGCCAAGCTAGGCGTATGCAGGGAAACGCCAGGCGCTGGCGGTGATGTCTGGTGGCACCGGCCTTTCACCGTCAGCGGGAGAATTTCATGGTTGTCAAGGCGCTAGTCAGGAAAAGAACTCCCGCGCCGGCGACGGGGAGGCCTTTGTCCCGCTCGCCTGTAGAGCTCAGGGAGTCGTTTCGCGCTCAAGCCCTTTTATGCTAGTGCAGTTAGCGGGTCGATGCCACTCTGCACTCGTAGACACGGGCTCAACGCTGTCACTGGTCGGTGACGAGGTGTACGAGGCCTGCCGGATAGGTAACATCCGTGCCAGACCGGCCGAAACCCCGTTAAGCTTAGCAGCTGGGGCGGCAAAGGCAAAGGGAGCAGTGCGTCTTACGATGCGCTTTGACGGCAGAAAGCGGAGACATCGCTTCGTCTATCTGCCTGGCTTGTCGATACCAGTAATTCTGGGAAGGGATTTTCTAACGAGCGAAGGCATTGTGCTCGACATGGGGGAGAATGGCTATCGTTACAGCCAGCTCGCCCCCCTCATTCCCTTCGAAAGCGCATCCTTGCCCGGCTGTCCTGCACAAAAGGTGGGTTTCCACACCTGTGCGACAGAAAGGCAGGTGAGCTCCCTCGAGATGCTGAGAGACGGTGGCCCGTTAGAAGCGATTATTGCGTCTTTCTGAGGACCCAGTAGTCAGCGCCGAAGGCTCGCGGAAACTTTACTCCTGTTTTCGGATTGCTTCACGGAGAAACCGGGCAGAACCGACCTGCTTCAGCACGAGATTCAGACGGGTGATACGCGCCCTTTCAGGCGTAACCCGAGGCCGTTAAGTGCGCATAAGAGGCAGCTTCTCGACTGTGCCCTTGACGAGATGATTGACACCGGTGCGGTGAGACCCTCACAAAGTCCCTGGGCGTCACCAGTGGTTCTAGCGCCGAAGAAAGATGGATCGGTTAGGCTGTGTGTTGATTATCGTAAGCTCAACTCACTGACGCCTACGGTTGCGTACCCTTTTCAGTCGATCGAGGCTGTGATGTACGCGTTAGGGAACGCGAGGTTCTTCACAGTCCTAGATGCAAGCAGAGGGTACCTGCAGATTGAGGTGGCCGAAGGTGACATTGAGAAAACCGCATTCACCTGCCACCGCGGGCTCTTCGAATTTACTCGACTCCCGTTTGGTTTGTCTAACGCCCCGAGCACGTTCATGCGACTGATGGACATCGTGCTGGGCGATGCAAGGTTCAACTACGCCATGGCGTACCTCGACGACATTGTGATATTCTCACAGTCGTTCGAGGAGCACCTCATTCACCTGAATTCCGTTCTCGATAGAATGAGACGTGCCGGTCTAACCATCAATCCAAAGAAAGTGCAGTTGGCATCGAAGAGAGTGAACCTCTTGGACTTTGTCGTGGATGATGGCACACTGAGACCGAATGATGACAAACTGCAGGCAATTCTGAACTACCCCTGCCCCATGGATGTGAAAAGCTTGCAGAGGTTTTTGGGGATGGTTGCGTTCTACAGGCAATTCATCCCGCGCTGTTCGGAGCTTGCAAGGCCGCTGAACCTGCTGTTGCGTAAAGGCTCGAAGTGGGTCTGGGGCAAGGAACAGAGTGACGCATTTGTTGCCTTGGCTCGCGCGATAGCGAATACCGCTAGTCTGCGCCTCCCCGACCTGAACAAGCAGTTTGTCTTGCAGACAGACGCTAGTGACTACGGTGTGGGAGCTGTTTTGTTGCAGGAACACGAGGGCAAACTGCGCCCTGTCGCGTTCGCTAGTCGCACGCTCACATCGGCGGAGCGGAATTACTCCGTGACCGAAAAGGAATGCCTGGCGATCATGTTCGCATTGTCAAAGTTCGACATGTACCTAGACGGAGCGGTCTTCACCGTGCAGAACGATCATCAGGCATTGTCTTGGTTAAAGAGGCTCAAGAACCCGGCAGGCAGACTCGCGAGATGGGCGCTGACGTTGCAACGTTACGCGTACGCCATCGAGTACCGCCGGGGCAGCTTGAACAAGGTGGCCGATGCTTTATTGCGCGCACCGTGGAATGCTGGCGGAAGCGCTTCAGAGGCGCAGCCCAGCTTTGTAAAAAGCGGCGTCACCGCTGTTGGAGAGGAGGATAGGGCGGACGGAAGTGTCGCGCCCGGTTTGGAGAGAGAGGAGACGGACAAAGGTCCCGCACGGTGCTGTGACGGAAGGGAAACACAGCAGCTCGTGGCGGCGACCGCTCGCCTGCCTAGGAGCGAGGCAGAAAGAAATCTGTCTTGGGGAGTAGCGGTCAGTAGAGAAGAGCTGATCGAGGCCCAGAAAGCAGACGGTCTTTGCCAGCGGGTGCTGAAGGAGCTTGCGAGCAGCGCAGCTTGCACCGGGAACGCTGAGGGCAAGTACGACGCGTATCTGCTGGGCGATGATGGCTTGGTGCTCCGCTACATCCCCCAACTTGACGAGGAAGAGGCGATAGCATCCCCTTTCCGAGTCGTGGTCCCGAGAAGGTTGCGGAAACGGTTCCTGCAGTACTTCCATGACTCAGCGCTGGCAGGCCATGGCAGCGGCAGTAAGACTTACGACAAGTTATGCCGTGTCGCGACCTGGCCAGGCATGAGAAAGGATGTGCTGGGATACGCCCGTACCTGCCCGGTATGCCAGGTAGCCAAGCCTCGGGCGGGCAAGCCCGCTGGCATGGTGAAGGCGGTAGTTAGCAACTACCCGTGGCAAGTGGTCGCGTGCGATATCATGGGACCCCTCCCTCGGTGCGCGCGCGGAAACCAATTCATCCTGGTAATAACGGACCACTATTCCAAGTGGGTTGAGGTTTTCCCCCTTAGGAAGCTTGTGTCGGAACGAATTTGAGAAAAACTGTTGGAGACTTTCACTCGTTTCGGTTTCCCTTCCGACCTGATTACAGACAATGCTTCGTATTTCACAAGCAAAGTTTTTGTAGACTCGTGTCGGGCGCTTCAAATCCGCCACAGGAGAACGAGTCCCTACCATTCTCAGAGCAACATAACCGAGCGGGTGAATCGAAATCTGAAGAGCATGCTGGTCGCGACGACCGAGCAGCACAGAGATTGGGACGCGCGGCTGTCCGAACTGGCGTTCGCTACAAGGACAACCGTGAACAGATCAGTGGGTATTACACCCGCTTACTTGAATTTTGGGAGAGAGATCGCTTTTGCGCTAGAGAATGCCCTACTCGACGCGGCGGGGCCTGCGCCCCCTCCGCTTTCGCAGTACGCGGCAAGGCTCCGGGAGCGCCTGGAGGCAGCGCAGCGAGCAGCCCGCGAAAACCTCGATGTCGCGCGCATGGAGCAGGCGGATCAGTACAACAAAGGTCGCCGTCACGTCGTTTTCAACACGGGAGACTTAGTACTCAAGAGAACGCACCCACTTAGTAACGCAGCGCGCGGTTTCGCCGCGTCGCTAGCGCACAAGTGGGCTGGGCCGTACGAAGTTAAGGCACGGACTACGCCGCTTACCTACCAGCTGCGGTTGTTGACAAACGGCGAAACCGCCGGTCCGGTGCATGTCGCTGATTTGAAGGCTTTCCACCTTCGCAAGGACGATGGCTGCGAAGCGGTGGAAAATCAGCGCGATGCGGCGATCTCACCCCCGGGAGGACGAGCAGGTAGCGGTGCGGTTCGCAACCGACGCTACAACCTGAGGACCAGGTAGCACCCGTGTCTCTCGATCAATTATCACTCGCCATGCTCTCGCCCTCTCAGTATGTCTTCTAGGAAGCTCCAGCGGACCGACGCCCGTGGCTCGGACTCCAGAAGGCAAGGCAGACCACCGTCGAACGGTGGCCGCCATCAAGGCGCGCCACCCGGCTGGCGGCAGTAGCCGCGCGAGTGGCGCAGGTTCCACGGCCGCGGTGGCCCCCACCGCCAGCCTAACCACGTGCCTAACCACTGGAGAGCACCTCCCAGTGGTGCAGGCCAACGCAAGGGCGCCAGGGATAACTAAGCGCAGGGCACCCCTCAGCGCCCAGCCGGCGCTTCGGCCGCCGAGCAGCCCAGGAGCCATCGGCCGCTTGTACAACGACGAGGAGCGGGCAGGCCTGTGCTCGCTCTGCGGCACACTTGTCGTGCACCGGCTCCGCCACGAGGCCGGTGGGTTGCATAAAGCACGCAAGGAGGCAGCGGAGAAGTCCTTGGCGGCTGCAGCACCTTCCCCCGCTGCGCCACTGCAGAGGGGCAGCCCGGAGGAGGCGGCCCTCCGCATCCTCCAGTCCAGCCGCCCAGACCTGCTGTCCCCGGCGGCCGAGGAGCTTTGGAGGGCGCTGCCGGCAGGGCCCCCAGCGGAGCCAGGCGCCTCGCTCCCCCAGGCGGCTCGTGGAGCCCGTCCAGCCAGCGGTGAGCGGCCCCCCGGCGAGCACCCCTCCCCCCTGCGACGACTCTATGGACCCGGACCCGGAGGTCATCGAACTCCTACTGGCGGACCCCGGGACGGACGTTTGAGGGGGGGGGGGGGGGGCATGTAGGGTCTGCTCGCGGGCAAGTCAAATCTCGCGCCGCTCACCGCGGGTAGCCTCGGACCCCTTCTTCCCGAGTGGGGGGGGGGCGGGGGGAGCGAGGCTGGCAGAAAGCCTTTATAAGGCGAGACCGGGAAGGCTCGCGCTCGCTCGCTCTTGGACCAGCCCTGCCAAAGGACCACCTGACCCAGCTGCCACGACGACGACCGGCCCCCCTGATGTGAGAATAAACCTTTTCATACAAAGACCTGCCTCGAGTCACTGCCTGTGCGCCCCCGCGCAGAGGAATCGCCCACAAACTGCTCCAAATATAAGGATCCAGTAAGCCTTCTTTTTTTGAATTTTTTCTTTATTTATTTTCAGAAACAGTACACAAACTGTTGTTTGGACCCATAGCCTTTATGGCTAGTGAGGGGTCCAAATACAAAACAAGTACAATATTACTGCAGACCGTGTAAAATAAAAAAACTTCAAGATTAACACGCACAATTGAATTCATTCCTACATTACCATGGAAATTAAATAGTGTTTTAAAGATGCCGAAAAGTTATTTTTTTCTTTAACTTCGTTCGGGATCTCATTCCACACATGGGCTCCGCTGTATTCTAGGAGTCTCCGGCCGTACATATTGTAACAAGGTGGTAAATTAAATAGATTGTTGGTTGCAGCTCTTGTTTGTTTCATTGGTAATCTAAATAAACTAAGGGGCAGGGGGTTGTTAGATTTTATTACATTGTTTACTATTTCAGCTATCTTCAGTTTATATGCCATTGATGATCCAGAAAGCCTTCTTTCTAGGTCTTCATTCATTCATTCCATCCTTCCATTTCGACATTCACGAAATCTTATTTTCTTTCTATTCTGTTGTCTGTTAAATAGCCTCTTCATCCTCGTCGTTATGTCGAATTCCTCCTCTTCAACTCCAGATGTAGGTTCATTATAAGCGGGAATGACTGGTGAAAAAGAGCCGCGATTAATCAGGTTGTCTCCTCGGCATGACGTTCTTGAAAAGCATTAGGAAGACCGCAGATTCGGCGGAGTGTGTAGGGATATTTCTCGGCAAGGGCGACAAAAAAAGGAGAAAATGAGCAATCCTTTTACTGAAGTTACCGCACGCGTTTATTCTCCCACCGTTGGTTTATGCCATTTACCCCGTGTGAGGCACCCCAGCCAATCCGCGCTGTGGACATGTGCCTTTCCACCAGAAGCCAAAAACAATAACACCAACCAAAAGGAGACCAAGAAGAAGAAAAAGAAGAAGAAGAAGTCCCGGTGTCTTGAGGTCAGCCATCCATTGGGTTCTCTTCTGAAAGGCGGCGGACACTCTCGGCCCACCCGCCGCTTTTCCTTGAGCCTACGGTCCGAGCACGTCACACAAGAATTGCGCACGGGAAGCTCCGGCTCGCTATGCGCGCTCCTCTACACCTCAGGTAAGAACGGCGGGTCCGATGGTGTCAGAGCATTAGAAATACCCTTCGCAGGTGTCTGCACTGACTGTTACCTCAACGCAGGGATGTAAGCCCTGCTCGCCGCGACCGCGCGAAGCAGCTGCTGGCTGGCGTGGTCTCCTCCGCCTGCGTAGCGTTCCTGGACGTCAGCTACCCGCTCCTGCTCTGCGCGCTTCTTTTAAAAGAAAGCCAGGTGCGTATTTCAATCTGACCTTCAACTTTCTGCTATACTCCACGTAAGGCTAGGCAAGAAATGGAAGAATGCAGGCATTTGTCCCCGCGCCTTGTCACTGTGGTAGTGTCACTGCGCCAAGTAGTCCGGCAAATAAGCAAGTATTCCTTTCCCTCCCCTTTTTCTCTATGAAAACCGAACAATGAAGCCTTGGCTGACAGCTGAATGCTTGAACCACCACTTTCTCCACTGGCATTAACTGCATTGTGCTAATCGCGGGGTTCTGTTGTTGATCCCGAAAGGCGATGGTGTTGGCTACGGGTCGGAGAGAGCTCTGTTGGCGTTTCGAAGGCATTCAAAACTCTCGAATACCTCTGCAGTGCTCCTTTTACTCAAATGCCATCTGAATCGAATGCAGTTGAAAAAAACTTCCTCTCAACTTCGGCAGACGAGATCTATGACATACAGCTCGAAAGCATTTGAAACGCCCAGCACACACACAGAGATTAGTGGGCAAGCATCCGCAGTGGTGGTTCAGTGGTTAGAGCTCTCGGGTACTGAGCCGTAGTTCCCGGGTTCGAACCAGGCCACGGCGGTCGCGTTTCGATTGAGGCGAAACGCAAAAGGCGACCGTGTGCTGTGCGATGTCAGTGCATGTTAAAGATCCTCAGGTGGTCGAAAGTATTCCGGAGCCCTCTACTATGGCACCCCTCTCTTTCGCCTTTCACTTCTACCTTCCTCCCTTCCATTACGTTGCGGATATCATGTCCACCGAGATGTGAGACTATTACTCTGCCATTTCCTTTCGTAAAAAAAACTACTTTTTGCAAATATAATCTCGTGGTATACTCCTCTCGGAGTACAGTGACCGTTCACTCCTCCCTCTGGCTTGCTGTGCTCCTTCCTGTTCGTCCTCTGAAATGTGCCAGCAGAGGACGCTGTAGCAAGCAATACTCGTATGCGTGTGTCTGCGATTTCCAGACGACGGTGGGCAGAGATCGTATATAAAGCCCCTAAGCTGTTCGCTGTGGGTACCTGACCGCCCTATTCAACGGCGACAGAGCTACTGCCGGGGGCAATGGGAACAATAGCAAAGGTACAGAAGGGGCGCTGCTGCCTTTGCAGAAACGGGCCACGGCACCACACCTCACCTCCGAGGTATTTCCGGCGCCAGTTGGTTATGTGTGTCTCACTATGTCGCTTCGCTCAGAGCGCCAGAACTTCGCCTCCGGTGACGGCAGTAGGCCCTGCCGATGGCGTCGAGGTAGCGCATCCGCGTGCCGTGCAAGACGACGTGCGTTGGAATCGTGGTTCCGCGAATCCTCGACACGGTTTCAAATAAAACACCGGTGTCGAAAGAATTGCATAAGCGAGCCAGGCTTGCGGCCTCATCTCGGTGACCAGAACCGACAACGCACTTCTCCACCAGAGAAATATTTGGCCCCCCTGGTGGAATACTTGGCCACAACTTTCTATGATGAAGTCAATTACCCCTCTACCATAAGTCCCCAACAGCTGCGGAACAACTGAATAAGGCGGCAGTCAGACCTGTGACGTAGCGAAGGATGCTAAATCTCTCCTGCTCTGAACAGCCCACCATTGGAAAGTGACCCTGGTGACGGCTTGCGCTAGACCCTAATGCAGTGAGACTAGCCTAGCAGTGCTGTTCAAGGAACTAGCGGGTATAAATGGAATGACATAGGGATTAGCGAGATTAACACAGATTAGGTGTATACATTACTAAGGGGCGGGAACGTACGGTGCTATCATGGATTACCTCAAAGACAAAAACGAGAAGTGGCATTTCTCATCAATCACGATATAGCTGGCAAAATAGACGATTTCTATAGTATTATAGACAGGGTGGCAGCTATCGTAATTAGGCCTAATAAACTATTCAAGCTGAAGGTCGTGCAGGCCCACGCGCCTACATCCAGCCATGATGACTAAATCGTTCAAAGGTTCTATGAAGGTGCGAAATCGGCAGTGAATAAAGTAAAATCACAGTACACTGTACCGATGGGCGAATTCACTACGAAGGTACCCTTAAGAAAAAAATCTAATGACTTTCTTTTGAAAGTCTAGTGACTTTTGACATTAGGACCTTATGTCTTTTTCATGACTTTTTGGTGATTTTCCTAATGAATTCCTAATGGCTTTCAAAAACGAATTGGCCACCGTGGTTCTAGTGTGTTCTTAATGTATGCTTTTCTGATGATTTTTACTTGGCTCTGTCATGTGTTACCTGCCGTTGCAAAACCCGATCCAATTATGGGGATCAGGAATGCAAAATAACAGACAAAAGAAAAAAAAGTAGAGCAAAAACAAAAAAATAAAAAAATAAAAACTGCCGACGAGCAGGGGAATTCGAACCGCCAACCTTAGACACCCTATCTTACCACGCTAACCACTACACCACGCAACCAGTTTTTTTCTTTGCCATCTTTTTTTTCTTTATTGCCTGGCTTTGGCTCATGACATTGCACAACAAAAATACACATAACGCTATATACATACGACACTGTCGTGGTCAGCCAGCACGAGACTGGCTTCGTCAGCTTAAAATTCCCGCAACACACACAACGGCTCTAGTCTTGAGAGCCACTCGGGAGGCTCCGCAGCGGCTTTTTGGATTGCAAGAAACCAGTCCATGCTTTCCCGAAAATAAATTCGGGCCGGTCGTGCGTCTTTGTCACAATGGTAGCCTGCCATTCTGGAGCGCCATATACAGTGGAGGCCCAAGAGCATTATGAGATCAAAAGGTGCCCCATCCTCATTATCAGTGCTTAAATAGCGAATTCCGTGCGCGTCAAGTGGTAGCTCTTTCTTTATGGTCCTTTGTAACACGTCCCAAAAATAAACCCCTTCCCAGCAATGCAAAAAAACATGGTCTATTGTTTCAGGCTGTTTACAAATTAAGCAGTTCGATCCCCACGGTAAAAAGAAATCCTTTCCCTCTAGAAACTTTTTAACTGGTAACGTCCCGGTGTGTAACTTAAAAAAGAAAGTCTTTACTCGTGGTGGCACCTGCATTTTCTTCACCCTTTTTAAATCATCCCCTCCCGGGCCTCCACTGTACAAGGCCCTGTACATGGGCTCTGGGAAAACAATATCACAAAGATCATTGTACAACTTTTTCCTTTTACTTTTCCACAAATAATCGGTGTAAAAACATGCCGAAAGAAACCGAACGCTTGCTACAATCTCTTTGTAGTAACCAAAAGTTCCACCAGAGAGCTCTTCTGTGGATACCACAAACTCCGGCAGCAATCGCCGCAGCTTCACTTGGCACACGGCGCGCAAGAACGGGTCTGTGACGTCGCGAAAAAACAAAAAACGGTTCACCAGCTGCCTTAAAAAGAGGTGCCCTAGCCCTAGCCCCCCGTCTTTTACCCGCCGGAACAGGTTCATTCTTCTACAACGTTCCCATTCGGACGCCCATATGAAAACTGCAAAAATCCTGTGTAGCTTCTGAACGTTCACACGCGAGCAATGCAAAACCTGCATCACATACCAGAGTTTGCTAATAAAAAAAAAGATTGCAGACTGTAGCTCTTGCGAAAATTGAAAGGCTGGTGCCTTTCCATTTCCCAGCTCGGTCACGTGCGTCATCATCATCATCATCATCATTTAATGGCCCTTAAAGACCCCTGGCGGGGTATTACATAAGGGGGGGGGCGAACATCGAAGCAAGTAATGACATTATTAGGTCAAAAAAATACATATACAAAAAAAGTACAGTAAAACAGTGAAAAAAAAACTGAAAAAAAGTATACAGTGAAGAAAAAGTATACAGTGAAACAATCGTTGCTTGGGGAAGAGAAAAAAAAAGAAAAACACGTTTATAAATCAGGCAGACAGGTGCAGTAGTATATCAAACAATCATAACATAAAAATAAAACGCAAAGGCAACAGTTACCCACATTGGGATTTCAAGTGCAATGACAGCATTTGGCGGAATTTAAGAGCATCGCGTTCAGTGACAATTAATTCGGGTAGTGAATTCCATTCATTAATGGCAAGAGGCAGAAAGTTGCTCTTTCCAATACTCCTCGCTATAGCGATAAGCATCGAGCGGAACGCCCAAATACTTGCCCGGGGTCGTCGCCCACGGTACGTTGGCGAAATGGTCCGGGTGGGATGGCCACCATCTATGCCAGAGCCCAAGGCACTTGGACCAGTTAGCCCCGCTACATGTGACTTCGCTGAATGCGCGTACACACCCGACAGCTTCACCACCACCAGAGGTTTAGTGGTAAACTTATGTGGCCTGATATGTGGAGCCAAAGTTGTTTCCTGTTCTTTCCATTGCGTGTAAAGGTAGCAGCAGCATCTTACATGTACGCACGGGAAAACAACGTTGTTCAGAAGGACCTTTCAGGCCTCTTGGGGGTGCCAACGTATTCCGAGCCTTGACATACAGCGCATTGGTCGTATCAAGCCGCTTGGGAAACTACAAGTCTCAGAACGACAGTTGTCCGTTTTACTGTCTTAGCGCTCCTAATCCTTGGCACAGACCACAGCGTTGTGCAAAATTGCACTCCGGGATACAAATTACTGGAATAATGCGCTAGGTAGCTTCAAAACCTGCGAGCATGTTAACGACACACATCTTTCTAATCCATCCAAACGTTTGAATAATGTAAACACACATGATGAGGTGACTGAAGATCGAGAGACTGCGCTGTCTTCTTTTTTATCTTGTACACTGGTACATCGCATGCTTGTCACGGGTTTTTTTCTTGTTGCGTTCCTTTCTGCACTGTTCGGTGTTATATTGAAAACAGCGCGCTTACGCTTGCAACGTGACGCACTATATGAGGCCTGCGACTGAGCGAGCCTTTGATATTACGTTGTTCGTTGCTGTATCAGTGTCTTCGAGCCTGTATTTTACACTTTGCAGAGAAAAAAAAGTTGTTCCTTTCACTCCTGCTGGTAGCACGTTTTTTGGTCACTCATAGAACACGTGTGCATTATCGGTGATATGAATATCGATATTTTACGCCCCACTGTGTCAACGGTCGCAGATTATCTGGACACTTTATCAAAGTGGGGGCTAGCGACTACAATCCACAGCCCTACACGTGAGGAATACTTAGCTGGGCAGCTGGTCGCGTCTTGCATCGACCACATCAACGTGCGTTCTCAAAACCTGTCGGTGCGGTCTGCTGTGGTTGAGGTCAAGCTTGCAGACCACTATTTCATTTGTTGCTCGTTAACAGATAGTTCCAGCCATCCTGCATCTATGCACAGCCAGCAAAAGGTCTCAGTACTTGATTATAAGCGTCTTGACGAAAGAATAGCAAAGCATGATTGGGATTCTTTTATACACAGTGTGTCCCCTGCGGACCTATATGATCGGTTCGTCGATGTTTTTCGTTCACACAAAGCAGAATCTTCCCGCATGGTGAATGTTAAACAACGAAATTTAGACAATAAGTGGATGTCTCCCGCAATATTGGCAGCCATTAAAGAGAAGGATCTGCTCTGGGCTCGATCAAGACGTGCCCCAAACTGTTCTCAGCTACGACTGCAGTTTAAACATGAACGAAACCGTGTCAACGCCATGATCCGTCTGGCCAAGCGCAACCACTTTAGGTCTCAGTTTAATGACGCACGTTTTAACAGCAAGAAAACATGGTCATTGGTGAATAGTCTGAAAGGAGGGAGCGCTGCTATCTACAATGATACATATTTCATCTCGCATTTTCATAAAGATGGACAGAGCATTGCGAATGACTTCAACAATTTTTTTTCTCTGGTCTCTGGTGCATCTCGAACCCCTCCTACCGACTGTCCTATGCCTCTCAGTGTGATGGAATCTGCTTTCCTTCCTGATATTACTGAAAGTGATTTAAGGTGTATACTTTTCAGTCTTAAACGTAGCAAATCTCCTGGTCATGACGGCCTCACGATTTCTGAATTGTGCAGAAATTTTGAAGTAATTAAAGGTGTTCTACTAGTTATCCTTAACACTATCATTTCTACTGGTATAATACCTGCTTCAATGAAAACTGCTAAAGTTATACCTTTGTACAAGGGTGGCTCCAGAAACATTATGAGTAATTACCGACCTATCTCTATTCTACCATGCATTGGCCAAATTTTTGAGAAGCATCTATTACTCACCATGACGAATTTTTTGAATACGCACAGTGTTCTATCACCTTGTCAGTACGGCTTTATAGCAGGAAAAGGAACAACGGTTCTTCTTGAAGAATTCTCTGACGTGCTAAATTCAGCTTTTGATAAGAATCAAGTCGCATGTTCTCTTTTTCTGGACGTTAGCAAGGCTTTTGATAGCATCTGCCACGTTCTTTTGCTTGATAAACTTTCTGCGCTGGGATTTCGAGGTTCGTTTTTGGAACTGCTTACTAACTTTTTACATGATAGGCGCCAATATGTGTCGATTTCAAGATTCCATAGCGATTTCACGGCAATTGCCTCTGGAGTCCCGCAAGGTTCTATATTAAGTCCTTTATTATTCAATCTATACGTTAACGACCTTGCTAACAGTGTGCCATCTTTGCTGTTTCAGTATGCTGATGACACTGTTATTGTTGCCTGTGCAAAGAAATACACTGATGCTGTTACAGCATTACAGATAGCTGCTATTAAAGCCATGGACTGGTTTAAGTTTAATCTTATTAATGTTAATACTTCTAAAACAAAACTGATCTGTTTTCATAACCCATTAAAACAAGTTGAATTAACTGACCTTGTTTATTTGCATACTTCCTCTTGTCTTAATTGCAACTGTGTACCAGTTGAATATGCGCATTCGGTCAAATATCTTGGCCTGACCTTCGACAGTGATCTCTCTTGGAAATCGCACCTTTCTTTTGTTTGCCAAAGGCTTCGTGCTGTATCGTGTGTCCTGTATAACATTAGATATTTTATGCCTTTTTCTGTCCGTAAATGTGTTGTACATGCTCTAGCCTATAGTGTACTTAGGTACGGAATTACTGTTTATGGTCACTGCACGGTTCGCTGGCAACATAGGGTGAATTCGCTTTTGCGTTTGCTTCTAAAGAATATTGCTTACGACCTGTCCATTGGTAATGACATTGATATTTTTAGAAGACTAAAGCTTCCAAGTTTTAACTCTTTATTAACAGAAACTATTGTGCTAAAACACTTCTGGTACAGTCAGTTCACCGTTCCATATGTCCCTGCTCGGGATTTAAGACCAAAATACCGCTACTGCATTCCTCGCTCCTCAACCCGGTACGGTAAGCGCACACGTCATTACTATGTACCTGCCTGTTTCAATAGCTTGCCTCCTACTGTACTCCGCATGAAAACTAAATACACCCTGAAAAAAACTTTGCGGTATGTCTCCGTGTTGCTTCCTGCCCCGTAGTTATTTCAGCTATTTACTGTATTAATTTCAAATCACTGTAATCTTTCTTGATGTTGTAATAGTTATTTGTTTCATTCTGTTTGGTGACCATTTTCTTTTTTTGCAAAGTTCATTGCAACGTCTCTATTTTCCTTTGTTTTGCCAATGTTAGCTGTCTGCCAGGCGCTGCCACTCAAGCCCTTTGAGGCTTTGGTAGGCCTGATTTATGTTGTCTGGCAATTGACGTGAATAAAAGTTCTATCTATCTATCTATCTATCTATCTATCTATCTATCTATCTATATTAGCGTCACCGCAGGATACGTTCGTCGCATTGAATAACGATCAGAGGTAACGACCACTAATCTGGACATTAACACAAAAAAATTCAATTTTCCGTGTAATGTTTCATTAGCTAGCTGTCGAGAAGCATACTGTTTTTTTTTCCAAGAAAATCTTCACTGACCAGTAAACAACCTCTCTCTTTTCAGACTGCTTACACTGTCATAAAAGCGTAAATTATAGCCCCCCCGCCCCCTTTTTCCCAAGTGCCTCCGGCGCTTGTTGCATTTATTTCATGCATGCCTTTGTGCGTACCACACAGGAAATGGGATGAGAGAAATTCGTATGAAATAATATCTGAATATGTTGTGCTATATTTCTGCATGGGGGTTAACGACGAGAAAACTTACTTGAGTGGCTGATGGCCAATGACATAAGAAAATCTTCTGTTTTAAAGCCAAAGAGTCTCTGCTGAGGTTTTATTGTCGAAAGACATGAATACCTGCCTTCGTGGTGACTTTCTAATGTGTCACAAGGAATGCATGAACATGACACTAGAAACTCAACGCTCATTTTTGTAAGGGTAGGCAAGAAGCGGGCAGAAGAACAGGCGGTAGCGACTATGGCGTAGGCTCCAGGAATAGCAAGGGGAGAAATTGGTAGAGTTCTCAGAGAGAAATAACTTCAAGGTCAAGAGCACCTCTATCGGGAAACGAGAGAAAGGAAAGTGGACGCGTAAAAGCCCCAATGGCAAGGCTACAAACGAAAGAGACTCATACTATGCGCTCATCCTGGTAGCGTGAGGGATAGGGGGGTCCTCCTTAAGGTGCGCTGTGGCGACCACAGAATGGTGAGGTCAAGAATTAGCTTAGACTTGAAGACGCAACGGAAGAGACCAGTAAAGCGGAAACCCGCTGACGAGTTGGCGGGAAGAGGGAAAGTAGAGGAATTCAGTATATAGCTGCAGAGCAGATATTCGGCTTTAACTCAGGACGACGATCCTACTGTTCAAACACTGAACGGTAATATCAAAGCTATCGTTACGGATTGACCAGTAGTAGTGCGTGGTAGGATGAATCAACAAGATGCCGGCAAGAGATCTGCGGAGAAGAAATATTTGTAATGAAACGCTAATGACTTAAAGGGTCCAACCCCTCAGAGAGAATAGAACTGGAAAAGCTATCAAAGTTCATCATGTGCAACGTAACCGACGTTAGGAAGTTTAATGGACAAAATGGAGCTTGCTCTAAAGAACCCAGGTATCCTAAAACCTCTGGAGAAAAATCTAGGCTTAGGTAAAAACCAGATGCATGCGTTGAGACAAAGAGAGCAAGGTCATTCCCTATATATGGATAACACACGTAAAGTAGCCGAAGAGTTCTACAAAAATCTATACAACATCCGATTCAATCAGAAAGTTAATTGAGAGGCAGTAGCGCACAGCAGTGGCACATCCCGCCAGTAACGAAATAGGAATAAAAAAAAGCCCAATGAGAAACAAAAAGGGGGAAAACAGGTGGTGAAGATAAGGTGTGCTGAAGGACGGAGGGGAAATTGTGCTGGAAAAACTAGCTAGCCACCCTATATACAAAATTCCTTATGACCTCTTGGGTGCAAGAAGCTCAGAACGGCAATTTTATTTTGAAAGGAGGCGTGAAGGACTTGAAAATTTACAGGTCGATCAGCTGAATATCTCTTGACTACAAGGTATTTGCTAAGGTAATCGTTAATAGAATCAGGACCACCTTATACTTCAAACAACCAAATTATCACGCAGGCTTTCGTAAAGGATACTCGACAATAGACCATCTTCCCACTATCAGTCAGGTGATAGAGAATTGAGCTGAACATAACCAAGCCCTATATATAGCCTTCATTATTGCGACAAAGCTTTTGGCTCAGTAGCAGCACCAGCAATCATGAAGGCATTGCGGAATAAGGGAGTAGAAGAGCCTTATGTGAAAATCCTGCAAGATATCTCAACGACTGCACAATTACCCTAGTACTCCATAAATTCAACGATAAAATTTCCAAAATGAAGGGTGTCAGGCAGGGAGATACGACCTGCCCAATGCTATTGCCCGCTATTGTCATTGCCCGCCTGTTTACAGGAGGTGTTCCGAGGCATGGATTGGGAACAGTTAGGGATAAGAGTTCATGGAAAATACCTAAGTTATTTGTAATTTGCTGATGGCATTTCCTTGCTAAGAATCTCAGGAGATGAACTGGAAAGGGTGATCAATGAGTTACAGAGGCAAAGCGGAACGGTGCGTCTAAAAATAACATGCAGAAATATTCAGGGGGCACTTTGGCTCTCTAAAGTGTTGCAGGCGAAAAAGCCTTTCCTTGCGCACAGGTTTCCATTGATTTTTTGTCTTTTTTCCTTTTAATTTTTTTTCTTTTAGTCCTTTTAATTCTTTGTTTTTATTTATTTATTATTAATTTGTTGTTTTTTATGTTTTTCGTCCGGGAAGGGAGAAAGATGGGAGTGAACTAACACACCATATTAACTAGGCGCGCCTTTGTTTATTACAATCCATCGAGCTGGCATGGCGGAGTGGTTAGCGTGCTCGTCTCGCACTCCGGAGACCCTGGTTCGATTCCCCAACTCGACCAATTTCCTACTGATTTTTATCTATTTTACTTGGAGCATCACTAAACCATTTCTTTAATTGGTTGTATGGTTATAATTGGCCCCGTTTTAAATTCGTGTACTGTGACGTCACCACCATTTCAACCATTTGAAAAGCGTGAACTTCTTTCGAGAACTCCTGCTTACAACGATGAGGCATTAAAGGCTTCCGCCTTAAAACCAAAGTTCAACAGCCTCGCAAGGAAAGCCCTGCTGACATTTGGTAGAGAGCTGCAGGAAGTGCTAACAGAATACGTCTACTTAGGGCAGGTAGTAGCCGCTGATCCTGATCATGAGAGGCAAATAATTAGAAGAATAAGCATGGGGTGGACCTCATACTGCCGGTTGTCTAAGATCATCAATAGCAGTTTATAATATCCCTCAAAAGAAAAATATACTGCAGCTGTATCTTACCGGTACTCAACTATGGGCAGAAACGTGGAGGCTAAAAAGGGTTAAGCTTAAGTTAATGACAACAAAGCTAGTTATGGAAAGAGAAATGATATGTGGAACGTTAAGAAACCGGAAGTGGGCAGAGAGGGTTAATGACATCCTAGTCGAAATCAAGAAGAAATGTGCTTGGGCAAGACATGTAATACGAAGGCAAGATATCCGCTTGTCCTTAACGGTAACGGAGTGAATTTCAAGATAAGGTAAGCATCGCAGGGGGCGGCAGAAAGTTAAGCATACGGTGGCCGCAGCTGGCAAAGGACAGGGTTAATTTTAGAGATATGGGAGTGCCCTTAGCCCAGCAGTGGGTATAGTGAGGCGGATGATGGCCACGGCAGTAGCCGAGATGCTGACGCGACACCGGAGAAACGCTTGCCTTGTGGTTCGGCCTTTAGGGACACCATGTAACTAATCGCGGTTGAAGCCTCTACGGCAGCTCGAGGTAGGTGAGTGTCCGTGCACGTTATCATCAGATTACCTCCAATGGAAGAGTGTTCATACTTCCAGTGCTAATCTTTCGTCAGTTAATGGCTCTCTGGTATCAGCGTCATTGCCCGCACCAACGAAGTCATCCCAGGCGACATATGCTCGAGCCAGCAGCGCATCGACGACACGTTGCCACAGATGTACGTGTGTTCGCTAACATGAGTGTTTGACACCGTCCTTCATTGTTCCGGAGCGTATAAAATGTGCCCTACGGAAGCAATTCTTGATAGATTCCGCAGTCAGTGCCATGCACGCGTCCTTATCGTTCCATGGCGGGGAACGGAGAGGTCGGCATTGGGACACCGGCCCCTGGTCAGTCACAGCCAACTGTATACAGTGGCATGACTGAAGCGCCCCGATAGGACAGCTTGAGCTCGTGAATTATGCCCATGTCAAGTGGTTCGTCTTTCTTGTCGCCTTCGATGGCAGAAGAGCGCGGTGAAAGCAGCGAGGAGATGGCGGCAGATCGTGTGCACCACAGTGTGCCGGATTCGGTGCGCCATGTGCGAGCCCATCGTTTGCCACATAAATAGGACCTTCCAATTAATTATTTTCAAGCCAGTCGGACAAGTCAGTTATCATCCCCATGCCCCTCTACGTTTTTGCCTGTTGGAGCACGAGACGGAGTATCATCCAAGCCTCTGTATGGTGCCTGTAGAGTGCGAGAACATAGTTTCCAAAGCACTTCTCTTTTGTGAGTCTTCCCGATGATAAACAGCGGCCGTCAGTCGCTGCCTTCCATGTCCTCGCACGAGAAGACAGTAACCAGACGCTCACTGCACTTTCCTCCAGCGCGAGGCGTTGCATTTCAAGGCACGCGTTTTGGACGGCCACATCGAGCAAAATGTTTTGTCATCATACCATACATCTTGTACTTTTTTTCGCTTTTTGGGTGGTCAGGTTTTTTTGCTCGAAAAGATGTTTTGGGGGTGGGGGGGGGGGAGACATTCTTCGCTCTCTTCACCTGCAAGATACAGAAGGTTTTCGGTTCGGAAGGAAAGTTTGCAGGGCATCCTTTTTTCGAACTAACCGAGTCTGCGGCCTCAGCTGTTCGTTCCATCAGAGGTGCTGTGTTGTTGCACTGATACATTTTTTTTCTCGATTGCCTCACCCTCTTTCGTAATAAGCGATCTTTCGTCAAAACTGCCGCCGTTGTAAGTGCGCTCGGCTTATATCTATTGTCAGAATAATGCCGCGCGGCCTTCTTGCAGGCTTCCGCCTTGGTTGTTATGGCGATACAGGTATTGAGCGGAAATTTACCAAGGTATTGGTTCCAGGAGCGGTTCAAACTCCCCTCCTTGCAATCGCGAAGGAAGGGTGAAACGCATTGCACCGAGTAGTATGCTGAGCGGCACATAACGTCTGCTCCTTGGACCGGCCGTGGTTCCAAGGTCCTTTTGTTCGAAGGAAACCTGACTTACGGACTCTCGCAAAGGTTAAAACGGAGTGTTTACAATGGGTATTGCAGAAAAGCCGCGCCACAAGGATTCGTTTTACATGTGCGGATAGGGAAATTGCGTCATAAAGAGAGCAGTTTAACCTGACACTCCGGTGAATATGCGAGTGAGGACGAGTAAATGTGACGTATCGCTGACTTTATCGGTAGCCTTGTTTATCATGGCGTCTTCTGTTTTGAATCTTTCATGGCGTAACTTTAACGCTTACAACGCATGGTTGAATAATGCGCGGCTGTGGTCATACTGTTTATTAAAAAGGAAATGAAGGACGAAAATACACTGCACCCACTTATTCTTACAGAAAGTGATTTGTGCACATACTGACGAATTAGTACCTTTAGTTTCTTAATATTATTATGCGCCAAAAACTGATTGCCAGAGTGCCTTTAGCAACCGCCTTATTTATTTTCGGAATGCAGTAAGCGAGGTTTCCAGTGGTCACACGCAAAGACACTTTTTTCTGCCATGTCTTCCTAGAGTTTATATTATTTGCCAGAACCAATCGAAACTACGCCAGGTGCACGTAGAGAAATACTCGTTCGAAATACGCGAATTTCGTTATTATTTCTTTAGTAAATAACTGAGTTTATTCTTCAAGAGACAAGAACTGAGGGCCGGTTATTTCAGTTTCGTGAGTGGTGACCAGCGAGAGCACCATGACGCAGTGCCGAGCAAAGGTGCGCTCAGCTCGGACGTTGGTCATCTAGGCTCGTCGCCACACGCGTGTGTAGAAGATCCGCGCAAAAAACTAACGCCAACCTCTGAAGTATTCGGCCCGCCTCCATCTCTGTCCAATCCCTCGACCTTCAACCTTCATTG
Source organism: Amblyomma mixtum (assembly GCF_055824585.1). NCBI lineage: Eukaryota > Metazoa > Arthropoda > Arachnida > Ixodida > Ixodidae > Amblyomma > Amblyomma mixtum. The sequence goes on along the minus strand of NC_143014.1, from coordinate 351,687,319 downwards.
TGGCTGAACGCCGTCGCGCATTTTCTAACGCTTTTTTTCTTGCTGGTTTTCTTCCTTCCGCCGCTCTGCTGGTGCGTGCCAAAGAAGGCCAGCGGCTGATGCAAGAACCACAGCGATACCTAGAGTGATCGCTCCCGAGAGCGTCCGCTGGTTCGGCACAGCGTAGGGGGAGCCGCGGTCGAAAGTGTAGAGAGAGAGTGGCGGCGCAGGAATTAAGAAAGGGATGGCGATACCTTTATATTACTGAGGGGTTTCGGATGAGTCGCATGCACTCATGTAGGAGGGCGATCAGTCAAGGCATCACTGCTCGCTGAGCCTCACATATGCATGCTGACAAGACTGTCCGTATAGTTTCCTAGTCCTGATGCTCGTGTTGACCATGCCAAGTCAGTCACGGGCTCATCTTTTACATAAGAAATCTAGTGCACGTCTGCTTCTGATGTTTGTACGAAGTCCAAGTGTCTGAGAAGTAGAACGGAGCATGCCAGCAAAGAAAACTTTCAGTTGCGCAATTTTCTAACATCGGATGCGCATGCATACGCCATGGGCACACTTGGCAAACCAGTCTGACACTTGGTTTGAAAGGCAATCCGCATGTTTCAGTGCAATTCTCCCGCAGCCACGAGCTGCATAATTAATATATCTCATACCATCCCGCTGCTCCTGTATATTACGTCCGGCGCAATGCGGATGGTTCTCACTTAAAAAAAAAACATCCCAATGGCGTGAATGGGCCGCTGTCGGTGTGCGCAGGAGTCCCGCTGCTGCTTCTGCCTCGTGCCGCCGTCCACCCTGCAGCTGGGCGAGACGCTGTCGACGCCCTTCTCGGCGTCTCCGCCGGTCCTCGCCTCCGCCACACTGGGGACCATCCCCCGCTGGGACGTCGACAGGGCGGTAAGCAATGCGCTTCCTCGGGCTGCACGTACTTTTTGGCGCTCTCAGCTTCCTGTACTAGCTCCCAGTTGAAGATGCGCAATAAATTTAATTTAGTTCGCTCAAGCTCACTGAACGCTTTTGAGTAGCAGAGAGCACATAACTATTTATTAACACAATAGCGTTATGGAGCCCGTGTCGCAGGAAAGCCGGCAGCGTCGTTGGCGTCGTTCACCGTGAGCGAAAAATAATTTACTTCCGGCTTCGGTGTATGATCCGACAGCATACTAGATTAATTCCTATATATGCAGGATATCACTCTCTACATTACACTCATAGATCCCTGGGAGTCCTCATACAGCTAATGGTGCAGTGGTGCAGCGGTTAGGCAATCCACCACTTCTGCGCGATGGCAGGCGCTCCCTGTCGCGGGTCTTGTGCGACCCTGCTTGATTTTCTCGAGGAACCAATCATTGATTTATCCGCCTCCTGCAGAGGTGGGCTGTTTGCTCACTATTCGCTGGGCAGGTTGTGATGAGGTCACGAGGTCACGTGACCTAGGTGACCCGGCAGCCTCCTAGGCTGCTCTCTGGGGACCACCTGCCAGATGCACGCTGGTGAATTTTCGCTCACAAAGCGGACGCCGACAACGGATCTTCTGGCCAGCGGAGCCTTTAACGCTATCCCTACAGATGAAGCCCAGGAGGGTGGGCCACATAGGTAGCAGGTGGTCTTCCTAGGTCGCCTGACCTCGTGGCGCCATCGTAACCTGCCAAAGTGAGTTTGCGCTGTCCACTGCGGAAGGTGGCTTTTAAATTCATGCCACCTGAGTCGCACAAGCCACACCAGTGGCAGCGCTTCTCATCGCAGCGCAGTGGTGCATCGTTTAGCGCTGCACCACTACGCTAGGAGTGGAATGAGGCAATCCATGAATATCGAGTAGAGAATTGACAGTTCTGCGTACGTAGGCATAGCCCAATAATGCTGTGGCGCCATACCCTTAAGGCGGATCTCAAGTGCCCCTTACAATTTTTGGGGGATTAATTCATAACGCGCTCTTACTGCATTTTGCCTTTGCAATTTTGCGTAGGTTACTGAACCGAAATAGTAATCCATAACTGCTTGTTTTTCTAAGAGTTTGTGTTTGGCGACGCCGTTTATTGCGTATGATAGTGTTTAACGCAGTTGCCGGAAAAAAAAAACGTAATTTTCTTCTCGTTCTCTTGCTCTTTATAGTACTGTTATACGGGCTTACTTAATGCAAATTCAGCGGATGACCATGAATGACGGTTCCCATCTTACAACTGCGTCGTTTTAAATACCGATCGACAACGCCCAAGAATTATGTTTGATCGGCAGCACTGTAACTGCGTGGACGACTTAGCTTCGACCACAAGCACAGCAGGAAGCGTACGCCTAATGCAGCGATAAATGGCTTAATAGGTCTCGGTAAAATATTTATTACAAGCAGGTGACACCGGTCAGCAGCTCTTAGTGGATTTGCTGCGGACAGATCTAATAGTGCAGTGCATTTTTTGTGGCGAATTCAATTGAACGCCACAATAAATTAGTGACTAGAACTTTTACGCGTGACATTGGTTTTGTTGTGTGCTGGGAGCGACTTTTACACCAAGACTTGGTGCATCGCAGACAGCATAAGTCAAGGCCGGCTTGGAAAGCGTTATTAACAGCGCTGTTATGCAGCTTCGTATCTCTTCTTAAGGTAAGAACTGTCGTCTCACTCTGGCCTCCAGCTTCTGTTGCTTTTATGCCCCGCATGCGATGTGAGCGGCACACCGAAAGGGCCGAGAGTGTACCTTAACAGCAAAGTAAAAACCATCGAAAGGAAGCGTGACGCGAAGTGAACCAAAGTAATCACGGCCACGCCTAGTGTTTTCATCGTATAACCAATTATTCTCATCATTAATATCGCCTTCAACTACGTGTCGATCCCTGAGCCTTCACAGCTTTGCGTGAAGCTACGTCACAAGAGCACGGAAGACCTATAGACACGTCTTTGCACTGACGACGAAATTTCGCTTACGAAGCAGCAATAAAAGCGCCGGCTCGTCGTAAGGCTATCATGTGAGCAAAGACTTCTCACGATGGCGCTCATTCTTGCTGGGATCAAGAGAAGGCTGCCCAGGGCCGTGCAGCAAGAATAAGGCTGGAGGAAGCACCGAAGAATTGAAATTATTTCCTGGTAAACCTTAGATATATCGGCGTGTTCGTGCAGAACGTTTTCTGTCCATAAGTATAAAGGCAGAGGGGGTCATACAAGATAATTAAAGGGAAAAGCATATTCCACAGCAACTGCGATCAAAAATAAAAAGAATGGAAAAATTATACGATAATGAGTGCGTGGAAAACTTTAGGACGCTGTATAAAAAGTCCTGATAGCGAGCAAAGTGTAAAATCTAATACAAATAAATAAAAACCGAAATAACACACGATAATGATGAGAAATATCTGAAAGAAGTCTGACTTCTACGTTCAGGTCTTAGCTGTGGCTGCTGGTGGTCAGGGTAAATGGCTCGTGTAAGTCGGGTGCTGGGCTTTGCGGTAGCGAATTTCTATGTCTAATAACGTCATCCATCGACTTCCAACTCAATGATGCCTTTTTTTTGTGGTCTAAAACCGCCTCAAAAATTTATCTCTCCCGGTCGTCTTTATTTTGCGTAGCGCTTTGCACCTGTCTGACACCGGCTAATACATGCGCAAATAGCAGAGTGCGCGGACAAGTTTAATTTCGATGGGCGTTCCGACTACATGGATGCTCCGTTCACCTGAAATAAAATTTCTACAACCGGGAAGCGCTTAGTACTGGTTTCCTTGTTTTCCCGCGGCAGCTCTGTCCTTCTTTGATGTGATGGACCAACTATAGCGCAACACGAGGCCTGTTGCTGTTGTTTTCTGTCACAACACGAATATCAATAGGCACTTGACTTTCATTTGACGCCGAATCTACAGCTTCTTACCTCGAGTGTTGTGCCTTCGTCATTCTAGTTTTTACCCTCATTCCTTGTTCCCCCATTAACTCACTTCCCTTCCTAGATAGTTCTTGCTTAGCTGCTCGATGGTAGCGTAGATGACCTATGCTAAATATTTGTACTTTGAACCTGCCTCTGTCTGGTTAAAAAGTCTAGAAATCTCCTACACGCAGAATTTCTCTAAGATCACTAGTTTTGTCAACGGTCTTTTCCTCAATCGGCGAGTAAAAGTAAAGTTCTGTATTGGCAATAACTTTCCATCCATTCGTTCAATTAATCCTTTTCTGAACACCTTTATCGGTCCTAATCAGCTTCCCGTCTGCAGTTAGTCGCACGCTGGCTCTGCGGTGGAGCACAAAGTTTCACAGAGGGTATACATTCAACTGTGGCCACGGAATGCTCGCGCAGGTTCGTGCCCGGGACACTACGCTCCGCGTGCACCCGCGCCCAACCCGCGCCCGCACAGCGCCTTCCCTTGCCTGCGGGACAGACGGCTGCGCCCAGCAGCTGGTGATTCGTCGTGGGTGCGAGACGTGACAGCCGGCGCCACCTGACCGCCAGCCGGATTTCGTTTGGGTGGCTGGCGCATTGCACTCCGCGGCGTGCGGGGCGCCTCGAGCTCGAGGACCCCTGCTTGCGTGCTCAGGTGGCAGTGCACTGCCGTGAGATCCTCACCAGCATGGCCTGCACCAACCTGCTGCGCAAGAACTCGTTGCCGGACCGCAAAAACAGCTCGCCCAGGGGTGGGGATAATTTTTGAATGCATAATCCTCGTTTAAATATTTCTTTGTAGTAAATGTGTGTAGTAATTCTCAAGAATGTCTGTGGTGTGTGGTACACAGCACTGATTTATTATCGCCCGCCCAATGGTCCAGCATGTAAAGCTGTGTTAATGAGAATCGACCCATTGCAGGGGAGATCTTGTAAGCCGAGTGTCAGTGAAAGACGACCTTCGGTGCGAAGCGCAGAGAGAATTCTATGCATATGGAAGGAAAATGGCGGCCCAGCCTTTGGACCTGACGGATGCTCAGCGCAATGTCTGCGCCGCCGAAATACCTGAATACAGTCTGTGTGCAAACTACCCGTCATAATAAGTAGCTACCGGGTACGTAGCGCCATCTGGCGACGTCAAGGAGATTTGCGCATGCATTGGCCACGGCATTGGCTGCGCGCGGGCTCCCGGAACTCGGGTACCGGTAATGGGAACACGGTACACGGTATGCTAAAAGTGTCTAATAACTTCGGCCTGTACTTCAGCGACCTCAGCCCCACAGAGCGTCAAGTAGTTGGAAGTTGATTGGCACAACCGGGAACGTTTCGCCGGGCGAACGTACGAAGACGCAAGGTGCTGTTTACACTGCAAACTGCCTTGTACGATCACCGAAAATCTTCCCATCACAGTTTTTCATCGACCGTTGCGATCATCTGACCAACCTTAACAGGCTCCTTTTTTATTCAAGAAAATTTAGACAACACAGTGACTTGGTGCAGAGGGCAAAAAGCCAAAATCAATCCGCCTGACTGGGCCCTAAGCACCACTCGAACACAACAGCAAGGGGCACATACATGCACATACATAAACAATATAATGATCACAGTGTAAATGTTTGTGCAACACAACCTCCTAATAGAAACATTAATTATATTCTTATTAAGCAGAAAACACGTTTAAAAAAATCACAGGGAAGGACAATGCAAGACCATAGATCAAAATATGTATGGAAACTAATAGTATACCTAGAAAAACGAAAGAAGAAAAAAAACACAAAACAAAGCAGTGCAAGAGAAGATATCGTTCCCGCATACATATAGAAACTGTGTACACAAATAATAAAACAAATATGCGATCAATAGAAAGATGTAAGCAGAAAAAAATTATAGTGCATTTTCCTGAAAATAATTTTTCGCCCGCTTACGAAAAGCAAAAAGAGAGTGGAAGATTTCTCCATAATATTGTTACGGGGTAGTTCCGCTTGGGATTGCAGAGAGCGGGCACGGAAAACAGGGCTTTAAAACCACAGGCGTTTACTGCAGGCACCAGCCGACACTACTCGACCGTCGTCTTCTTCACAAAAACTCAAGAGCTTCTTCTTCTTCCTTCCTTATGCATGCACCGCCTAATGTAACACTACCCCGCCGGCTGAAAAGCACCGTCCCGGTGCGTACTAGCGTCCAAACCAGGGTCCGTGTAGTACGGCTTGAGGCGTGCAACATGGACCGTCTCAGTGCGAGGTGTGGAGGTATGGCGTGCGGGATGCAAGGGCACAATTTCGTACGTCACTGGAGTCACTTGCCGTAAAATACGGTAGGGGCCTGTATATCGTGGCAAAAGTTTTTCCGAGAGGCCAACGCGGCGAGCTGGGGTCCAAAGCAGCACGAGAGAGCCGCAAGAATACTCGGTGTTGCGATGACAGGAATCATAGCGACGTTTCTGGGAGTGCTGGGAGGCTGTGAGTCGGTTGCGAGCAACAACGCGGGCAACGTCAGCTCGAGCTATGGCGTCACGGGCGTATGAGCTGGTAGTGGCGACTGGAGGGAGCAGGCTGTCGAATGGAAGCAGAGGGTCACGGCCGTATAGAAGATAGAAGGGGGAGTAGCCGGAAGTGTTGTGACGCGACGAATTGTATGCAAATGTCACAAATGGCAGCGTGATGTCCCAGTCGCGGTGGTCATCAGACACGTACATAGACAGCATATCAGTCAATGTCCGGTTAAGGCGTTCGGTAAGCCCGTTCGTCTGTGGATGGTAGGCAGTCGTGAAAGAATGACGAACGTTGCACAACCGTAGGATCTCGTCGACTATACGCGCAAGAAAGCAACGGCCACGGTCGGTGAGCAGTTGGCGGGGAGCTCCATGGACGAGCATAACGTCGTTGAGGAGGAAAGCAGCGACATCGGTTGCACAACTGGTTGGTATTGCTCGTGTGACCGCGTAGCGTGTGGTGTAATCAGTGGCCACCGCAATCCATTTGTTCCCCGATGCGGAGAGCGGAAAAGGCCCTAGAAGGTCCAGACCCACGCGAGAAAAGGGGTCTATGGGGATGTCGATCGGCTGCAGAAGTCCAGCTGGTAAAACTAATGGCTTTTTCCGGCGTTGACAGCGGTCACAAGCAGCCACGTATCGGCGGACTGTGCGGTAGAGGCCTGGCCAAAAAAAACGACGGCGCACACTGTCATATGTGCGAGAGACGCCTAGATGACCCGCTGTCGGAACGTCGTGAAGCTGTTCAAGGACGGCTTTGCGTAGGTGCTGAGGGACGACTAGTAGAAGGTCAGGGCCATCAGGTCGCATATTGTGCCGGTATAAGGTGCCGTCGCGGAGCACAAACAAACGAAGGGCAGGGTCATGGCGATCGGCGCAGAGGCGACTGATAATTTCGCGAAGCTGAGGGTCCTGGCGTTGCTCACGGTAAATGTTGGAAAAGTCAGAAATAGAGAGCACGAAATCGTCATTGTCGCATTCAGGTTGGCTTGGCGGGTCGACTGGATGACGGGACAGGCAATCGGCGTCTCGATGCAACTGGCCAGACTTATAAACTACTGAAAAATTGTACTCTTGAAGGCGCAAGGCCCAACGTCCAAGGCGGCCAGTAGGGTCTTTGAGTGTAGAAAGCCAACACAAGGCGTGGTGGTCAGTGACTACTGTGAATGGCCGCCCATACAAGTAAGGGCGGAACTTCGTAATGGCCCAGACTAGGGCTAAGCACTCACGTTCAGTGATGGAATAATTCTGTTCGACCTTAGAGAGGAGTCGGCTGGCATAGGCGATGACGCGAGGGGAGCCGAGCTGACGTTGTGCGAGAACGGCACCAATGCCATGACCACTTGCGTCGGTGCGTACTTCTGTGGGTGCTGATGGATTGAAGTGAGCCAACACAGGCGGACGGGTGAGGTGGGCAATAAGAGCGGCGAAGGCGGCCGAGTGTTCGTGGCCCCAGGAAAAGGAGACTTCTTTTTTCAGAAGCTGCGTGAGTGGACGGGCGATTTCCGCGAAGTTTGGTACAAATCGCCGGAAGTATGAGCAAAGTCCGAGGAAGCTACGCACGTCGCTGCTAGATTTCGGTGTAGGAAAACCACTTACAGCGCGAATTTTGTCGGGGTCCGGCTGTATGCCATGGGTGTTGACCAAATGTCCGAGGATCTTGAGTTCCCGGCGACCAAAGCTACACTTCTTGGAGTTCAACTGAAGGCCAGCTCGTCGGAAGACGCCAAGAATAGCCGAAAGACGATGGAGGTGGCCCTCAAAGGTTGATGAAAATACGATGACGTCATCGAGGTAGCACAGACATGTGGTCCATTTGAACCCGCGTAGTAAGGAGTCCATCATGCGCTCGAAGGTCGCAGGGGCATTACATAAGCCGAAAGGCATCACCTTGAATTGGTAGAGTCCATCCGGGGTGACAAAAGCCGTCTTCTCACGATCTCGTTCGTCAACAGAGATCTGCCAATATCCAGAACGGAGATCGATGGAGGAGAAGAAGTTGGCACCATGCAGGCAGTCGAGGGCGTCATCGATCCTAGGAAGAGGGTACACGTCTTTCTTTGTTATCTTGTTGAGGTGTCGATAATCTACGCAAAACCTCCAGCTGTTGTCTTTCTTTTTGACAAGTACTACCGGAGACGCCCAGGGGCTGCTCGACGGCTCAATAATGTTGCTGGCCAACATTTTGTCCACTTCTTCCTGAATGATATGGCGTTCTGAAAGAGCAACTCTGTAAGGCCGTCGGTGAACAGGGCGGGCATCTCCAGTATCTATGCGATGTGTGACGACGGACGTTTGGCCCAGGGATCCGTGACTGAAATCAAAAATGTCGCTGTACGACCGCAAAAGGCTGGCAAGGGCACTGGCATATTCGGGACGCAGGTCAGAGGCAACCATGGCTGAGATGCGGTCCTCCGGACTATGTGACGAGGCAGGCTGTGCAGGTACCTCGGCGCGACGGTCGGACAGCACTGCAGAAATAGTAAATGTGGACAAAGGTGACAGCTCGGCAAGGCAAATGCCCTCCGGGAGAACTTGCGAGGACATGCTGAAGTTGAGTACGGGAATGTAGGTGAGGTTGTTCTCGACGTGTACAATGTTATGAGGTAGGGCGATGTTGTGTTGTAGAGTGACGTCGGTGATGGGGTTGACAACGTAGTCGCCGTCAGGAAGGGAGGGAAAAGGTGACATGGGCACGTATACTGCCGCCTCGGGAGGTAGGCGAGTAAATGTACTGGAGCGGAGGCGAGGCTGGGAATGGTCAGCACTAGGGTCGTGAACACAATGGGGCAGGGCTAGGCGCAGAAGTCCGGAGGAACAGTCGATGAGAGCGGAATGGGCTGTTAAAAAGTCTAGGCCTAAAATGACCTCTTGAGGACAAGTAGTAAGGACGGCGAATAGCACAGGTACGTGGTGGCCGGCGATGCTAACGCGCGCAGTGCACATTCCGATGATGGCAGCAGTGTTTCCGTCAGCAACACGAACTGTAGAGGTGTTAGCGGGCGTAAGAACTTTTTTGAGGCGCTGGCGGAACGACGAACTAAGGACTGAAATATGGGCTCCAGTGTCAATGAGAGCGGGCACAGGGACTCTATCTACGAGGACATTGATCAGGTTGCGGCGTGGTGCGATGGTCGAGACACAGTTGGCTGTCCGGGTCGGTAACGCAGCGTCACGTCCGGGCGCTGCGTCGCCTAGTTTCCCGAGTAGGGGTCTTGGTACGTTGGGGACAAGCTGCGGCGAGGAGTAGGTGATCGGGAACGGTGGGCCTGTGGCGATGGCGAACGGCTAGGACGACGGACTTGCTCAATGTTTTCGGCACGATGCTGTGCTGGGGTGACAGAAACGCGCCGCGGTGCATAATAGTCATGGCGGACAGGGCTGTAGTAGGGGTGAGAGGGGGGAGCCGGGCGGCTGCGACAATAGCGGGACGTATGGCCAGCCCGACAACAGACGAAGCAAATAGGCCTGTTGTCAGACGTGCGCCACTCCGCAGGATTGCGGGTGGTGTAGCGCGGTGTGTAGGGCGGTGTGTAGGACGGGGTAGTCGTAGCAGCAGCAACCACTGGAATTGGCTGTGGTGCAGGGGGTGGCGTGGTAGGATTGCAAATGAGGCCCACATTCGCGAATTCTTGGCGGACAACAGCCTGTATCATAGCTATTGTTGCCTCTGCAGGAGGTGTTGTAAGTGGAACAGGAGTCAAGGCCTCGATTTCCCTGCGGACGATGGTAGTGAGGTTATTCTGACTTGAAGGCTGCTGCAAAGTGGGCAGATCGTCGCATGAGGATGTAGTCGCCGTGTTGGGAAGGCGCGCAAACCGATGGACGATGCGGCGCTGCTTCGCCTGTTCGAAACGGCGACACACTTGCAGGACTGAGTCCACCGTAGAGCAGTCTTTGCAGATAAGTATATTGAAGGCGTCATCGGCGATACCCTTAAGTATATGGCCCACTTTGTCAGCTTCGGTCATGGAGGTGTTTACCTTTCGACAGAGGGCGAGGACGTCCTGTATGTAGGCAAGGTAAGATTCGGTTGACGATTGAGCGCGAGTAGCCAGGTCGTTTTTGGCTGCGAGAGCTCGCCCAATTGGCTTGCCGAACAAGTCCTTAAGTTTTTGCTTGCAGATGTCCCAAGTAGGCATCTCCTGTTCGTGGTTGGTAAACCAGGTCTTCGCAGTTCCCGCGAGATAAAAGATGATGTTTGCGAGCATTATGCTAGCATCCCAACGGTTATTCTTGCCGCACCTTTCGTATTCGTCGAGCCAATCTTCAACATCCGTCTTGTCTTCGCCGTTAAAAATAGGCGGATGGCGGATTTTGGTTAAGACCATGTGGGCAGCTGGAGTGTCCGGAGCGGGAGATGTGTCCTGGGAAGCCATGCTTACTGTGGCAGTCGGTGGTGTGAGTTCGGGGAGATGGCGTCCACTGCGCAAATCCAGGTTTCTGGCGCAGAAATACGAGGAGCTGTGGCCAGGGGGATCGAAAGCACCTCCACCAAGATGTTACGGGGTAGTTCCGCTTGGGATTGCAGAGAGCGGGCACGGAAAACAGGGCTTTAAAACCACAGGCGTTTACTGCAGGCACCAGCCGACACTACTCGACCGTCGTCTTCTTCACAAAAACTCAAGAGCTTCTTCTTCTTCCTTCCTTATGCATGCACCGCCTAATGTAACAATATCAATTAAGTCGGGATGGGAGATCAAAAGGTTTCGGATTTGCCAGTTTAAAGACTGCCTACCATAGTTTGTTCTGTTTCTTGGTTTCTGTATTTTTGTGTGCCTCAACTCATATCCTGTTTGATCGGTCGTGTATTTAGAAAAAAATTGTTCACGATTGGCTATGAGTTCCAAGAATGCCACCTGAGACAGTCGCTCATAATATAATGCTTGTATAGGTAGTATTTGGTTTTTGCTGAAGGAAGAAGATGTGGAGTCATATCTTGATAAATTTTCGATAAAGCGAATAGATTTGTTTTGCAATAAAAAAAGATGCAAAAGTTAACTAGCATTTGGAGCGGCACTTGGAGTTCCTCTGCTGTTCCGCTCTTTTAAATCGAGGCTCGTCAGAAACGAAAGCACGCGGGCATGCAGAGCTCATAGACGCGAAGCACCATGATATACCGAAACTCATCTGGTCACCTGTGGCGCCACTAAGTATTGATTTTCTTCGCTTACAACATTCAGGCTATCTTTTGTCGGTCTTCTTTGTGTGATAAAAGCGCACTATCGGTTTCAAAACAACACTTACTTCAGTATTCAATTCGCAACCTTGGTTTGTCAGTCTCAGAGATTCGTGGATCCACGTGTCCCAGCGTTGCTAGAACCAATGATTCTAGCAACACTGTCTTGTCGTATGACGTCATCACGCTTGTACTTGCGAGTTTGGCCTCTGGCAGCGATACCTGCATTTTGGTTCTTGCTCTTTTCTACGTTACAAGAGCTTTGTTGTCAGTATGAGTGGCGTTTTTCTAATCAGGAGCCGGCAATTTATCGATGCAAGCCAACTTCATTTTCTCCTCAGTGTCCCTTTACACAGCGTTTGCATGCCGAACCGCCCTAGCGACGACTCCAGCGGCAGTGCTTTTGGTTGGCGTCGAGGAAATGTATATGTATGAAATTATTCTAGAGCCTCTAGGTGTCGGCCAAAGTAAAAATTCACGGGAATTTATAATTATTCAGAATCCCTCGTATAGTCCCGGTAAAAAATTTGCAAGATGCGAAAATGCAGGAAACGTTTATTCAGCTTTCTTCTCAGCCCTTACATGATATTCGTTTCAACGGATGCAGCAGATTTGTTGTTCGTTAATGCATGAATTCCACTGATCCGGTTTGTTTGACCGCGAACAAAAAATAGTTTTTTTTTCCTTAACCCGCGTCCCTAAAACATTTGTCGATGACTGTACGTTAAAAAGCACTTAAATTCTTATGTAATTTTTAAACAGCTAATAAGAATCAACCCACTTGATTGCGTCGTACCTTCTAAATCTTGGGATTGCTAGACTATAGAACGCGTTACTTAGACTCTCATAGTGAGCTACAGCCGCCGCGGTGGCTCTGTGGTTATGGTGCTCGGCTGCTGACCCGGGTTCGATCCCGGCCGCGGCGGCTGGAATTTCTTTGGAGGAGAAATTCTAGAGGCCCGTGTACTGTGCGATGTCAGTGCACGTTAAAGAACCCCAGGTGGTCGAAATTTCCGGAGCCCTCCACTACGGCGTCTCTCATAGCCTTAGTCGCTTTGGGATGTAAAACCCCCATAAACCAAACCAAACCATACTGAGCTACATTCAAACACATCATGAGGTTTTTTTATGCAATCTATATGCAGTAGGGGAGCGTGGGTGTTCATTGCCGACAGGGAGTCTGACTATTATTCTATGGCCAAGAGATACAGGGTAAAAACTTGTGGGAATCCTTGCTTTCCGCCGTTGCCTTTGTGCGGCTGTGCCGGCTTCCCGCGTTGTTTCTCCTTTTTCTCTTGATCCCGCCTCAGGCGGTGGAGACGCGGCTAAGTGACTAATCACTGTCATTTGGCCACAACTCCGCCCCGGCTCCCCAACGGCTTTTGCCATTGGTGCCTTTTGGCGGGATTTCGGGACCCGTTTGGGCGGCCGCGGACCGCGCGACCGTCCGAGCGGGGCCCGGAGAGAGATCCCTCCGAGACTGCGTAATGTGCGTACGCTACTGTTTGTCCGAGCCGGCCTTTGCCGTTCGGACCAGTGCATACTCGAGCTCACCCGCTCGTGTCCTCTGACCTGCAGCGGCTCGAGCCTGTCCAGCGGGGTCCAGCGACCTCTGTCATGCGTACCTTGCGTTGATTGCCCACTCTCTCTCGCAACCGGCCCAACGGTCGACACGAGAGAGAGATCACAGCACTGCCGCGGGGACATTCTCCTGCAGCGGCGTGCTAGCGGCGCGCATTGCTCTAGTCGCTTCGTGCGCGCAGCGGAGCCTTGCTCCTCGCGCGCCCCCGGGACTGGGTGACGATTGAATGTTTGTGTATATGCTGAAGGACGACGTGAATAAACGTCTCCTTGGTGCACTTGGAGGCCTATTTCTTTTGCGGCGAATCGCTCTCCTCCCAGCGGAGTATGAGTGCGCCGCAGCGGTGCCCCAGGGTGTGTGTGGTGACAGCTGATCGGGACCCTTGGCTCGCGCGAAGTCCGAACCCGCGGTGGTTGGTGGCCTGTGTCCAATCAGGAACCCACAAATGGCGCCCTACGTGCTAAGTCATTGGCGCTTACGCCTTTGATGGCACATTAGCCGAGAAGGTCGCCTTGACGATCACGCTT